>NW_026640315.1:0-300000 GCF_028554395.1 Pezoporus wallicus
CGCCGTTTCCCGGGTGGGAGGCGGCGGCCGCACCCACCCGGGTGCGTTGGGCTGCCGGTAGGCTCGGCTCGGCTCGTCAGCTGCGCTGCCGGTGGCGGGGGGGAGGCCAGGCCGGGACCGGAGCTGTGCCCTGCCGCAGCTGCCCGGGAGAGGTGGGTGTGGGAGCTGCGGGGAGGGAGCTGGCGAGACCCACCCCGGGTGCTCGGGCGTGCGCCCCTGCCTCTCCCGAACAAAGAAGGGAGGCGACTCCCTGCGCGGCCGCGCTCCGCACCGCGGGGGTTGGGATGGGGGGGGGCTCGGCACCCGGCTGCCCTCCGCTGCCTTCCTCTGCCCGCCGCTCTCCCCTCCGTGCGGCTGCCAGCGCCGTTCTTAGCCCTCGGCCTGGCGGAGCAGCCGCCTTCTGGGTGGGGCCGAGCGGGCTCCATTGTCTGCTTCCCCCGGCCTCCCCACCTGCCCGCTTCGGCGGGGGCCGGCCGGGGCCGCTCCCAGCGGCCGGAGGTGGCCGCTCCGTTGCTTGACCGTTGGCGGGCAGGGACCGTGCTCGGGGCTGGGGGGGGCGGGTGCCTCTTCCCCGGCCCTGCAGTGGCAAACGGGGGCTGGGGAGCTGCGGGAAAGGGGGGGGTCGGGGAGCTGTAGCCTGTCTGAAGACAAAGAAAACTTGACAGGTAGGTCTGGAAGAGATGCTCGGCACTGTGAGGCACCCGCGTTCCTGCAGCAGGAGCAGCTGGCGTGGGGAGGACCGTGTCGTGTGTTTCTATGAGGTTTTTGGCCTGATAAAGCAGCTGCTTCCTGTTTGCTTCTGGCTTTTTGGGGTGCGTTGTGAGACAAAGCAAACCCTGTATAAGAGTGTGCTTCCTGGATGGAGCTGCGGTGAATCTGCAGTAAACATCACTGGGTATCAGGTGCAATTTTAAGAGCGGCTCATTGCTTGAAGTGTTAGATGTGGCTTTGACCAAACGTGTTGCAATGTCTCGAGGCTGTGAGCGGCTCCTAATAAAACCTGTGAGCCTTTCGCTGAGGTTGGCAAGAGGGATTATTCCTTTTTAACAGCTTGAGTGATGGCTTTCTTCCTTCAATTGCCTCTTCTGTTAATTTCATTAAGGCTGTCAGTGGAAACTTGTGCTGTTAAGAGAGTACAGGTTTCACTGCTCTGGTAAAATAAAGGTGATCTGAGATGTGGAAACAATCCCTTTGAATAGTCTGTTCTTTGAATTACTACAACAGATGTCACTGAGAAAATAAACCTACATGGGGACTTTTTCTTTGGGGAGAAAAAAGATAAGCTTCAAGACCATCGCATTGTATCTCTGGAGTCAGAAGGAAGACAAAGCAAGGCATAAAAACCCATTCTGGATTCTCAATACATGCTCCACAATCTCCTGGGATCTTCCCATTAACAGCTGAGCATTACTGGACCTTTGGAGAAGAATTTTGTTAGGAACAGTAGCATGCTGGTTAAGTAACACTAAATACCCACACCACACACCTGTGTCAATTGAGCTTTGTGATCTCTATAGGCTGGAGAAGTGTTGCGTTGCATCTGGGATGCAATAGGCACTAAGTCTCAAAAGAGCTAAACCCTTTGACTGATGGTGATGACATGGTGAAATCAGACATGTTCTTTGTGTACAGTTCCTGGGTTGGGTGCATTGACAAACTCTGCACTGTTCTCTGCTGCAAAGTTCTAGCTTGATTTTATGTACGCCATCCCAAGTGTGTTCTGGGCTTCATCTCAGAGCACTGGGTGTCTTAAAGCCCAGTTCTGTTGATGTACTCACATCTGTCCGAGGCTTGTGGCAATTTTCCTTATGTGTTTTTATGCTCCTAGCTATTGTCTGGCTTCTCCAGCTAACACAACATCTCATGCTTAAGAAAATAAGATCTGAAGGAATTTACATTTAAAGATGTGTTTTACTGCTCCTGTTATTTGGGTTGATGTCTGCACGTTGAAAAGCAGACCACAATATAGCTCACAAAGTACCAGGCAGGCTTCTTTTGTGTCTGTCTAATAGCAGGATTGCTAGATTTAGGTTATATACCTGGAGCTTCATATATGTGTGTCTCTTAATAATAGTTTAGCATAAGATTGTTTAATAGCCCCTTTTAAGTCTAGTCCAGCAGCGTGCTGCAGACTTAAGGGTTTTTCCAATGGAACAAATGTGGATAAAGGCTGCAGCCCCCAGTCATCAGTGATACAACCAGTACTTTGGCTCCTGTCTTTGCTGTGCTGCCAGTTAGAAGATTAATGTTGGAGTTCTCAGGGCTCGAAGTGTTGCTGACGAGACAAGTAGTGGAGTTACAGTGTCTGGCTTGAGTGCTGGCAGGCAGCTTGCCTTTAGAGCTGAAATCCTGCACTGAAGACACGACACCCTGTGTCATTTGTTAAAAGGCAGTGCTTAATACAGTCATCTCGCACGGTTTCTGTCTGGATACAGTACTGTCTGGACAGTCTGACTGCCTGGTACAAGAGCCAACTATGATCTCTTGGCTTATGAGTCTTGTTTTACATGTTGGACTGCACTCAGTAATGGTCCCTGCAGGGTTGTAAAGCTGCCTCTTTCTCTCCCTAGAGTGCTGCGTCCTCCTGGAGGTGGGTCCAACTTTTCCCTGGGTTTTGATGAACCAAAAGAGCAACCTGTGAGAAGGAACAAAATGGAATCCCACATCTTTGGAACTCCTGAAGAAAATCCACCTTCCTGGGCTAAATCATCGGGTACGAACGTAGGGCTTTGTTCCCAGAGCTGCTGACATGTGCTAATTCCAGTTTCTGAATGGGCCTGAAGCTGTTGGTGGCTTAGTGTAGAAACCAGAGTTCGCTTCCCACATGGGAGCTGAGGGCTATAAATGATGTCTGCTTGCATGAGACTCTTTATTTCTCATTTTGAATTGCTTCCAGAGTTTTGCTTGGCTGGGAATTCTTTTATGCAAGTCATGGGCATAGGTGTTGCAAGCAGGGAATTGTATTTGGGATGCAATTTCTCCAAGTCACAATAAGGTGAACTTGTGTCTTAGTGGCACTGGTTGGTCTTGGATATTCAGAGGAAGTGTAACTTTGTGGGATTAAGCTTCCATCTCTGCAGAGCACTGCCAGTGTGGGCGGCTCTGGGACCCCAGTTTCCATCTGTTTAAAGAATACCCTTAACTGCGTAATGCTATTGTAAGACTGTGAGTTACTATTGAAAGGTCCAGGAAGGGTAAACCAACCCCCAGTGATGTACTTTCCCAGGAAGTTTATCTTGCAGGCTGATTAGCATCAATCTCTGCTTGTAGGGACTAAGCCAGGTGAAAGGGGAGAAAACTGTGAATCAGCTGGGCCACAAAGAAGAAACTCGACTGATGCAAACTGTGGAGACTCTGTAGATCCCAAGGTCAGTACGTTAACTATGAGGGGCCTGATAATGGGACAATTCATGCTCTGTGTGGGATGGCTTTATCACTGTGTTCACACAGTTGGAAACATTGTAGGATGTGAAGCCTCAGATCTGTTCTGTTCCTGAAGGTTCACTTTTCCACGTGATAGTCTTACAGCATAAGCTGATGAAGGGCTGGATTTTTCTAACAGGACCACTTCCTACAGCTCTCAGCTCTCGTTGATGAGCCAGTAATGAAGTGGGGTGAAATCAGCTTCAGACATGTGTAATGGTGTTTTTAATAGACTTTACAAACAGTAGTTACCTACAACAGGCTGGATCTGACAAAGGACTTGCTTTCACCTCCCAGCAAGCACTTAGCTCAGTAGCATGAATGCTTGTTTTATTTCTGTTACTGTCATCAGGTGTGTTCTTGGCTAAGATAAACTGTACTTGGTGGCAATATGGAGCATGATTTTAGTGTTAACATGGGATTCACTTGAGGTATGATTATATTTAATGGGAAAAACAAAACCAGGCTGAAGTGCAGCAATTCCTCCAAACTTAGGAAAACAGGAACCAGGATGGGCTGCACTTGCCTGAACAAATTCTAGAGGTGGGAAAAGAAGAAACCTTGTTCTTTACAGCTCTCCAGCTTTAGGTTTTCTGAAAAGAGCTGGGCAGGTAAATTGTGGATCTCAGCTGTTGCAGCAGAACCTTTACGCTCATGGATGCTAAAGAGCAAGTTTCGGTTTGATAACTGCCATCAATCACAACCCATTTCTTGTAGCTTCTTGTAACAATAAGCACTTTGAGCCACAAAACGGTTCTTGCAGGAAATAGATTGTTCCAGTTAGCAAATATAAGTAAGATTAAATTTATAGCTGCTAACCACTGAAAACACAAACTGTTGAGTGTATTTTCTATTTAATTGTATTCAGGACTGTGGTTCTCAGCTTTGCAGACAGTTCCAGTGTGGGATACTTTAACTTTGTACAGTAGTTACAGCTGCGAACGGCAGAAGCTGGAGCTAGTGCTTTGTAGCCCCATCTGAGATTTAACTTGGTATTTTTCTATGAGTCTCTGCGTATTTTATATCCTGATGACTGCAGTTCTACTGTGTAATAAACAATGTTAAATCTATGGAAGTTGCTGAAACCTCCTGCTATTGGGGAGCCTTGGCTGCTGCTGGAAGACTTTTCTGTATCTTTGTGGCAAGTTGCAGCCTGTGAAGAGATGCAGCATGAAAGGAATGGGTTTAGCTGTAGTGAAGGGAACCTTATCAGTAACCTTGCAAAGAACTGATCTGTATTTCACAAAGGGATGGAAGAAATGCTCTTGGCCTTGCTAACAGATAAGTATTTGGTGTTGGAAAGAGTTGCTTAGTAGAAGGGAGGGGACACTGAACTGCTGTGAATTGCTTACCTTATTAATTCCTTGTCACTACTGCTTAGCAGTTACAGTGCCTTGGTTACTGTCTGCTGCCTCATGGAGGGTGATGTCTGTAATAAGTGTGTCCTTGCCCACCCATGTCCTTCACAGTGTGAGACCAAGTACAATGCCACATGTTAGAGGCAATCAGTAGTATCTTTCTGCTTAAACATTAAGAAGTATACCAGATAAATAAACAGCTGATGAAGTTACATTAGTCATTCTGTAAGAATTGGGGCTTACAAACCCATAATATCTGCAGAAATATGTATGCAGAACCCACCACTCTGGTATCTGTCCCTAAGAGCCTATTGTTGGTCTGCAAGTGCTTCACTGAGTCTGTCACTTGGAAGGTGTTGCCCAACCACCATGGTCATAATGTGGGGTACTGAGTTACCTTCTTTGATGGAAGGGGAAAACACATTGTGAAGTGTGAGATTTAATATGTTTCTCTCTCTTCTAGGGAGAAATTGGTGGTGGTGAAACTTCTGGTGAGTAACTCCTTCAGACTCCTCTAGTAAAAGCCTTTTGCAGTTGGGGACTTCTGAAACAGAAGAGGACATAGGATATATAAATGGTCATGTGTCAGGAGAGACAGCTCAGGATTGTTCCTGGAATCCATCAGATCGGTAAAGTCAGCTGGCTGCTTTAGTGGCGGTGTGGCTGTGGGATGAAATGCTGGAGTGCCTGGTAGCCATCAGGTTAACAGTGAGAACAGTCCTGTGCATTTCTTTTGCCAGCAGCAGTTGGTGCCCAGATTTGTACAGGCACTAGAAGGCGAGGTGGGTACCATCATGCAGAGAGCTCAGTGATTGAGACTCCACTGCTCTTCTAGTAGTTTATAATTCAATAGTACAGTCAACCAGTTTTAGTTTAACAGTGCAGTTTCCTGTTGTCTCCTGCAGCAAACACTACATTCACAGAAATAATCAAACCCAGCACCTGCATCTGGAAGTGTCTGCACTTACTGGCTTTTAAGCTGCTGTGCTTTTTAAATGCTGATTTCTGTCAGGGAAGTTCATATGCATACTGCAAACGTGGTGTAAACGGCCATTTCCCCTTGCAGCATGCTGGTAACCTTGAAGTGTTTTCTCTAGCTCTGAGGCTGGAAATCTCTCTTTTTGTAAGTCTGACCTTAAGAATAGCTTACTTCCTGACCAGAGGAATGCGCATGTTGACTGTTGCTTTCCAAGTGCTACTTTCAACACCTAGGAGTTGTGGGAGATCACTAAAACCATTAGCAGCTCCCTGTCCTGAAAAGACTTCTGCTGGGAGGGGGAAGAGTATTCTCTGAATGTTTTACCTACCTCTAAGTGGTATCTGTGCCCAAAATTAGTCTTGCTGCTTCTAATCAAACTGTACAGGCTTCTTTAGTGTTTCTTTCCCATGTCTGTCCTATCTTAATTAGCACTGTAGGCAGCTGGAGTTTCTGTTTCAAGTAGGAGGATGTGGTTTGCTAATAGAAGTAAACTGATCTGAGGGCTCTGCTGCTTCTCCTGGTATTTAATGAGCTCACATGGGGTCGGATGAGAGCCCACGAGCAGTGGTAAGGCAAGTAGAGAAGGGAAGGGAGGAAGCAGATGCAGGGCTGCGTTACTGGCCAGTGACTGGGGTGTTTGCTGTTGTAGCCATGGCTCAAATTGCATTTCTGTAGATATGTAAGATGAAATGCAAATGACAGGCAGAGGTTTGAATGTTAAACTTCCACAGATGGTGCTTAGGAAGGAGTAGAAAGTGGAAACGGTGACTGGCAGATACCTGAGAACCTTGGTGGATTGTGAAGTTAATTTCTACCGTTGATAGCTTCAGGTATCAAGAGCTTAATGGAGCGCAGCATCTTGCTGAGCTGGCTGTGTCACTGCACTTGATGTTCCTGCTGTGTGAGATGGCAAGCATGAGCTGGTGAACATCCCACCTGTGGCACTTGTCTCTGGGCTGAATGAATACACCTCCAAGGCAAGACAGTTCAGTGCATAACCAGATTCTTAATGGGTTCCCATCATTAAAACAAAGTGGTTATTCTGTTGAATTTGGAAATGATTTTCTGTGTGTGACTGATTGTAAAACCCCAAGTAGGTGTCAGGTGTGTGCATCTTTATTAATCATGCCTGTCTAGGGGAAGAAAACCTGTTCCTTTTTGCATCAGTGTTCTTGCTGCTTGTTCCTTTCTGTGCATCAGTTTCCAATGGTTTGCAGTATACTCAGGAGGAAGCTGTTTGAGAGCTCATACCTTTTCTGATAAGGGAAGAACTTCAACATTTGATCTGATCCTGTTGCATTTACTACTCTATTTATTAGGTTGAACTTATCTACACCTCCATTATGTGGGAAGCACTAATGTGTACCTCAGCTGGCCAAGTGAGCCTCTAAATGCTGTAGAAACTTCCCCCAAAGCCTCCTGTGACAGTAGTTCTGGTTTCTTTTGTGATTCAGTTAGCACTGTGTGCCTAATGAACGTGACTAGCTAAGGAGAACCAGTCAGCCCTCGATTGACTGTCACCAATGACTGACTCTACATGATGATACACAGGAAGGTGGAGTCTGGCATTTGGTGGACAGATCATCATTGGGAGTGCTGCACAGTACTTGGACTGTCTGCTGAAGGTGCAGACAATGGAGCATTCAGCTTTAAGTGAGCAGTGGGGGATAGCCTGAGCTGTTCTCAGCTTGCTGAGCAAGCAGGCAGTGGTACACATGAGCTGCAGAGCTTCAAGCTTCATAGTAACTGTGGTGTTCAGATGTGGGTTAATGAATACAGCAGAGAATCTGTCTTGGAGATTGTTTCTGATTCATGGAGACTATACTAAGCTGCAGGAGCTCTTTGAGATTATTAGAAGCATGGATACAGGGGGGTCAGTGCTGCTGGTAAAATTCTGCATCAGAGATGCCTTAGGATTGGAGGAAAACGGCTCCTTTAGATAGGAAGGCAGCTAAAGCTTAGGGAGCAAAGGGTAGGGCTTAGTGATTCCTTTTCATGTTGGAAAAATGAGCCATGGGAAGTGATGCTGGGGCTGGTTTTATTCAGTGCCTTCTTCTGTGACCTGGAAAAGGTAATGAACTGTGAAGTCTCCAATCGTGTTGGTGACATGAGTTCTTTCAAGTAGCCAAATTGTGCTGACGGTGAGAAAATCTCACTGTCAGGAGAACTCAACTCAATAAGGCAGGTAGTTTAAAAGGTGGCAGGATAGTTTTTGTGTAAGTAAGTATAAAGTAATGCATGGTGGGGGGAGAGCCCAACACCTAAATGATGCCAGCCTTGGGTTCAGCTCTGCAGCAGTTAACTCCCAGGATCTGCCTTGAGTCCTGTTCCTGAACTTCTGTGACACTCTGAAATGCTCTCAAGGAGAGGATGGGGAACAAGCTGTCGTTTTGCCTCTGTAAACAATGATATACCCACGTCTTGAATCATGTGTGCAGTTCTGGACGTGTAAAGAGCGGAGGTAAAAAAGGGGCAGAGGAATGTAAGGGGAAATGTAAAGGGATGCAGCAGCTGCTTTTGTAAGAGGAGACTAAAATGGCTTCAGTTGAAAAAGGGAGAGGGAATAGGATCAAGATTTACTGAATCGTGAAGGTGAATCCTCCAAACCAAGAACTAGTGATACGTTGAAACTAAAAGGGGTCTCTTAAATTCATCTTGACAGAGCTGATGGTGAAACTGCATTCCCTTCATTCCCCCCGAGTATCAGGGGCTGCTTGGTGCTGATTTGGGCCTTTGGCTCATACCTGATTGTGTTCATTTATGAAAACATGAGCTGGTGATGTGTTTGATGTGCTCCTTAATGAATTGTCAGTGGAGCAGATCCATTAGTTACTTGCTACAGTATCTAAAGTGCTTCCTATGAAGATTCGTCCTGTGTCCTGTCTTCACCTGTGGTCGTTCAGAAGCATTTAGATAGATTAAAGCTATTGTGTGCTTCCCAGGGGGTGTACAACTGGAGCCTCCCCATGCATGGCTGTTCCCTGGTCTGTCTCTGTGACACCTCAGAAGTGTGTGGCAGATGCTCTTCCCTCTAGTTCATGATATTGGGAATGTAGTTTGAGCTCTTGCTTCCAAGTCCTGGTGCCTCCGTGACTTGGTTTCCAGCACCTGCTCGGATTTGGGTTACAATTGGCACAGTCATACACTAATAACATGGACAAGACTTAAGCTGCTTGTCTTTAAAATATATATATATGAAAAATTGATGGGTTCCTTAATAGCAGCCGTCTGAATGTGGCTCTTGAATGCCTGAAGCCGAACCTTAAGGCATCAGAGTACATCTGAAACACTTCAGAGGGCTGCAGCCTGTCCTGCCAGCAGGTTCCAGCAGCGCTCTGTGTGTCAGCCTGAAGCGGACTTAGAGGAGTTGATCTTCTGTCTAAGTCACGAACCATGGTTTCATCATCCACATCAGACACTTTAAAAGCTTCTTTTCTTCTAGAAATCACTGAGGCTGATGTAGAAGCTGCCCCAGGTCAGAGTGAAGAGAAATCCCTGCCTGCTGCACCTGTTCCTAGCCCAGTAGCACCAGCACCATCCAGGAGAAATCCACCCGGTGGCAAGTCCAGCCTAGTCCTCGGTTAAACCTTTCCCTTCCTGACTGTTTTGAACTCGTGTCTTGTTTCTTTCTCCACCCCCCACCCCCTCCATGCTTGTGAACTGCACAACTTGAGCCTGACTGTACATCTCCAATTCCTTTCATTAAAAAGAAGCACTTTATGTACTCCCATCTTTTGTTGAGATCAAGGGTTGGTTTTATTTTTTCCCCACTTCTGTCCTGTGTTTTCCCCTCCCCAGATCTACTGGAAGTGACATGAGTGTTTTCTAGTGATAGACTTGAGGGAAAGCTTTATGAAGTATTGTCATTGTAACTCAAAGGAGAGTAGATTGGTTCCAAGTGTGCTTAGAGGGTTTTTGTACCGAGGTTTTTTTAGAACCCCTTTAGCTTTACAAGGGTCTAGAATCCTGGTTAAAGAGGCCAGCAACCAATCAGCAAGAGCAGTCCCTTCCTCCACATGCAGGATTTGGGGACCCTAAAGGGCTTCATTGACTGCATGGGGTTAAATGCCTTGAGCCCTGCTGTGCCATATGAACCCTGAAGTGGTTAGTGTACACCGTGCTGCCTTTAAAATATACTATAGAATCAAACACTTGATACTGGACTACTATGAAGCAGGGTATGTGCCAAATAGGGCTGACGAGCAGAGCCGCCTGGCCTGATGCTAGGAGGGGAATTCAGACTTGATTCAGTGAAGTGGAGTGGATCAGTGAAATCAATACAAATGACAGGGCCTTTTTTTTTTTTACAACTGACTCAATGCTGTGCATGATCATGCTGGTGCTTGACCATGAGGTGGAAAAAAAACTCATCCTTTCAAGTGTGTGTTGTTATCTCACAAAGCTGGACTGTTGCTTACGAGTAAATAATATAGAAGTTTTGAAGCAGTGTTTCCTGTGTGGGTTTTATTTCAACTCTGGTCTCAGTCGGCCTTGGCTCAGCCTCTGACAGAGGTGGGATGCAGCGGAGGAGGAGTGTTTGTGTACCTCCTTTGGAGTTGCCATCTTCCTCTAAAGACTGTGTCTGACTTGCCTCTATCTTCTAGGTCAGAGAAGTGTGGGGTATGGCGTGTTCTCTGTAACCTGCTTTATCCAAATGCTTGCCTCTATCAAGAAAATAGAGGGAAGTTTATTCTCACCATGAAAATTAGACCCTAACAGGGGAGGGGAGACCAAGCCATGGAGGTCTCTGTTGTCCTGGAAGAGGATCTGCTGCACAATAAGCCAAAGCAGTGGATCTGCACAGAGCTGGTGTGCGTGCTCCATTTCCACCCTTCCCCGTGAAGAACCAGTGCTTAAAAATACCCTGGCTTTCCAGTTCACTTCCTGGGAAGGCCCAGCCATGGGTGCTTAACCTATAAAACCGGATTTGCTCTAACCTGCTCCTCCCCTGCTGCAGCTGGGGGTGCTGTGCCTCGGGGCTGCTTAAACGCGGTGTGGCTCCCAATGTAAATCGTGCCCCCTTGTTTTCTGCCCTGGGAGGAGGAAAACAACCAAACCCCATTTCCTCTGCGAGCCCCACAACCCGCAGAACGCGTTAACGCTCCTTTGAACAGTTGCTGAGCCTTCAGCCGAGCGGGGCTGCTCCTCCATCCGCTGCCCTCTTTGTCTCGGTTGGAGCCTGGCAATGGGGGCCGAGAAGCCCGGAGCGGCTCTCGCTCTGCTTTGCACCCTCAGCGAGCAACCCCAGACACCGGTGCGGGGCCAGGGGCTCCCTTAATGCGCGCCTTCCCCGCCCCATTGCTCATGCATATTCGGGCCGCGCCGCCCCGCACGGCTCTCGCTGGGTACCACGGGGCGCCATGGCCGGCGCGCTGCGGGTGCTGGTGGACATGGACGGCGTCGTGGCCGACTTCGAGGGCGCGGTGCTGCGGGGCTTCAGCGCCCGCTTCCCCGCGGAGCCACGAGTGGAGCTGGCGGCGAGGAGCGGCTTCTCGGTGCGGGAGCAGTACCGCGGCCTGCGCCCGGACCTGGCGGTGAGTGGCGGGCGGGGGAAGCAGCGCCTCTTCCCTTGTATCCTGCTGAGAGCAGAGGGAATCTCTTCCTACCCACTGTGGGTATGCAAAGTAGAGGGGGGGGGGGGGCTGTCACAGTGCTACAAAGGGTTGTTTCTGCCTTCATTTGCATGGAAATAATTAGCGAGTTCTTCCAGGAGGATTTCCTGCCCTTCACAGGGATGTGCGTGCGGGAATCGGTTGGCAAAGCCCGATTCTCTCTTCGAAGTAACTGCACGAAGCTGTTTGCTGAGGCATCGGCTTGTTCTGTACCTACTCGTGAACCCCTCGGTGGTATGCAGTAATAACTTAATAATATTAGTATTATTAAAAAGTAATATTAACATTATTAAGATAATAATAAGGTGAGTAATAACTGAAAGCTGAGCGCTCTGTAAGTACTAATGCACCTCTAGCAGGATGAGAAACAGGAATACTCTCTATGTGTTTGCATAGCTAATGAAACCCCACACCTAGATCATGCCCTCTGACAAGCAAAGTGTGTGGTATTTAAACCATGGAGAGCCATGTAAAATGCTCTGGTACGCCTCCATCCCTGCAAGTGGTTTCTGTTTTGAGTGTTTGCTAATGAGTGAGTGAACATCAGAGACATTTGCAAGGCAAAGTTAAAGGTAGTGTGAATGCAGACTTCAGGCTTCCTTCTGGGTACCTCAGGACACTCGGGGACCGTAAGAAGATGGAACGGATGCGGATCCAGGCTGCAGATCCAGGCTGTGCTTTCATTGCTCATTTTAAGATGCTGTCCTGGGCCTCTAGAGGTTTTTTTACTGCTGAAAAATGACAACTCACAATCAATTCCTTCCCGTTCCATGGCAAGGTTCAGGCCCCTGCACCCACAGGAGTGCTGGCTCCAAAGTGACCGAGCTCTAATGGATGACTATTGATGCTCAAAACTTCCTGAACCTGGAATTTGTATAGATGGGGAATGGGCATGAATTGTTTATCCTTTATAGAACCAAACGTGATTTATTGCTTACGTAAGGATTCCTTAAGTGAATCCCATTGCAGGGACCCAAAAAAGAGGCAGGTAATTTAAGGGATCGTGGCTTTTTATTTGCTCTTGTCTGGAAGGGCTACAATCTGATCTGTCCTGAAAGGCACATCCTGTTCTATTTCTGGCATTCCCATTCCCTAATTTGGTTCATGCTCATCCTGTTCCTTCCCAGACCTTTAGGTGTGTCAATGCAATAACCACGTAGCTGGTTTGAATCCCATGCAGATCAGCAGTGGCACAAAGCTCTTACCTGCCTTCCTAAGGAAATGAGGTGTATGTGGTGGTGTCCGGCTCCTTCAGTCACCTCCGCATCTCTGGGCTGGTTTAGGTGCATTTGGCACAACTATACAGTTTTAAAGCTCCTTTATGTGAATCCTGTAGCTGTAAATAGAGACCTCAGTTCTGCCAGGCTGGTGCAGGAGCATCCCTGCAGAGCATCGCTCTGTTAGGAGGAAACCTTCAGCAACGATGGCATGAGAAAGAGTTGTCGCATTTTTGGGTGGGTAAAACAGTTTTTTGGTTCTAAAATTCATCAGTTCCAGTTTTGTTCTCCAGCAAAGCCAGACTTGCTGGTGACACACTGGAAACTGGCCCGTTTCTGGTGCCTTGCGGTGTGTAAAAGAGCTTTCAGATACAAGCCCTGGTCCTGTAATTGAGTCTCCTCGGGAAGAGCTCCAGGGAATTGTTGCTGAAATCAATGAGGCCCTGCCTGGAAGCAGGGATCGGAGCAGGTCTGATCCCCACGTCTTCACCTTCGCTCTTCTGCTCTGCATGAGGAATCAGGCAGCGCTTTCACATGTCTGCCTGTTGAGTTATGAGTAGTGGTAAATTATGATAGCTGAGGGAGCACCCTGGTCCAGGAGACTTGTTTAATGCTGACTTCTCATTGCTGCTTAATTGAAATGGGCTTTATGTCTACGCTCCACTGGTGAAATAGAGCAAGGAGCCCATCAGCTGGACTATAAAGCAGTCTGGTACAGTTCCTAAGCGAAGCTGCCAGGTTGAATACTCACAGAGAACTAAGATTTCCAAACTGGGGGAATGTCTGACTTGAAGCTAATGGAAAATGCTGCCTTGACACTGCTGGAGCTCACCGTGACCCCAGGGAAGGCGAGATTCACATGTTTTAGGGTTCTCTGTTTGAGAATGAAGCTTAGGTCTGGATTCAGCCCTTTTCACACTGCTGGGATGTGGCTGCTGCCCACTCAGCCCTCCCAGATTCCCGAGCCACCAGCACATTCCAGTCAGATGGGACAGAGGAGCCTTGAACTGGTTCCTTTGATGCCTCACAAGAGGCAGTAGAGACCTGCTGGGAAGGGGTGAGCTGTGAGCTCCCCTGTACCAGGCATCAGCCAGCCGAGCTGTGGGTCAGAGCTGGGTCTGTGGTGCTGTGCAAGGTCAGGACCAGCTCTGCCTCCTCACTCCAGACAAGCCACCAGAGAGGAACTTCTCCTTCTTGTGTGCCTGAGCCGGAACCCGGAAGGTGAGAAATGCTATAATGGCCTCTTGTTGTGCAGCATCACTGCCCTTTGATGGCTGTTACACCCGGGGTAAGGGGACAACTGTGATGCTCAGAGCTCGGACGCAGGCACGGGTGGGCTTTGCTGACTGTCCTCCTGTCTCTTGCAGGCTAAGGTAGCCAGTGTCTATGAATCACCTGGCTTCTTTCTGGGGTTGGATCCCATTCCAGGAGCCCTGGAAGCTCTGCAGGAGATGATCCGCATGCAGGAGTAAGGATGCTTTGCACTCCGTAGCCCTTTTCCATTATCTTATGCACCTTCCCCTGCCTGCTAAGGAATGTATACTGTATAATAAATAATGCTGTTTCTTTTCAGCACTGAAGTCTTTATTTGCACAAGTCCTCTCCGGAATTACGAGCACTGCGTCCTGGAAAAGGTGGGAGAGAACTTGGTTTAGTGGGGTTTATTTTGTTGCTTTTGCAAGGCATCGCCCAAGTCAGAATAATTCATTTACAAAGGCAGTGGCTGGCTCAGGCTCCCAGGCTTCCCTGGATCTCTCTGTCTGAGGGGCAGCTTCCCAGCCACAGGACGGTAGCACAGGAATCTCGGAGTGCCACATGGTGCCAGTGTCCTTACTGTGGGGCACGTGCGCCCTGTGCTCTCAGAGCTGGCATGATGTGAGCCTGCTGCTCCAGCTGTGCTGGCAGGTGATAGCGGAGGAACCCTTGTAGAATGGCCCCTAGGGGTGGGATATTCCCAGGGGATTCCACACTGGAGAATCCTCTACCCAGCCTCAGTCCTTATTCTGTCTAAATGCAGAGCCTGAGACACCCCATGTCCTGAAGGAGGCCAGTGCTGAGTTAAGAGGAGGCTTCAGCATTGGAATTGGTCCTGTTTGCCGCTGCATTAGAACAGAGAGGGGGACCTTAATCACTGGAATGACTTGGATGGGCACAGCCCACGTGCTCTGGTGAGCAGCCAGTGCTGCTTGCAAACTCGATAGTGATTAGGTATGGGAAGGCCAGTGCTGCTGATAGAAAACAGGTTGAATCAGTGTCCTGGGCCATGGCCAGTCTCTGCAGTGAGGATTCACGGACACAGATGTCGGTCTGCAGGGGAGAAGTTGCTCTTCTGGGGCTGATGTGACTGGAGCTGAAGCACAGCAGCGTCTTCTCTCATTTCTTACCTCTGCAGTATAAGTGGGTAGAGAAACACCTGGGACCCGAGTTTGTGGAGCGGATTATTCTAACCCGAGATAAGACCGTCGTGTCTGCGGACTTGCTGTTTGACGACAAGGACACCATTACAGGTTAGGAAAGCACTTCCATTGCTGTTAGCCAGGAAGGAAACCCCTGCCTGAGCCCAGCTCTCCTCCGTTGCCCACAGGCGCAGAGCCGAACCCGAGCTGGGAGCACATCCTCTTTACCTGCTGCCACAACAGGCACATCCAGCTGCAGGCCCCACGCAGGCGCCTGCTGTCCTGGGCGGATGACTGGAAGGGCATCTTGGAAAGCAAGCGCAGGCAGTAGTGCACAGAGGGGGTGCTCTTCCCACTGCCAGGAACGCATCCATGGGCAGGGAATCCCATTCCCAGGAGGCAGTGAGCGCCCTCATCCAGGCAGAGGCACTCGGGGAGCAGTTATAACAAGAGCTGCCTTTGTTAGACACGCTGCAGAGCTGCTGCTGCTGCTCCACGTGTCTGGAAGATTGCTCTGCAGTTATGTCTGTAGGGCTTGGGGTGTTTGCTGCTGGTGAAACGATAAAATACAAGCAGCTGTGGGTTGTATTTGTGTGTGTGTGTTCTTAACCTCAGTCCTGTTTGGTTTGGGCCCATTGGGGGTGGAATGGAACTAAAAAGACGAAGCTCTGAAACTTGAGCAGACACAGCAAGGATGCCCATCAGCGAACACTGCAACAGCCAGAGCCTGCTGATGTTATGGATTTAGCCACCCTGGCTTTCGGGTTACCTTTTGCAGCGCTGGCTGATGAAGAAAGGACACGAAGCTGGCTTCCATTTCTGGCCCATGTGCGTGAGTAAGAGTGGGCGAAGGCTGGGCTGCAAGTGCTGGAGAGACGTATTTATGAGCTTATACCACACTGTTTACACAGCGTTGAAGTTAATGTTTTATTAGGAGAAGGTTTTACAAGACAGCTGCTCTCATGAGCCAGGCTGCCATGGGCCCTCCTTTTAATCTTCTCCTTTCTCACCAGTGGTAATGAAAGAAAATCAGCTTTTCACTTCCCCATTTACAGGATACACACTGTCCCGTGTAGTGATTTACCAGTCTGTGCCACGATGACAGATGGCACAGTTACTACCAAAGGCAGGCATACAGATTACAAACTGCCAGGGCAGGGAAACACCTTTCTTCTGCAGGAGGAACAACGTTTATGAGACATTTGAAGTCCTTTGAGTTGACACTGGAGAGCTGCAGCCCCACCAGGCAGGAACTGGGATATAAGGCACCCAGTAACCCAAGCAGAACCCCCCCCTCATTGCTGGGAAGGGTTCTTTGTGCAGGCTGGGTGCTGGGCTGCACGTGGCACCCTGCTCTCCAACGGCCATGACCTGTGCTATTATAAGTATTTGCTTTCCGTTTTAGCTGTGTGCTTGGCCGCCCTGTCGGGGCAGTACTATCCATCCTCTTTAGTAACTAAATCCAGTGCTACTGTGACCAGTTTCACTCTTTAATGTTCTTGACACAATTCTGCTGAGCAGAAAGTGTCTCCCTCTTTTTTCCCCAAGAAAGTGGTGGAATCACCCTCAAAAAAACATGCAGACGAAGCCCTCAGGGCCATGGGTTAGTGGTGGCCTGGGCAGTGCTGGGGAATGGGTAGACTGGCTGAGCTGAAAGGTCTCTTCCAGCCTGGCTGATGCTATGATCTGCACTGTCCTGCCTACACAGGATCAGTCCTTGGGGAGAGGAATGCCCACGGCAGTGTGTTTGCTCAGGCTCCGGGCCTCCTCCACCTGCAGAGGGGTGCAGTAATCCTGCAGGAACACGGTGGCCAGGTTGCTCAACCTTCTGCTGGCCGAGAGGGAGAAGCGGAGCATGCACTCCACCACGGGCAGCGCCGTGGTCTGCTGCCGCGACTGCGGTGTTGTCAGGTACATGAGCGTCGTGACCGCCGACATGACGGTCTCCTCGTTGGCACTGGAGAGGCAGTTGATGATGGGCTCTACCCCGTTCGCCTCCAGGATGTAGTCTTTGTTCGTTTTATCCAGGCACAGGTTACACAGACCCCCTGCAACACCAAGAGAAAGCATCTGACACGTGCAAGACAAGCGCTTCACCCCTTCAGCTTTTCATGCTGTGATGCAGGTTCATTGATGAGCCTGGTTTCTAACACAGGAATAAGAATCCAGATTCTCTGTGAGGTTTGGATGGAAAACTCTTAACGGCTCCTGGGCAACGTTTTCCACGCGTTTTCCAGCAGAACGTTCCTTCTCCTTTATGTCATTAGAGGGCACTGTTACTGCTGGGCATAACCTCTGCCGCAGAACTCCAGGATTACTTAACCCTAACAGAGGCTAAAGCCTGGAGTTCACTGCAGGTGTTACGGGAAAACAGAATGGAGGCAACAGCACAAGGCAAGAGGTGCAGAATGCTCGAACGTGACTCTTTAAGAGGCAGCCATGTCCCGGTGTAGCTCAGCCACAAACCTTAAACATCAGATATATTTAATGTCAGCTCATGGCAGCACTCACAATCAGGATCTGGCCCTTTAGTTTCTGTTTGGACCACACTGAGTCAGTGTAAGGCAGTGGCTTAGAGGACTTATTACAAGATTTCAGGTAAGTGCTGGAATTTGGTTGTCACCAATTTCACTAAAATGTCATTAAAATTCACTAAAATTTCACTGAAATTCACTAAAATGTCACTAAAATTGAGAGCAGTTTCAGTAAACACTCACTCACCCGGTGTTCGGGGCTAACGAACCCATCCTGCCGCACAGCAGCCCTACGAGGATGAAGGGGCGATGCTTCCATCCCATTCCGCTCATCCCCACCAAACCCGGCAGTACCCGAGGGGCCGTTCACGCCTCACGCTCCTCTCTGCCCCTCGGGAGGGACAGGAGCCCCAGTCCCCAGCATCACCCCCGCTGTGCCCTGCCCCTCTCGGGGATGCTGCTGGCCCCGTCCCTCACCCATGGCGAACTCCACAAGGGTGTCGCTGCTCTCGCCGAGCATGTCGAGGAACAGGTCCAGGACCTGGAGCCGCCGCAGGTGCTCGTAGTTGCGAGGGTCGTAGGCGAAGTTGGCCAGGTTGGCCAGCACCTGCTCCTTGGCCTCTGCAACACGGAAACGGCGCTGAGCGCGGGGCGGCTCCGCACGGGGCTGCGGGGCGGCCGCGGCCGCGGTACCTGCGCTCTCCGTCGCCTGGAACTCGGTGACCAGGGCCTGCAGGTACTCCAGCCGGCCCAGCTCCATCCCGCGCCGGGTCCCGGCAGCTCACGGTGCCCGGGAGAGCCTTCCCCTGAGCGCCGGGAGGGCCGTGCTCAGGGCCGGGCAGCGGCGTGGAGCCGAGCCGGGTGCGGAGGGGCCTCCTCAGCACCGAGCCGGGTGCGGAGGGGCCTCCTCAGCACCGAGCCGGGTGCGGAGGGGCCTCCTCAGCACCGAGCCAGGCCCGGCGCGGCCGCCGCCATCTTGGGGGCGGGGAGAGGAGGCTCCTCCTCCTGCGTTCCTTTCCCTTCTCTTTCCCTTCTTTTTCCCTTCTTTTTCCCTTCCTTCTTTTTCCCTTCTTTTCCTTTTTTTTTCCTTTTTTTTTTCTTCTTTTTTCCTTCTCTTTCTCTTCCTTTCTCTTCCTTTCTCTTTCTCTTCCTTTCTCTTCCTTTCTCTTTCTCTTCCCTTCTCTCCCCCTTCTCTTTCTTTCCCTTCTCTTTCCTTTCTTCCCCTCTGTTCATTTTTTCCCCTTTCCCCATTTTTTCTCTGTATTTCTTTTTTCCTCTTTCTCCTTTCCCCCCTTTTCTCCTTTTTTTCTTCCATTTTCCCATTCCTCCTCTTTTCCGTTTCCTTTTTTCCCCTTTCCCTTTTTCCCTCTTCTTCTTTTCCCCCTATATTTCTTTTTCCCTCTTTTCCAACTTTTTTTCCTTTTTTCCCTTTCCCCCCATTCCTTCCCCCCTTTCCCTCCTCTCTTTCCCCATGGACCCTGTAACCTGTTCACCATCACAATAAACAAGCGTGCCCGAGGTTCTTGTATCTCGGTGTACGGCCAAGCCCTGCTGTTTAAACGCCCTGCTCCGGTAAGCAGCTTAACCTTGCCTCCCTCACTGTTCCCCATCCACTAAACTTCCCTGTGCACCATAGGATACACCAAAGGGAAAGAAATCCGGAGGCAAGGAATGAATGAAGGCAGCAGCGGGTATCGCCATCCTGGTTGTGCAATGCCCTGGTCTAGGCACGGAGCAGAGCGGTTCCATGAGCCTGAGCCAGGCCAGCGCCAGTGACGCCGCTGTGATTGCAGGCGCCGTGAGTGGATTCGTGTGGTTCATGTGCTATAAATAGGTAAGGTAAAGGTACCCAAACTCAGCAGAAATCAGTGCTGCTTTTATTGGAGCAGTTAAACACACGGAGGTTCTTGGGCAGATAAGGAGGGAACAGGTTGTCTTTTGTGTTATCTCATAGGAAGCAAATTGAAGCTGGCAGAATACACTGATTACGTGGCGCCCGTGGCGAGTGTGTTGGGCTGCTAATCCCCTGTTATACAGCTGGGTGCAGTCACCCATGCCCATGTGCAATAGAAGGATGAGCAGAGGACCTACGGTGAGTGCAGGATTGCTAAAGGCTTGTAACACTGCAGTGCTGTGGGAAGGCAGAGAATGGGAAAGGGAAGGTGTTTATTTATAACTGGTATAAAGATTTAAGCCAGGCCTGTGCAAGCAACTTCAACTCTCTCAAGTTGGTGTGTGTGTATATATATATATATGTGTGTGTGTGTATATATATATATATGCATATAGAATCATAGAATGGTTTGGGTTGGAAAGGAGCTTAAGATCATCCAGTTCCAACCCCCCTGCCATGGGCAGGGACACCTCACACTAAACCAGGGCACCCAAGGCTCTGTCCAGCCTGGCCTTGAACACTGCCAGGGATGGAGCATTCACAACCTGCCTGGGCAACCCATTCCAGTGCCTCACCACCCTCACAGTAAAGAACTTCTTCCTTATATTTAGTCTAAACTTCCCCTGTTTAAGTTTGAACCCATTCCCCCTTGTCCTATCACTACAGTCCCTAATGAAGAGTCCCTCCCCAGCATCCTTATAGGCCCGTGTGTATATTTATCTGTATG
The DNA here is from genome assembly GCF_028554395.1 of Pezoporus wallicus. Lineage (NCBI taxonomy): Eukaryota > Metazoa > Chordata > Aves > Psittaciformes > Psittacidae > Pezoporus > Pezoporus wallicus. The sequence continues at coordinate 20,081 of NW_026640315.1, forward strand.
TGTATATATATATGTATGTATGGGTATATATAGGTATGTCTATATATGTGTGTATATATGTGTGTGTGTATATCTAGCTGTGTGTGTATATACATGCATGTGTATATATAGGTATGTCTATATATGTGTGTATATATATGTGTGTGTATATCTATCTGTGTGTGTATATACATGTATGTGTATATATAGGTATGTCTATATATGTGTGTATATATATGTGTGTGTGTATATCTATATGTGTACATATATATAGGTATGTGTATATATAGGTATGTCTATACATGTGTTCGTATGTGTGTGTATATACACATGAAAGCGGCCACAAAGGTGCTACAGACAACTCCTATATCAGAATGCTCTGCTAGTGTATTAACAACCCCTTAATGTATGCCTGTGTAAGTGGCAGGTGTTGACACACTTTAGAGCCACATCCGTCATTACACGGAAAGCGAATGACTAATGGGAGAAAGCAGGGGAAGAGAAAGCAAACACAGCACAAAGAGAGGCGATTAAGGATGCTGGGCTTGACTAATAAGGGGTGAAACCCTGTGTTTAAAGAAGGAAAATGCAATGACTCGTGTCTGTCAGGATTATTTTGCATGCACAGGAGGAACTTTGTCCCCTGGCATGGTTTCACAGGCAGTGGTGCTTAGGAAAGGCTGGTGTCTGTCTGTTCCAGGTGACAAATCTCCAGGTCACACTATTCAGTGCATGGCAAGAGGTAACCAGGAGAGAGGAACATCCTGGGGACTGCGAGCTGAGCTCCTTCCAGCCTTTGTCTGGCACTGGGGCTCACCAAGGGTGGCTGGGAGATGGGAGGGATGCTTTATGTTTCCTTTGCTGTGTCGCAGCTGCCTCCGGGAGGAGAGGTTGACAGCAGAGGCTCTGCAGAGCCAACAGCCCACGCTAGTCCTCACCACCCAACCTGCTCTGCTGCTGGCACTGTGCTGCTTGTCTTTGTGCTGACTTACTATGGGGAGTCTGGCCAGATCATCCAGACAGGTCACTTGGCAGTAGCAGGAGTTGGCCGTTCACTCACCCAATACTGTCCCATATGTCTAATGGACATGGAACTGCCGGAACAAGTCCAGAGGAGGCCACAAGGATGATCAGGGACTGGAACACGTCCTGTATGGAGACAGGCTGAGAAAGTTGGGACTGTTTAGGCTGGAGAAGGGGCGTGGAGACCTCATAGCAGCCTTCCAGTGTCTGAAGGGGGCCTATAGGGGTGCTGGGGAGGGACTCTTCATTAGGGACTGTAGTGATAGGACAAGGGGGAATGGGTTAAAACTTAAACAGGGGAAGTTTAGATTGGATATAAGGAGGAAATTCTTTCCTGTGAGGGTGCTGAGGCACTGGAATGGGTTGCCCAGGCAGGTTGTGAATGCTCCATCCCTGGCAGTGTTCAAGGCCAGGTTGGACAGAGACTTGGGTGCCCTGGTTTAGTGTGAGGTGTCCCTGCCCATGGCAGGGGGGTTGGAACTGGATGATCTTAAGGTCCTTTCCAACCCAAACCATTCTATGATTCTATTCTATGTTTAATCCTCTGAGTGCTCCAAGCACTTGCTATTTGCCAGAAGAGTTAGTGCAGAATGACTGCTATAGCTCCAGGGGCTGGTCTACAGTGACACTGCAAGGTAGGATTCAATAGAAGCACTACTGCTCCTAATAGTTATGTTTCCCTTCTTGCAGCCACTAACCAGGTCTGCAGGCAGGATGCCAAGCTCTTCATTTCGGGGCTTTTGCCCTTCTGAGGTGTTTCAGAGCGTGTAAGTTCACCGTGACCTTCCTTTGGGTTTGTATTAAACTTTTCCGAGCCCTACTTTGGCTCTGAAGGACCATGATCCTGCACCAGTTCGGTGTGAGCTTCCTGGTGAATGTTTCATTGCAGTAAGGAAAGGTGCTCGGTGCAGAAATGCTTACCTTGCAAGGTTAATGATACCTTAAATGATAAAGGGAGCAAGAGGGGACGTGGGGAGCTTGGGACATTTAATTCTGGCCAAGTTGTGTTGTTCTCAGAGGTTTATAACCTGGTTGAGGTATAAGTGCTTGTCCATTCTTAGAGCCGGGGTTATTTTGCTGTCTATAGGTGTTAAACAAACCCTGCTTCAGGGGGCTTTGGCTTTGCATAATGGGACAACCTTAAACTAATGAAAGGAGCTTTTATTGCTTTCTTTTCCTTCTGGGCCTCGAGATTCTGAAGGACTGAGCATTATTGCTCCTGTGTGATAGCTCTGAGGGGGAGTTGTTATTCTAGTGTGCATGTTCGTTATGCACGATCCCTTCAGTTATGCTTCACAAGCTCCTGCTCAAGGCAGCTTGGAGTTGAGGTTGAAAAGGGAGCTAGGAGAGGTGGGCAGATGGAGGAGGGGGGTAATTTCCTCTATCGTGGGAGCTCAGACATCTGATTTGCCTGTGGAAACACAGCCTCAAGTGTTCCCTCTTCCCTCTGCAAGCTTTATTCCCACCCTGTGGGTTGTGGATGACTTCTAAAGGGTCTGTGGGATGGAACCAGCCCTCTTTGGAGGCAGCTCACGTTCTGTAAGGCCGGTAGAAAGTTTACAGTGAACGAGTTGAGAACATTACAGTAGTGGATTTCCTTTGGTTTGCTTCCCAGAAACATCCCTGCTTTACCTGCAGCTAAACCCCAGTGACCCCGGTATTGAGTCTGGGAGCGTTGGATCTACAAAGCACTCTCCTAACTTCCCATCCTAAATTACCCTCCAGTGCTGCGCACAGCTAGGAAACAATGAGAGCACATCTCTGGGCCGTGCTGCAGGAGGAGCTGGTCTCTGTGTGCCAGCTTCAGCGGGTGAGTACTTCTTTTCCTTCCTTATATCTCACAAGCATGCATTAGACGACACATTTCCTTGCTTGTGAACCAGCTCTAGGACTAAAGCATTGCAGATGGAGTGGTTGGCTCCACAAAGATGTGTTCCGTTGCGCCTCCAACTAACCTTTGTTTTGCTGGGATAAACTGATGGGTTGGGGCTTACACCATCTTTTACCTGTTTTGCCCATGGTATCTGTAGGACATAGGAGATGTGGGACAATATAACCCCATATTTCTGGCAGAAAACAGGGGGTGTAGAAAGGTGAACAGAACTTAAACCGTAAGAATTACACACAGGAGAGCAGCAATCTGTTCAGCAGCGTGGCTCTTTTATTTGCAATAGCCAGGAAAGGTTTGGGACTTCACCCTTGTCATTGCTCTTTTGGGGAGGAAGGAAGAAAGCCCTGTCTTTGTCCTAGGAATGTACAGCAGGTATTGTTTCCGTAAGCTGAGAAGCACCAGTTGCTGTTTGCTTTGCACTTACGGACCATGTAAGCATTACACAAGTTAATAAACACATGTGACAAGAGATTAGATGTGTATGGTCTCCCACTGGTTGTTTTATGTAAGTATATGTTTGATCAGGAAGTGCAAAGCCTGCTGGTTCAGTAATCCCAGAGTGGCACTGAAGAGGATGCCGAGCGGTGGGAGCAGTAACCCCTCTGAAGGGCTGATACCTCTTCCATCTCACCCCTGTGTTACACTTCTGTCTCTCTGCTGGTTCTGATGTGTTGAGCAGTGTTCATCCGCAGTGCTTTGTGAGCTGTATGAGCAGTGTGTGCACAGGCAGCCAAGAAGCCCCCTGGCCTGTACCAGCACCAGTGTGGCAGCAGGACCAGGGCAGGGATTGTGCCCCTGCACTGGGCACTGGTGAGGCCGCACCTCCAATCCTGTGTTCAGCTCTGGGCCCCTCACTGCAAGAGAGACATTGAGGTGCTGGAGCTGGGCCAGAGAAGGGAATGGAGCTGGTGCAGGGCCTGGAGCCCAAGTGGGATGGGGAACAGCTGAGGGACCTGGGGGGTTCAGTGTGGAGAAGAGAAGGCTCAGGGGGGACTTGATGGCTGCCTACAAGTGCCTGACAGGAGGATGGAGCCAGGAGGAGCTGGGCTCTGCTCCCAAGGAACAAGGGATGGGACAAGACGAAACGGCCTCAAGTTGCTCCAGGGGAGGTTTAGGTTGGAAAGGGTTGTTAAGCATTGGAACAGGCTGCCAGGGCAGCGATGGAGCCACCATCCCTGGAGGGATTTGAAAGCTGTGGCACTGAGAGATGTGGTTTAGTGGTGGACTGGGCAGCGCTGGGTTAACAGTTGGACTCAAATGATCTTAAAGGTCTTTTCCAACCTAATCAATTTTGTGATTGTATTATCTGTTCCTGTCAGATAAGGAATGATAGAGAACATAAACATTGTGCAACCCAAGCTGGTGCTGAGGGAGGTTAGAGGCTGATGCAGCTCTCGGTTATAATTCCCAGGAGTGCAGCAAGAAGAGCTATTACAGTCGATGCTGTATGGGTATGGAAGTCAGTGACATTGACTTTTCCCAATATACTTTTACCAACAGATTCCTTTGTAAGTTATGCTTGTGCTTACAAGAAATGTAGTTACGCTTGTGCAAGCACTCTGTAATATAGAGAATGCTGGTGTCATGAGTCTAAGCTAAATTCATTTACACAAAGGCTTTGTGCACTACAAATTCACTTACTGCAATGGCTTTGAATCTGTCCCTCTCTAAGGATGCATACACTTGTTCTAGTGACACCTTTGCTACCACTCCCCCCCTGCAATGGGTCCCAGTTCACCCTGAAAAGAAGTGTATACACACCAGCCCCAAATCCTCTTTCTGGTATATCAAGAAGCACTCGAGATGTCACTGGTTACACAGAGCAGGCGCTCTAAGGTTGGTTGGGTTGTTTCTTTTGGATGCTCTGGAGCTGAACCTTGGAGGCTTTGGAAACATCCTTGGCATGAAGCCCTTGTGTATGTGCCTTGTAGGAGAAAATATTTGCCCTTACTAGAGGCTTGGCTGAGTTCTGCAGCAGCTTCCATGTAATATTTAGAGATGTGGAAAACAGCAACAGCCTTCCTGGGGAAGCTGCCACCCACAACATGGGAAGCAACCAGGAAACTCTATATTCTGCACCACATCATGTGTTCGGATGAGGCAATAATACTTCTTTGTGGAAGAATGACCGTTGTGCATAGCCATCAATGCGTATTATCCAGTGTTACCCACTGGAATGTGCATGTGAGATTCCAGTGACTTAAAGGCACTGACTTACACCAATTGAACTGACACGGCTTTTGTATCTCGGCGCTGGTTACCATGGCTGTTATCCCAGGGTTTGCTTTGGGGAAGCACAGTTCTCTTTGTCCTTCATCTCTTTGGCTGGCGCTGGGTTCTGGGCTCAGCCCGTGGTCCAGAGCACTCACTTGGAGTCTGACACGGCCCCATAGAGAAGGGGGATGGCAGTTGTGGAAAGCAGCCACTTGTTTTCTCATCTGCCATCAGCGCTGGGCCGTGTGGAGCTTTGTACAGGCCACATAATCCTTTGTGTTCCTCTTTATTTATCCTCTTGCTTTTCATATGCTTGTGATGTACACGACTGCTGGAGGGGGCTGACTCTCAGGCTGTGATTCAGTTGGCATTTCACTGTACTGATACCTGGAAGGATTATCCACAGGGGCTTTGGAGGCCTCTTTCAATTTGGCTTTCTTCTCCAGAGCACAGAAGGTGAGTGCCATGAACAACGCAGCCGAAATGAGGAAGAAGCTGGAGTTGTAGAAGACGTAGTGGAAGTCATTAGTTACATCTACCAGGAGACCTGAAATGGAAGCCACAGCTTAGTCAAAGAGAAGATGGACACCAAAGGCAACAGGGTGACGTTAGCACAGATGTTAAACCTGAATCAGTCAGCAAACTGCCATATATGAAAGATGAGCATTCACAGATGAGTGAATTCTCTCCTCTAGCTCGCAGGGGTTGGCTGTGTTTTATAGTCACGACTCAAGTGATGGTTCTGCTTTCGTACCAGGTATATCATAACACACAGGGGAGCCAAGGGAAGAAAGGAAACTGAGTTTTCCCCAGTGTGCTGATTCATTTTGTTCACTCAGCAGAAGACCCTGTGCCAAGCACTGGATTTTGGACCGAGGGACCCTGTTATATACCAGGTCAGAAAACAGAACAAGTAAATAGAGAAACCTCTCCCGAATGGACGGGTTAGAGCCTCTATTAGTGTGTAACCAGGGAGAAGAACATTCACAGCACAGCAAGGATTATGCCTAACATTAAGTGCCTTCAGTATAAAACATTTAATGTGAGACATATCAAATGAGTAACTTTACACTAATGTTGGAGACGGAAAGGTGATACTCAGGTCAAGCGGATGATGCTTTCTGTAGGCTACTTATTTAAATGGAAGTACTGGAATGTATTACAACAACTGCTGTTTGCTTGCTTGTATTCTTCAGTAAAGATTGGTGATGTTTCTTTTCCTGGTGCACTTTTCCTTAGCAGATTTTCAGGCTACAAATGGAACTGGTGCTGCTGTTACTGGCCTTTGTTTTGCCCATCTGCCGTTCCTTTGAGAGATGTCAAGGAAAGATCTTTTTGGCCCCCTAAGAAAAGTGGCTGTCCCACTAACACCAGGGAATACCATGCAGTATGGTGCATGGTATCATCTATCCTTAGAACAGACAGTACTTTCCTGCTGGGTGGCACACAGCTCATTGTCTGGAGAACACAACTAAAGCCTGCTTCATGCTCAGGTTTATGTTTCTTGTTTGTTAGCCTTTTGGATTCGCTGCTGTGCTGCGGGAGCAGGTACATGCAGGAGTGAACTGTGACATCTGTGAATCATTGATTGGCTTTGGGTTCATATCTAGCTCCTTTCTTGTCCCCAGAGTAAAATTAATACCCTCTAGAGCTTGGAAAGCAGAGTGAACGGAAGCTGTTGCTGTGCGGCTCTTGAGTTGTGTAGGGCTGGTGTGAATTGTGATAGGAGTTTGTTTGTTTAATGTGATCTGCACAAGTCCTTGAGACTTCACAGATGAAACAGTGCGAACTGGCAAAGCAGTGAAAGAGTTCAGAGACAGCAGGATCCTACCACAGTAACTCCTCTCTGTGTATTGCTGCTCACTAGAACAAAGCTCTTATCAGTCACACCCGTGCCTATCAAACTGCTGCAGTGACACTTGGGGAGCCCCAGAAAGGACCCTCCTTCAGCTCTGAGAAAGGGTTTATCCTTCCTCTCCAATTCTCCCTTTTATACCACTCCCTTTGCGTAACACCTCCCTGCATGGGTTTGGAATCTCCCTTCTTTCTCTTCTTAAGCTCCCAAACACTTCCCACCGGTGTCTAAACAACCCAGCCTGTTTAACAGCCTCTCACCTGTGAGAGGGGGTCCGATGAGGAGCGTGATGCTCTCCAGGATGGTGAAGAGCCCCAGAGCGCTCGAGAACCGGTCCATCTCCACCACGTCCATCAGCACCTGGAAGGTGAGTGCCCCGATGCCGCTCATGGCTATGCTGAGGATGACGCAGTAGACGATGAGCACGCTGAACTCAGCCGAGACCACGCAGATGAAGTTGCTCAGCCCGCAGAGGAGCACGGCCAGGCTGAACAGGTAGATTCGTCTCCCTGAGAAGAATCTGTGTCCCGAGAGCAGCCCCGTGAAGGGCCGTATGAAGATGTTGATGAACCCAATGACAGAGATGAGGAGGGCTGCCCTGCGCTCCTCCACCCCATTCTGGATGGCGTAAGGCACAAGGTAGATGTGGGGTAACGCAAACCCCATCATCATCCAGGTCACGCCAATAGTGTAAATCTGGTAACCTTTGTTTTGACAGAAGATGTCAAAAGCCAGGTACTTCTGCAGCACACGGAAGCATGCAGTCCTTCTGCTTTGCTTCTGGAGCTCGTGGTGGGGAGAAGATGCTCCATTGGACAGCTGTGTCTCTTCTGCTCTTCTCCTCAGCTCCTCTCCAGGCTGGGGCGACTGTAGTAGTGACCCTGAAGTGAGCTGAACTGGTCTCATGATGGCTCCGCAGACACAGCAGTTCAATAGTATTCCTCCAAAGATAAGGAAAGTGTTTCTCCAGCCCATCTCATCCAGCAGGTATTGAGAAAGCAGTGGCCACAGAGTGAAACCCAGAGAGACGCCAGTGGATGCCATGGCATTGGCCAGTGTTCGCCACCGTACAAAGTAATATCCCAGTGCAGTCACTCCTGCCTGGAAGCTGAAACACGACCCCAGGCCTAAAGGTAAGAATAAAAGAGCAAATGACAGCACAGGATCCATCTGTGTTGCCTTAAAGAGCCTAAATCCAGGGTTTACACACAGGTGAGACAGGCCAAGGGGAATGGCTTGAACCTGCCAGGAGACTGAGCTGAGCTCTTAGGCAGAAGCTCTTCCCTGTGAGGGCGCTGAGGCGCTGGCACAGGGTGCCCAGAGAAGCTGGGGCTGCCCCATCCCTGGCAGTGTTCAAGGCCAGGTTGGACACAGGGGCTTGGAGCAAGCTGCTCTAGTGGAAGGTGTCCCTGCCCGTGGCAGGTGCTGGAACTGGATGAGCTTTAAGGTCCCTTCCAACCCAAACCAGGCTGTGAGCCTCACGACCCGCTGTGATTCACACTCACAAACCCCACAGAAGTGATGTTTTGCATAAATTAAACTACCTGTGTTCTATACGAAGTAAACTGACCCAAGCTGACATTTGCCTGGGGCAGGCTGCTATTCCTAAAATTGTCATGGAATTGTTCCTTAGAAACTGTTTATACTGACTGCTTTCCTGACACTTCCATCAGGGCTCAGGGAGTTACCTGGTTTTCTCTCTGTGCAATGGACACCGTTTAGTTTGCAAGATCCAATGGGATTAGTCCCAGAGCAGCCTGGCTGAAGAAATGAATCTCTTTGTGTTAGAAAAACCCCAAGAGTTGAACATCAGTCACAGAGGAGAAATATTTGGAAAGAAGAAGCTCCCATCTGTTGCTTCTGTTCAAAACCAACATGTTCTTTTGTTAGGAAAAGATGTCTGCGCATTGCCCCCGATTGGGAGTGGTGAAATACAAGCCCAGGGAACTTGGGAGGGACGTTATCATAGGTCACATTATCCCAACATTACATTCCAAGGTTGAAAACCCCCTCCCTTCTTCACAGCCAAAAGGCTGAGGTGCTACTGAACAGACCAGGCATCCTTGCTCTCCGTTTTGCCCGCTGGAGACTTGAAGGTTTCTCCAGAGAGAAGCACTTTGCAGGGAGCTTGGCTGCATGAGGTGCGTGTGGAAGGGGTGTGAAGGGCAAGTCTGGCTGCTCTATGATTCCTGCTGCTCCCGATTTATCCCATTTCCTGGATGAATGGGAAACACGAGTCGGGAATCGCCATTCCCCTCTCTCAGGTCAAGCTCAGCAGCAGGGTTTGCGGTGGTACTTACCCGTGATGAAGCCAGCGGTGATGTAGAGCTGGCTGATGGACCTGCAGAAGGAGCTGGACACCATGCCCACGCCGCTGAGCAGGCCCCCCAGCATCACCGTGAACCTGCAGCCAAAGCGCTTCACCAGGAGGCTGCAGAGGGGCCCTGGCACCAAAGAGTAAAAGGGAAGCAGTTAGGGAGGAAGGGAACTCTCTGGACCTGCTGGATTGCTGCACTTATCCCGGTGGTTTGGTCTAGAGACCCTGAGGGTTGTCCCAGCAGTAGTAAGGGAGCCAGGGAGGGAATATGTATTTCCTGATCCTCCCAAGGGCTTGCTTGCTATGGGGAAGGCTCCTGTGATCTGCTTGGCTTTTGGCCATCAAGTGGGATTTTTAAGCTTCCCTGTGCTGAATTTCAGTTACAATGGTTGGAAATGGAAGAGAAGAAGGACTTTCAAGTGTAATTCTGTTCTTGCATGATATAAAGTCAGGGAATGAATTGAGAAAGGGAAGGACTGGATTTCTATGCCTCCGAGTAAGAGATGCTAAGCAGGATGATGTTTCTTTTTGTGCACTTGCACTCATTTCACTGTGTGTTTCAAACACCCTGCCACAAAATCTCCTACATTGCCTGTGCTGCGCTGCTACCTTGGTGAAACTCCTTGCAAGAGGAGACAGACTGACCCTGAATTAGAGCAAGAATGGGAGAAAACAGACATCACTGAGGAGGATCGTTTGAGTACAACTGGAGAGGTGTATTCATGCCCACATGGGAACTGATCTAAGCTCCGGGCAGTAGCATCCAGGCTGCAGCTTGTGGGGTCCTGCAGCTGCCCTGCAGGTCGTCTTCTCCAGGGAAATCCCATGTTATTGTCCCACAGCTCTTTGCTCGTTCCTGTCCTGGGATACCTGGCATGGTGGGGAGGTTTCACTGCGTCCACTTCCAACAGGATAAGCCTAGGAGCAGACCATGCGCATCCCGCTTCCTGCTTCTACTCCAGCACAAGCAGTGCAGAGGTGGGAGTGAGACCTGGGTTGTTCTAGTGGACCAGAGCCCCCCTCTGCCCTTCTTGAGCCCAAACCTGTGTTCTGTTGTGCATCGACATTGCTGGCAGGCTTTATAGCAGAGAGCTGTGTTATTTCATCAGGAAAACAACAAACAGCCATGGGGAGGGGGTGTTTAAGGTCAGTTAATTCTTTACTTTTCATGGAGTTTTGGTGAATTCCCTGGGAGTGTGGTAAACTCCCAGGTTGTGAATGTCATTGAGCATCCTTTGTTTTAGGGTAGGAAAAAGTGAGCTCAGACCTGCAGCCCACTGCTGGGAAACAAGGCTCTGCCTGCACGAGAGGAGGATCTGGGTTTCTTTTTCCCGTTCCTTTAAGGATGTTCAGGTTTTTCCAGGGTTTGTTGGTTTTCCCCTCCTCTGAACACTTCAGGTTATATGAGCAAAGGCCAAATGACTCTGAGTTTCAGAATTAGGAGTCGGGAAGTGCAGGGAAAAGAACCCGTGGCATATTTGTGATCCAAAGCAACGTCTGAAATAGAGCCCACATAATGGAGCGAGCAGGGGAACGTGATTAAAATGAGGAGAGCAGCTGCCTGTATCTTGATCTGCTTGGGAGATTTCCACCTCAGACTTTGAAGCAAATGGTGACTGCGTTATTTGCCTCCTGCTAAAGGCATCAAGGATGGTTCTGCAGTTTAAGCAGCCCCAGTAGCCAGAAGTCAAAAGGAGCGTGACCAGCAGGTCATGGGAGGTGATCCTGCCCCTCTACTTTGCTCTCGTGAGACCTCACTTGCAGCACTGTGTGCAGTTCTGGTGTCCTCAACATAAAAAGGACATGGAACTGTTGGAACAAGTCCAGAGGAGGCCACGAGGATGATCAGGGGCTGGAGCACCTCCTGTATGGAGATAGGCTGAGGAAGTTAGGGCTGTTCAGCCTGGAGAAGAGAAGGCTGCGTGGAGACCTCATAGCAGCCTTCCAGTGTCTGAAGGGGGCCTATAGGGATGCTGGAGAGGGACTCTTCATTAGAGACTGTAGTGACAGGACAAGGGGTAACGGGTTCAAACTTAAACAGGGGAAGTTTAGATTGGATATTAGGAAGAAGTTCTTTACTGTGAGGGTGGTGAGGCACTGGAATGGGTTGCCCAGGGAGGTTGTGAATGCTCCATCCCTGGCAGTGTTCAAGGCCAGGTTGGACGAAGCCTTGGGTGAGATGGTTTAGTGTGAGGTGTCCCTGCCCATGGCAGGGGGGTTGGAACTTGATGATCTTAAGCTCCTTTCCAACCCAAACCAGTCTGGGATTCTATGATTCTAAGTCATGGATTGAACGTTCCAAAGCAATGAGAATGGCTCTAAAAGCAGAAGGGATTTTCATTACTTATTCCTGTTAACTTGCTTCCCAGGTTTCAAACGTTCTTTCTCACTTGCCTGAGGCTTTTGTGCTTTCCTTTGCAAAAATAATAGCAACAGAAGCGCTGTGTTTGTGTGAGTGTGAGTTGAGAGTTGCGTGTGTGTGAATATCGAGGAGCAGGAACCCGTGGGGCCTGAACTCCCCTTTTGGAGATGGCCACAGGATCCTGAGGTCTCTCAAATGATTCTTATAACAAAACAACCATTAATTGCCTTTACCTAATGAGATAGGTTTGGCTTCCTAACTGATGAGTTATAGTTTGCACTGGGTCCTTCCCTGCTCCCTTCCATAGCTCTCATAGAATAAAGGAGAAGAAAAGAGAGCAGCATCTTCAAGAGGCACCGTCGACACTGCAGAATGCGGTTTAGGATGATGGATGTAACTGGGGAACCTGAACCAAGCAGAGCCTGGCCCAGCACAAAGGAGCTGAGAAGCTGCAGCAAAATTGAAGTCTTTTATGTCTGGTTTTTGTTGGTTTTCTCCTGGTTGTGCTACTCCTGCCTTACTCCTGGGGGACAAGAATGAGCACTTCCCTGCTGCAATAGGAGACATAACTGGCAAGCAAAGTAGTAACTCTTGTAACTCACTGGCTGTGCCCTGGCAAATTCTGTTCCTGGATGTCATAAGCATGAGGCTGTTCTTTCCTTGCCTAAGTTATAACTTTTAGATCTATTTCTTGGCTGTCTTTATAGCACCTTTTAGTGTGGTCCCAGCCTCCTACAGAACAATTACTTCATTAGAAAAGAGGTCAATAGATGTTTTATTGCATGTCCCATCACCTCCCACATCTTCTCTGGGGGAAAACCCAGTGATTCCCTCCACTACGCACAAGGCACAACCCTCCTTCCACCCCCTTCACCCAGAGGCTGCCTCCTGACCTGTATCCTGCATCAATCCAGCTCACATCCACCCTGCCTGGGTGTGCACCCGATGCCACCGCCCAGGGAGCTGGTGTAATGCTCAGCCAGCAGCCTGGAGGAGCTTGGCTTGAGGCGTGTGTCAGCCACCAAGAGCACACTTGTCATGGGGAATATAAGAGATGTGTTCTCACGGTTGGGAGATGAACCAAGGAGGCACCCAAGCTTCAGTGCTACCTGCTGGCCTGTTCAAAGAGCTGCTATGGGAAACAACTAAGTTATCGGTGGTGTGAAAAAGCTGGGAGAGAAAGGGATTCACCTCCTTTGACCAAAGGGCTTGGGTGTCTCTTAGAGTGGCAAAAGGGAGCCTGGTATCTGTGGAAACTGAGGTGGTGGAGGGCATCCCCATCACTTACCGCCTCCGTGCAGCACAGCCACCATGATGGATGGGAACCACGATGTCTCACTGTTGCTGGCCTGGAAGTCTCGCTGCAGGTCCGTGAAGAAGATGCCAATGCAGGGGGGGAAGCCCAGCGTCATCCCCTGCAGCACCACCGCAGCCAGCAGCACCATCCATGCCCAGCCCTGGTCCTGGGGCTTGGCAGCTTTGCGTTCCCCTGCTCCTCCTTGGGACATGACAGCTTCTTTCTCCTCCCAAGCCAGCCTGCTGGGGAAGGAAGGGCAGCTACCACGCAACCCTCAGCCCAGCCTAGGGGCCTACGGGGCAGAGCTGATGGTATTCCCAAGGCTCGGAGGCACCGGAGCGTCCCACACCTTTGCGGCTGGCTCCTTAGACCTCTTGCTCTGCATTTCTCCTAGCACCTCCCTTCATTCTCGCCACGGGATCCTGGCAACGGATTGCTTCAGAAGCAACTGCCTTCCCCTTTTATATTTCACAAGCCTGTGACCACAGGCAGGTACGGGGCAGGACCACACCTCCTTGGAGGAATGAATCGGCCTTACCTAATTCCCGCCCTTATTTTCCCTTTCACCTGCTTTCATCATATGGAGTCCCCTTGCTGGCAATGGCTAAGGTCACCCAGTGCTGTGCCCAGAAGAGGAGGAAAAACCCCGCCGGTGCCAAGAACAACAGAACCACATAAAGCCTGCGTGTGGCAGCAGGGCTGGTGCGGACCTGGCAGGGAGGCTGCACCCCCCCACACAGTGCTAGTGGGGAAAAACCAGTTTGAAAGCCATTAGTTCATTAGGATGCGGTGATCGCAGAGAGGATCTTGCTTTGCCTCTGGTTAAAGCTTCTTCAGAGACATCCCAGCCTTGATTTCTCTGAGGCTGGCTGCACGAAACGCATCGCAATAGCGTTCCCCATCCACACGAATAAACATGCATAAGGAAAAACCACCTTTGGCAGCTGGATGAGCTCAGAGGAATGCCCATAAGGTCAGAGCATAGTGCAATATTGATCTAGCTCTCCAATACTGATTTTTCCTAGAAGAAATAGCCACGTCTGGGCTTTGTGTGCAGCTTTAAAGGCGAGCAGCAGTTTGACTCTACTCGTTAGTTCATATATGCCATGGGGCAGAAAGTTCCATACCTCGGGTTGAGACAAGGATGGGTCAAGCGGAGGGTGGCGAGCGTGTGGCTGCGCGGGCAGCTCATCCCCTGTGTGCGCAGCCCAGGGCCAGCACTTCTGCTTCAGTAGCCACTGAAAGCCTTGATGCAGCCTTTTGCAATGTTAACCTCGGCATCACTCCTGTGAGCAGGGCTCTGGGGCTGGCTCCCAGCCCAAAGGACAGAAAACAAGGCTGGGAGCAGGGGAGGGGGGCCCGTGGGAAGGGGCTCTGAGATGCAAATCACGGTGCTGGTGCCCAGCACACTTTAATCCTTTGTCCACTTTAGCCGGGCGCAGATAATGCAGCTAATTCAAGCGCTTGTCTCTCTGGTGCGAATTAGCTGGAGGACAGCCTAAAGCCTCTCCCCGGCAACAGCGAACCTGCAATAAAAGGCAGAAGCACACAGCTCCTCTCTGTTCCCACACCGCTCCGTTGCTCCAGCACATTTCTGGCTCCCCACACCTCTCAAAGCACGCCCGCTCCCATGGAAGGGCTCCCCAGCGGGGCCGCACATCCCACGGCTCTCATCCACCTTCTGCCCCTGGCTGCAGGACACCCTTTCCCCGGGGCAGCCCAACCTGGATGGACCCTGGCGCTGGGGTGCCAAGAGCACGGTGAGCTCCTCGCTGCCTCCCCGCTGCCTGCATAGAGGTAAAGGAAGGAGCTGGCTCCAGCGCTGGCTCAGCCGGATGTGCCACACGGAACACCAGCAGCGCCGCAGAACCGTGCTTTAACCCTTCCCAGGGTAACCACGTCGGATGGACGGGGCAGCCGGGGTGGGGGGGGAGCGTGTGTTTTAGTGCTCCTATGGGCTCGGTGGTCCTCAAAGCCTGCTCCTGGGGTGGAGCAGGGACATCTGCGGGACGCGGTTTTCCCATGCATGTGACCGCCTCGTGTTGATGGTGTCGGGGACGGGACTGAAGTTCACTGCAATAACCACGCCTGGGTGCCTACTGCAAACACTGCTGCGCTGGGAGCGCATGGATGTGCAAAGGTGCTGCCCTCTACCAGCCCACGCGGCGCCCGGGGTGCAGGGGTGCCATGGACAGGACACGGGGGAGCGCGCTGCTGGTTCCAAGTCTTTCTCCCTGGCCAGTCACTGGTGGTAATTCCCCCTCATTCAGGGCTGGATGCTGTTTCTTCTTCCTCCAGCGACCCCCAAGACCTGGGGTTTCCCGAGCTGTGATGGAGCAGCCCTAGTAGTTGTTTATGGCAGCAGACCAGGGGTGCTCACGCGGTGTCTTTCCCTCCTTCTTCCATGCCTCAGTTTCCCTCAGCTGTGATGGGGCCTGGGATGAGGGTTGCGGGATGCTGCTCCCCGCAGGGACAAGCAGCTCTTTATGCTGAGAAACACAAGGGACTGGGGTATTTATGTAGCTCACTTCCGAGGAAGAGGTTTATAATGAGCCTGAAAATGGTGATGATGATGTCCATATACCATCCTCAGTGAGGGCCTGCAGCTTGGTGGGTATCTCCACGGGGAGAAGAGCGGCCCAGCTCACCGTTACAGCCACCCAGGAGGGATGCTCCAGTGGGGAAAACAGAAGTGTGGCTGGGGGGGGGGGGGGGGGGGGACGGGACACAGGACCCCTGCCCCAGTGATGGGCTTGGAGGGGTGCTCAGAGACCAGGCAATGCCAGTGGCTTGGGATGGAGATGGAGAGGAAAGTTTCTCGTTCATGGTACATTAGGTCTCTGTCCTGCTGCCCAGCAGCATCCTCCTGCCGGCCCAGCTCAGCCCGGCGTGTGCTGGACATGGGGTTTATGAATGTGTAAAGTAAGCTGCATGCACACAAGGGAGATGTTTACTGTAAACGGAGAGGGGTGGTTTTAAACCGTTTTCTGGGGTCACCCGGGGTCTGCTGGGGGGAGGAAAGCCAAGCACATCTCTTGTAAATACCTTTATAAGTGACTTTTTAAGTACCTTTTCATCCTGAGCCCCTGGCTTGCTTTGCCATCCTCTCCCAGCTGTGTTCTAGCCCAGATGACTTTTCCAAGGTCACCCACTGAGCTGACAGCAGAGAATCCACATCTGGCTCTGATTAAAGCAATGGCCCAAGTGCTGCAGCACAGCCTGATGCTATGGGCTTGTGTCTTTGGGATGTCACTTGTCAGTAGCCCTGAAGGGTCAGGCTGTGCCCAGGGCCGTAGGTCCTGTGCTCTCTGCATGCCCTTACTGGCATGTTAGAGATCTATAAGCCGGTCCCCAGCTCAGCAGCTCTTTTAGGGCAGATCATGTGGAAACCAAAGCACAAATACCCCAGAGACTGCAAATAGCTTCGAGAAATGCTCATTGCATCTGCTCCAGAGATCCAGGTTAGCGAATGGCCTGACACAGGTTGAATCTTGGGGAGGAAGCTGGCTGCTGTTTGGGTTTGGGTTTTAAGCAAGAGGAACTAAGTGACGTTTCAGCAGTGGGATTGCAGAGTGATAGCTGGGGGCTATTCCTGTTCCACGCTGAATTAACCTCCTGCTCTGATGCTGCCCTTGAACCCCACCAGACCCAGCAGAAACCAAGCTCTCAGAGCACCCCAAAACACATTCCTGGCCTGAGACCGAGGCAGGATCTGAACAACCCTGGCAAACCCCCTGCGGAGCAGCTCTGCTGGTGCTGAGCGGATGGGGCTGTGCCAAGGGTGGGGAAGTGCTGGTTTATCAGGAGCTTCCCAAGCAGTTCCCATAGCATCACTCCCAAGTCCTCTCCCTGCAAAGGGCATCAGGGTCCTGCTTGCACTGGTGGGTCCTGATCAGTTTGATCAGCCCCATCTGCGGCCTCCTCCCACACCCCTTCCACCCCATTAGCTCTCCAGCTGCATTTAAGACCAGATCTTTGCCTTAGATCAGGCTTTGCTCCGTCTCACTGCTGGTTTCTGCTCTCACTTTGGCTCTGCCTGGCTGCTCTGTGCTCATTCGTCGCCATAACGTGGGTGTAACAACACCAGGTGAGACATTCCCCCTCTGGGACCGTGTTTAATGACCAGTAGTGGGGATAACACTGCTTGGCATGGAGATGGGAAGCGAGGGTTGAGGAGGCAGCTGGCACCAGGGCATGCACTGACAGCTCCCATTGGCTCGCAGGAATCCAGCAAGACAGGGCTTGTCCCTGTGTTTTACCCTGGTGGGTGACTGCAGGTGGTTTGGGTGTGATCCGGCCCTTGCTGCTGTCCCCATGGTCACTGGCTCATGTGTGGCACCCTGACCTGCCACACTGCCCTGTGCTGCCCTTGGAGTGGGACTGATGCTGGCACAGTGCTGCCCGTGCGATGGGGGTCTCTGCTAGAACCTGGTCACTGAGGCTCCCTGGAAGCTGCTGGTGCTGTTCTGGCAGCTGTTTCCTTGTGAGGATGAGGAAGGTGTCCTGAAAAGTGGGGCTTTTGAAGAGATGGAGTTACCTTATTGCTGGCTGCATGCAGTAGATAAGGATGTGGCACAAGAAGGGGGCAATGGGCTGTGCTGCAGCTGCGAGTGAGTCTAACCCTGCTGCTGCCCATCTCCCCCATGGGTTGACATGTAGGGATGCTGTGCTGTGGTGCGTGGTGTTCCCTCTAGCAGATCTTGTCTATCAGGCTCTTAATTCTTCTTTACCTTGGCTTGTATTAATGAGGAATAAGGGGTTTAATGGGTGAAAGGTTCAGAAGTGTTTTCCTTGGTGGATGCTGGATCCTTGGAGCAGGTGGAGGTTGTTGGGGGTTAAGGTGTGAAGCCACAACTTGGGTTTTTAGGATCCCAGCAGGTTTTGGGCTCCAGTCACCCCAGAGAAGCAGCTTTGGCTGTGCTGCTCCCAGCAGACACTGTTATCCCAGCCACATCCTGCTCTCCTTTGTCTTTTGTCCAAGGACAGTCGCTCCAAGCAATGTGCAGGTGATACCTGGAAGTCACAACAGGGCAGGAGAGGAGATCCAGCACCTTAGCACCAACAAAGGGGGATCATGATGGTTCAGCTTTGTGATTCCTTGAAAAGAAAGGCAGGAGCTCTTCATCCTGCTGGGAAGCTGCGTGCCTCAGGGACATGTTATCACATGGAAACAGCTAAATGTGTCCTTTAGCCTTTGTTTCATGGGTAAACCCCCTTTGGTTTGGCAAATACAACCACCTCCTTCCTTTTTCCATGTTTCTCTGCGTTTGGTTTTAGATGACACCCCACTGAACTGTTAGGATGAGGATGACTGTTCAGTGCTTCAGTGAATCATCTGCTTCTCCCCAACACCCTGAACTCAGTGCCTGGGTTAAGGGCCTGACCCTTTGCTTGGTTGCCCCCAGTTTTCCTCATCTTCAGCCCCTGCCATTTGAATGCATTAGGCCCACGTGTGTGCGTTCCTGCCTGTGCTGCCGGAGCTGCTGCCCTGATCGAAGTCACGGGTGGAAGGTGCTCACCTTCCCCAAGGGTTTTCTTGGTGCCGCAGACCCCTGCGGAGCTCAGCTCAGGGAGGGTCTGATGGAGACCCATGGCACTTGATGTCAACTCACACTTCTGGCCAATGATGGGCTTGTATGGGGCTCCCACCTCCTGAAGTCTGGGGAGTTCTTAGGAAGGCTGGAGGCTCCTGATAGGGGATATTGCCACAGGGTCAAACGTTGATGCCTTTGCCTGTGTTACACCACAATCTGAAGACAGTTGCTGGGGTTTGTAGCCCCTCTTTACTGTGGGTTGGAGAAAAGCCCATACTTGTCAAACCCTGGAAGGGAGAGGGTACCTGTGGGTTATTTGGCCATGTGAAAGTTGGGTTTTGGCTGCCTCAAACCCAGATCAAGGTGAATGGCGATGGCCAAGGTCCTTGTTTCCCAAACAAGGTAGTGAGCTGGGCTGAAACCATCTGCAGGCTTTCTGGCTGCAAATAGATCTGGCTTGTGATGGCTTTGTTCTGGGTGAAGGGGGTGGGTAAGTGACAAACTGACCTTGTCCCTAAGTGAGAGCCTGAGGCAGAGCAGAAGAGCATGCATGTGAGCAAGATGCCCTTATGGCTGTGCCCAGACCCCTGCACCACTGAGTTTCCCCCTCTCATATGTGTGTAACGAGGGCAGATGCAGCAGCAGCTTCCATTGTTTTTGCTGGCGCCTCATGCTGCGCAGTGGGATGCTGATAAGCATCTCCGTGCTGCTAAACCCCTTTGCTATCTTGGATGTCAGCTTGGGTTTCCTGTGCCCACAGACAAGAGCAGGCAGGCCAGGAAAACAAGGGAAGGGTGCTGCAGGCAAAGCTTGGCAGCGGCTCCAGTGACTAATGGCAGGTTTGCTGTGCTGCACTGAGCTGAGCCCCAGCCACAGGGAGCCAAGCGGCCCTAACCCGGCGTGGGAGGAGGGCTCAGAGCCTGAGCCTTTCCTTGAGATGTGAGGTTGCTCCTTTTATGCCCCTTCTGGTGCAGAATAGGCTGATAAAGGGGTACTGAAGCCCTCTGCCGCAGCTGGGATGTGCGTGCTATTGACTGGCTATCGGAAAATCTCAGCCAGGGTTTGTTACTCATCTTCCTCCCAAGCACCTGGAGAAGGCACCTGGGGAACTCATTTCCCTCAGTTGCCCCTCAGGGGTAGGATGGGCCGAATGCTGCCATGGGCAGGTATGGAGTTCACTGGGTGTTCTTGGGCTGCCATCCACCTCCTGCCTTGGTCGTGGCACAGCTCCATGGATGGAGCTGCTTGACCATGGGGAGGTGCCTGCACTGGGTATCCCACAGCTTGGGGCAGCCTGGGGTGCTCGGGCAAACCCAGCCAAGAGCCTTAACCCGCTGCTGAGGCCAGTTCTGCAGCAAACCACCCCTCTCTTTCCCTTCCAGAGCAGCCTGGGTTTGGCAATAGGGAGAGCTGAGCTTTGGCCCTGGCAATAGCAGGATCTGCTTGTTGAGAGCTGGTGATAGGGTTACTTTGTGCAGGGTAAAAATGACCACACGGGATGCTGCTGCCTATGCTGCAGAGCCTCTCAGTGCTTGGTAACACTGGGGCATCACCTGTGTGCTCTGCAGTGAGAAGGAATGGTTTCTAAGAGGAGTTAAACACATTGCACGGGCTTTGATGGGAAAGGGAGGGATGGTGCAAAGCTCTGGCAGCTCCAGCCTGTGGTTTCAGCAGAAACCTCTGAGTGACACTTGTGTCTTCTGCCCGGTGATGTGGCATTGGGTGTCCTTATGTGGCTGTATAGGACAGCCCTACGGTGGAGAGCAGGGGGGCCTGGCGTGCCAGCTGTGATTTGGATGTGATCTGTGATCCCATCTGCTGACAAGTCCTGCCTTGTGAATGCGAATGAATGCGCAGGTGGTGCCAGCAGGACCAGCCCTGCAGCTCCTGCCTCTGCCCAAGATGCTGCCAGCCCTTGAGCATGGCTTCACCCTGGGCGAGTTCACTGCAGCCCAGACCTGCGGTCAGAGACATGGGGATGGGGCAGGGAGGCTCTTAGATGAGCCCATGCTATGTGGTGACTTGGCTCGGCCGTGGTTTCTGCCCCTGTGATGGGAAGAGCCTCGTCATCTTCCACTGTGTTGGTGTTAAACCCGGGTTTGGGGTTGTCTCAACCCCCTCCAGCTCTGTTTTGAGGCTCCTGTTGCGGTGGGGATGGAGGCAGCACAGTGCCTGCAGGGCAGCTTCAGAGCAGCCACAGCAGCAACAGCCACTTGTAAGCAAAGGACTGAGTTAATCCCTGTTTTCCCATCCGTATGTCTTTGTTCCTCCTCCTCTCCCCATGTTGGGCCTCAACTGCTGATGTTATCCACCTTTTGGCATCACCAGAGCTTGACTCTGTGGTTTGCCTCTGCCTCCCCGCTGCCTGTCCGTCTGTTGGTGCCTCTGTTTCAGGCATTTGAGCTGCAATGGTGTGTGAACAGGGAAGAACTAAATCTCTGCTAAACCCCAGTCACACTAAGGACACAGACCCAAGGAAAGCTGGCAGCTCTGTGTGTGGTAATAGAGGTGGGGGTGATAGAGCAGTGATTTAAACCATCCTCCAGGGTTTCTGGGCTATTGCCCATGCCCAAGGCAGCCTCTTGCCTGCAGTTGGTGCAGGCTCAGGATGCAAGAGGAAGTTGCCTTGAAGAAACTGTAGTTGCTTTTCTCATGTTCACTCCCTTTTTGCCTTGGTGATGGCAAGAACCATGTGTGTCTGGTCTTGTGGGGTATGTGGAGAGCTGTTTGCAGGCTGCTGTGGGTGTTCAGTGTTGGTCTCTTGTGGTCATCCCAGCCTGGTTTGTGTTGAAGGGACCTTAAAGCTCACCCAGTTCCAACCCCTGCCACGCGCAGGGACACCTTCCACTAGAGCAGCTTGCTCCAAGCCCCTGTGTCCAACCTGGCCTTGAACACTGCCAGGGATGGGGCAGCCACAGCTTCTCTGGGCACCCTGTGCCAGCGCCTCAGCACCCTCACAGGGAAGAGCTTCTGCCTAAGAGCTCAGCTCAGTCTCCCCTAGGGCACGTTCAAGCCATTCCCCTTGGCCTGTCCCTACATCCCTTGTCCCAAGCCCCTCTCCAGGTTTCCTGCAGCCCCTTCAGGCACTGGAGCTGCTCTCAGGTCTCCCCTTCAGGAGCCTTCTCTCCTCCAGGCTGACCCAGCCCAGCTCTCTCAGCCTGGCTCCATAGCACAGCTGCTCCAGCCCTCGCAGCATCTCCACGGCCTCCTCTGGCCTCGCTCCAAAACGCCCATATCCTTGCGTTGGAGACCCCAGCGTTCAACACAAGAAATGCAGGGGAGGGTATGTGTGTGCCTCATGAGAGCAGAAGGGGAGAATCCCCTCCCTTCACCTGCTGGTCATGCTCCTTTTGAAGGGATGAAGCTGTCTGAACAGCCAGACCTTTGCCCTGTGTGCTGGTCCAGCACTGAGTAAGGGTTTAGCGAACAAAAGCTGACAAAAAAAGGCATTTTCCTTTCTTAGCTACTCACATTTAATGCTCGTATTAACATTCTGCTTGCTTGGGGTTGTCAGTGGAAATGATAAAATGTGGAAGCTGAGATTCTTTTCTATAATGGAAAACCAGAAACACACTGCAGTTTGCCTTTAGAGAATCGCAGAATGGTTGGGGTTGGAAAGGACCTTAAGACCACCCAGTTCCAACCCCCTGCCATGGGCAGGGACACCTCACACTGGGCCATGTCACCCAAGGCTCTGTCCAGCCTGGCCTCTGAAAGTAACCAAGGACTCCCAAATTTAGTTATATCCACCTCTTAGCAAATCACTGCTGTAAATGGAGGCAGAAGCACGTTTCCTTCCCCACATGGATCCACCTCTGTGTGGATGCAGAGAAAGCCGCAGACCCCTCAGCTCAACCGGTTCAAACCCATCTCAGACTCTTTATTGGAAAGCCAAGAACTCGCTCAATCACTCACAGCATCTCGCCTGTTATTCAAACACATTTAATAACCAAAGAGAACCGGTAGCAAAGGGCACTGACACAAACTGTACAAAACCTCCGGGTTCGCAGGTAAAGGTGAGGAGCCCACGGCCCAGCGCCCCGCAGCCCCCCCCCCAGGCCCCCTCTGCCTCAGCCCACTCAGTCACCCCTGAGTAAAACCCCTTTGTGTTTAAAAATGTGCAGAGACAAAGACACTTGAAGAGGTTCTTTCCAGTCTTGCCATAATGGGACAATTTTAGGCCACTGGGAATGTGTTTAAAACCCAAAGCGTCGAACTCGCCATTGCCAGGGTTCATACTCGACCGTGAACCTTCCCAAGAGGCACAAGCGCTCTGAGATATCCAGCAGATCTACCCCTGCTCACCTACCCTACTCGCCACAACACACTACCTGGAGTGAACGGGACAGATTTCATCCTGATTCGGTGCTAGTTTTGATATAGTTGTGACTGAGTGATAGGCAATGGAAGGAAAAGCCCTGTCTTGAGCACAGAAGGGATGCAACTGGTGCATAATGCAGAGACCAGCCTTGGTCTCTGGGTAAAGGTGACCAAGCACAGTTGGGAAAGGAGAAATCCTCCTGGGAATGTACCTGCTCTGGATGGAATTCAGACCTGGTCCTAAATATCACCCAAGAGCTCCAGTGTCCAGTACCGACTGGTCTCCTACCATCAACTTGGTTTGCTGAGTTTAAAGACCCTGCAATTGAACCCAGTCTTCAATCCCCTGGCACATCCTCACTGCAGAAAGCAGCATGGAAGGGAAAAGCAAGATGCAACTCTGAAAGTCTTTCTTGTGCACGTGAGTTAAACAGCTCCTCTGTTAGCTGGCAATGGGAACTTTTAGGCTCTCTGTGGCTCAGAACAGGGAGTGAGGGCATCACTCCTGTATCAGGCAGTCCTCTGGTGGGCTTCCCCATGGATGGCATTTCTGGTGATGCAAACAAACAAGGATGTGTCATTGTTATCTACTTGAGCTGTACTGGACAGAAAGCCTCCCTCTGCTTTGAGCTCCATGGCTTGAACAGCAAGGTGTTCAACTGGCATTGATGTGACAAAAGCAGCCCAACCAGTTCCTGTTGCCTTTAGTTTGGGATTTCCTGACCTGTTTCCAGAAACCCCCTCCTCTAAGGAAGGGAAAGAAGACAGATGAGAGTGTTCAAGGGCTTTTTTAGGCTGCTAACTTGCTTACATGTGCTTCTTGACCTCTTGGCTGTGAGCACAGACGGACAATGAGCAAGGCTACAAGATACTGACAGAGGAGAGATCTCTACACACATCACAGTGTTATTTAGGCCCAGCCAAGGCATACAGTCTAATCACACCAGCACTATCTCACCACGTTATAAACAGGGAAGATGGAGAGCAGAAGAGGAGCTGGGTTCTTCAGCATGATGGCAAGCCAGCTGCGCTTCACCAGCCTGTAACTGACACAGGGTGCATTCAAAGACATTTGGCACAGTCTGTTGTTACCAGGATTAAACTAGCACAGATAATCAACCTTTCTCAAGAATGAGGCAAAGTCTCCACTGGAGGAGGTACACTGGCAAAGCAGGATGGGAGGGGACAGGCAAGATGGCATACAGAAGCAGTGGGAAGAGGCAGAGTGCAGTGGTGTCACTTGGTGTCCTCACTGCATGTCTTGTCTGCCACACTGGTTGTTGGACCATCACAAGTGATAAGATGGGAAACCTGCCTAATTCTATCTCAAAGCTTTAAGGAGACCACAGGTAGCTGAAGTCCTCCAAAAAGGAGCCCAACCCCTCAGTCCAGGTGAGGAATCTTCTGATACCTTACTGAGAACCAACTGCTCTGAGCTTATCCACGTCTGTGAATTCTAGCATCTCTGAAGCTTTGCGCTTTAATGTCAGTTTGGGACTTGACTCAAAGAGACCCAAGTGCCTGGATCCTTGGGCTACAGAGAACAAAGCCAGGATGAAGGGGGGAAAAAACATGCAGCAAATTGCTAAGTAATTCCATTTACCAGACTAGGAGGGACATGCCCTTGGTAAGGGATGGCACAGGTTAACAGAGGGGAACCAGTGACTGCAGTTTGGCTAAGATCAGAATCCAAGAGAGGCACAAAACGAACATTTTGCACATCCATCCAAGGCATTCAGAACAAAATAAGGAAAGAAAAGTCACAGAAGTTGACACATCACTTTGGACAAGAAACATTACAACAGTTTGGCAACTTTTCCCCAACCCCCCCCCCCCACCCCAACTCTGTGCTGCCCCTCTATAATTTGAGGTGATCTCCTAAAGGTGGGGACACGAGGGGGCTGCAGGTAAATCACTGCGTGTAAGTAAGGGGATCTCCTCCGCAAAGGATCTCGGGGGTTAAAACAAACCTACCTGCTTGCTACAGTACAAAAGAGATTCTGCCTGAAGCCTTCCCTTGGGGAGAAGGAAGGAGACAGAGAGCCCACGCTGCTGGAGACAAACAAGGCAAAGCTGAACTTGGCAGCAACAAGTCCCTAACCTTGTGACTTTACACCAGGCTAAGATATGGCCATGGCAGGGTGCTGGAGGGGAAGATGTCACTGCTCCTCTTCAGCAGAGAAGCGTGAAGGACAACTATCACTCTATCACTACTCCGGGTGAACACAGGTCTCTGTTTATGCATGCGAAGTGATGGGCTTTGGGAAACACCAGGAGCCCCTATGTAATAGTGTTAACAGCGAGACCCACGTAAGGTGTACACACAACTCCCCTCAGTATCTAAACTTAGCTCTTAGGAACTGAACAAGGAACAAATACAAAGCAAGAATGAAGTCTGTGTGGGTTTTTTTACGAGTGGTTGTTTTGTTCCTCCTTTCAAAGCCCTGTTCTGATCGGGGGGGGGATGTGGCTGATCAGGAGGGGGAGCACTGCAAGGTCCCTGCGCTTTCCTGGTGGCAGCCCTAGGTGCAAGAAATGGCACTGCTCAAATACAGATCCTCCCACCTGCACCAGCCTGTGGAAGGTGGGACTGATCCCAAGGGCCTGTGGACCTGAGCAACCTTCACAAAGGCTCCGACTGGGAATGCGGCCCAGCTGCTGGTGGAGAAACTCAATACAGCGCTGGCCAAGAAAAGAAACTAAATACTTGTGGAAAGGACCATCCCACTGGAAAAGTCTCTTCCTTCCCAGGTTTCCAGGGTAAGAGGGAAGCCTTTGGTTATGACCAGAATTATTCACCATTGGCAGGACAGGCTCGGCTTTGCTTTGCATTAGCTTGGTTACTGTACAAGGGCAAGGTTGCACTGCGGAGAGGCGCTCTGCCCGGCTGGGCTGCCCTTTGACATCTGGGAGTGTTAATGGAGTGGACACTGGAATTACATCCGGGATCCTCGCTCCTGAAGAATCTGGAAAAGAAGAGGGTTTCTATAAACACCTTGGACAAGTTTAGATGCAGAAGTTCACGTTCAGAGTCCTTTGTTTTCGCAGAGAAAGGAGACAGAGTGACGTGAGTGTATCTTGCTGGCTTCTATGCTACAAGCCTAACAAATGACAGGCTGCTTAAAGCAGACTGAGCCCCTTCTCTAGAAATCCTGCTTAGCTGCTTCCCAGGAGTTAAAAATGATGTTTTCTGTTGGCATCACAGGGGAAAAAAAGAGGGGCTTGAAGAGAGAAACAGTTTGTCTCTCCCTGCAACATCCTTCAAGCACAAAATGTGACCAGTCCCAAAGGTCCTTGCAATGCTGGCTGCCTTTTCCAAGCCTCTCTCTCCTGTTTGTCTTGGTTTGAAACATACAGCCTTGGCTCTTGTTGTCAGTAACACGTAACATCTTCCAAGAGGGAAAGATCATGCACAGAGGACATAGGAAAGCTGGTACACAGAACTGCTACTGCAACTTGTGGATCTGCTAGGGTAAGTACAGCTTTTTCTTTGCAAAGGGGATTTCAAGCCAATACCTCTGAGCAGATGCCTCACCTTTGCCTTCTCGCTCGGCTCCTTGACAATGCCATTGGTAGAATTGTTGAGCTCCCTGGACACAACGCAGAGGAATTCTGCCTGGTCTTCGTTTCCGTAGTTATAGGAAGATCCAATGCTGATGAGCTGTGCAACGGGAGATCACCAAGGGAATATCAGTAAGTCTTGACTTCTGCTTTATTCCCACTATTGCTCTGTGAGCTACAAGTGCCCAGGAGAACCTATTCTGGATCTCAAGTGTCTTCCCGTGGCCTTCTGTGTCACAGGCTTTGCTCTGTGCATAAGGCAGGGACACAGCTGAGCTCCGGAGCCCTCTGCTGGCACCTGGAGCCCAGGAGGAAATTCCAGCCTGAAACTCTCTAATGCTAAACACAACAGAACATGTCCCAGTTAATCACCGAGGGCACAAAAAGACACGTCATGTAGATTTTCCTGTGTATATATATATATTTTGCTACACATAATATCCAGCTAATTCAGACACGGGGTGGGCAATGCAGGCTTCCTGGTCCAGACTCCACTGAGCTCTCTGCTCTCAACTTGCCCTGTGACTCTGATGTGTAAAAGCTGGAAAGGCAATTCTTTACCATAGACAGGTGTTAGATTAACCAGGGGACATGTGGCAAACTGGCACCATTCTTTATGTAGATGCTGTCAAGATGGAGTTGATATCTGTATAAATGGGATTATATTCTATTACTGTTGTGATGAGGGGTCTGGACTGGATCCAAGAAATCCCATATGTCTCATTTATCATTATTACATTAAAAGGACATCCTGGAGTGCAGAGCTAATTTATCATTTACTGCTCAGTTCTGCTTTCTAGATAACAAATCTAAGTAATCTGAAGAAAGCAACAGGAATTGTATCAATCATGTATACCAGGAAACTTTAATATGCAGCATGCACCCTAACTTCCATGTCCTAATGGATTTTAGAAGAGACAGCTCCATCTTTGAGACAGATGACTATGTGGTTACAGTGCAGCTGCAGGAACACTTGGGGGGCTGGTGTACTGCCTGACTTCCAGTACTGTTTAAACAGGCTTTGATGTTTGTGCTGATGCCAAAAGATAGCCACAGATTATAAAAGGTTTTCATCTTTTTGCTTTTGCTTCCCTGCTCCTGTTTTTAGAGTTGAATCTCTTTGATACTTCAATACCACACATGACTATTTACTCAACAAAGCCTCTTCTGATAAAGACAGCAGTTTTCCAGACTATGGGACTGTATGGGGGCACAAGAATGGATTTCTGTTTAAAACAGCAAATTTCTGTTCCATCCAAATTTAAGCAGGACTGAATAGAACAAGGCAGAGAACCTGAAAGGCCACGTGCTCCTTGGAGAGCCCAATCCTGACAAACGATGCTGCAACAGCTTTTACTGTTTCTGGCTTTCCTGCAGGTTTCTGAACCAGTCTTTTTGGTGTTACAGTGACTGCATCCAAAGAGCCCAGAAAGGGAATATCTGCTCTGTTCAACCACTGGCATCCAGGCTAAGATTTAGCAATGGGCTCTCTTTGTTCCCAATATGTAGATCTGTTACTGTCCTTCCTAACACATCTCAGCATGCCAAGTGGTGTGATTTGGGGTAGGGTAGAAGCCATGCAGGGCTGCACATCAGAGCAAGACCTTGGCAACAGGCTGCAGCTACAATGGGCTTCCCAGCAGCAGACACATCCTATGCTGCACCACTGCCATGTCCCCACTTGGTGACCTAGTCTGGGCCACCTCAAAGTTGCAGAGAAGGTGTGTTGCTGTGTGAGGTCTAGTCCTGACCAAGGCATTGTATCTGTCTGTCCTGTTCATTCCTGCCCTTGGGGGTGTCTGAAAAGTGAGTCCTGTGGAGGGCAAAACCAGCTCCTGAGGGTGGGAGTGTGCTGGAGCACGACATGCAGGAAATGTTCCTGGTGCCTGCAGTGTGCTGGAAGGAAGCTGGTGTGGATTTCTGCAAAGGTTGTGGATGGTGGAGGGAGGGAACTGGAAGGGAACCCAGTAACATTTGCTTACAATTGGTATCTTGACCCTGGCATTACAGATTTGAAAAGCAGGGCCAGAAAAGATGTAAGGGTGCAGATTCCTGTGTAGGGTCTTCTACTTTTGGGGTAGTACACATGCATGTGTGAAAGGCAAATTCTGCTGAGTCAATTTCTGGACAGCAAAACCTGGCTGTTGGAGGACTGCACTTCCATAAAGTAGCTACTGGCTCTTGCTCACAACATGTCACCACCAGCTCCCAGGGGCAAGAGTTTTTGGCTAACTCTCCCCAGTGCAATAGGAATGTTCAGGCATTACAGAACAGATACATATGAACAAGTGATGCAAAGTGCTGTTGCTCATCCTCTGCCTCACTTTGTGGCAGCACACATTTCCCATAGCATCCACCTGTACTGAAGCTGGATTAACTGGGGAGACAGAGCTGTAATTCACAGCCTATTTTGCAATTTAATAGAACACTAACATGCAGGCCAGCTGGTTTCCAGTTCTCCATCCTCTTAAATGAAAGGACTGTATTTGATTCCAGAAACCAAATGTGGAACTAATGCCATATGCAACTTCAGTGACACTTAGCCCCAAAGCCAGCTGCATTAGAAAGGCATCTGCAGGAAGTGCATTTCTCCTGTCACTCAGTGCCTCTTTAGGAAATACAGGAGTCGTGGCTTTGAGCTTCCAGAAAAGTTGAGCTGTATTTTTATATGACTCTATTAATTTTCCTGTATTAAACTGTTGCACCAGGGCCTGGTCTATGTGATGAAATGCAGGAGAAGGGAAGTCCTGCTCTGGGATTTGACAAGGATACAGAAAACACTGAGAGCAAATTACATCTCTCTGCAGTTTGAGTGTATTCTGCCTTTCCCTGACAGTTATCTTACAAAGCAGACTGCTGCTCTCTTCAGGCTGCTTATCCAGAAGAGCAGAGCAGTGTGAAGTGCAATTCAGTACCAAACTCTGCTTATTCCACATGCAGCTTTCAAAGGGGTTCTGCAGTTCTTTGGTAGCAGTACCTGTTCGAACTTCCACCCATCGGACATAGTGGACACCATCTGTGTGAGCTCTTCCTCTTGGCACTGCAGGACTCTGTACACATGCTTCACAGGTCCCTAAGGCAGGGAGAAGAAAAATAAGTGTGAGGTTAGTAATTGTTATACTAGTATCCAGCTAGAAAATATATAAGCATCTCCTGCTCTGTTGTCTTGTCATCTGAGGAAGTCTGAGCCTTGAGGGTCTGTCCTTCTGACCATCCAACTGATCCTAAAACAGGTACATATGGTTTGCACAGTTCTCTTAAAAGCCTTCTAGGCATCTAAGGGTTACAAAAAGCAAAACCTCTTTGGCTTCCAAAGCCGTTTACTGCATTTTGAAAACATTTCCCTTCTGCAATGGAATCTACTGGATGTGTTATCAGCTGAGCAGCAATGGGGAACATTGCCTCAGATGGATATAAAGGGAAGAAAATGGTTTAGGGAAGGAAGAGTTTTAACTACTCATTACCTACCAAAGCAGCACGTTTTGCTTTACAGCTACCCAGCTTTGCTCCTGGCCCCTCTTGTTTTAACTCGTCCTTCCCTACAACACCAACAAGATGGCTCAGTATTCTGTGCTTATGGAACCATAATGGATGCTTTCTCCTGGCTGTGCCCTGGATCTGCTTGAAAGTACTCATTCTTCCAGTTAGAGATAACTGCTAAACCAAAGGACTGCTACTAGAAGTGCTGACAGCCACACTTGTCCTCCTGCTGCGCTACAGACACACAAATATCCCTGTGCTCACTTGAGAGGTTCTGTTCTCGTTGTCCCGTATCCGCTCCTTCACCAGCCGCACGAGAGATGCAATGTTGTAAAACTCAGCTTCTTCCAGTACCCCTAAGGAAGGAAGCAAAAGCAGACATAGATTCTGTTACTTTACACAGGGTACAATAGAGATGATATTGCTATGAGGATGGAACAGCTGCTCCTGGCTCCAAATCCATCCCAGAGAAAATCCCACATGCTGAATGGGCTGTGCCACACATTCCATGCTCCCAGGCTGGAAGAAAACCACCGGTCGGTTCTTCCCCAGTGTTCTTCTCTTACCTTCCTCTGCAAGCTCCTTGTTTATGATGAGCTTCCCGTGTCGGAGGTAGTTCAGTATTGGACCAAAATAGGTGGGGTCTCTATCGATGAGATACGCCCCTGTCTCATCCTGTTGAAGAGGGGATGGGTAAGTGGTACCAAGCAAAGAATCCTTTCAGTTGAAAACAATAAATACAACAGTTTTCCTTTTGAGAACCAGGATTCCTCGGCCTGTGAAAGCTGTGTTAGTGACCCCACATGGAAACCAACATTTATGTTTTCAATATCTGAACTCTGCTACAAGTGCTGCCGCTTCAGAATGTTTGTAGATGCTTCAAATTAACCAATTCTACACATGGAGTTTATTATCTGGAGAGAAAAGCAGGGCTTAACATAGGTTTTCTTCACTGGAATAATAAGAACCAAAAGCTGGCAGCTGTCTTCTGCCTAAATTTGTTTTCCAGACTCATTTAACTGGGGGACTCTGGAGGAAAACTGGATCTCCAGCTCCAACGAATAGAATGCAACCATTAAAGTCGCTCTTTTTTACTCCTTTCTGCTACTGGAAGCACACGCTGCAACGCACCAGCCATGTCTCTAGCAACACAATAACTGTTAAACAACCAACAATTCACAACCAAAAGCATCTCTTGAGCCAGCTTTGGAGCACTGAAAACCCTGTGCAGAACTCTTCCATATCACCCCCTCACCCCACTTTAATGCATCATTTCTCCTGGCAGTCAACCTGCCCTAAAGCAATGAAGACCAAAAGAGACATTCTGAAACGTCACATCCTCTACTCACTGAAGCAGTGACTCTGATTTTGATCCCAACTTCCATTCAGCTCTGAACAGAGTGCCCAAAGACCAGCCTCAGTCTACCCTACCCACAAACCAGGTACAAAACCTGGTGCTGCAGCTCCTACAGCACACCTGCAAGTACAAGGGTAACTGTCTGCAAAACCCTTATGACAAACGGCAGTGAGTTCCAAGCTGTGCACTCAGAAGGAACAAGTGCTGCGGTCTTTATGACAGCAAAGTGGAATACAGGATTACAAAACCACGTTCTTATTTCTAGGAAAGCTTCTTCCTTGTTCCCTCCCTGCTGTAACCACCACGGGAGCGCTGCGGGTTTGCTCCTTGAGGGGGACCTGTGTCCTGGCAAGGAGATGGAGGGCACGGTGCCTGCAGCACCCGGCTGTCACCGGCACTGGGCAGACCCTAAGCCCAGGTGTAACGGTGGGGCAGGCCATGGGACGAGGAGACGGCGTGTGCCCAGCGGAACACGGCAGTGCGGCTGCTGTGGAGATGGGCCTCGCCACACCGCGAGGCCAGGGCCGTGCATGGGGATGAAGGGGTGGAGGCCCTGCGGACACCGAACCCATACACCGGGCTCGGGGCGCTGCTCCCCGGCGGCACCGGCTGCCGGGGCCGGTCCCCGCCGCGGCCTCACCTTGTCGGAGCCGAGCTCGGGCCCGTCCTGGCAGCAGAGGCGGCACAGGAAGGACTTGGGCTCCCGGCACAGCGTCTGCCTGGTGCTCACGAAGTACGTGCCGCCCACGTTCAGCCGGACCCACTTGGAGGCGGCGGCGGGCGGCCGGGCCGCTCCGGGCGGGGACAGCGCCGCACCGGAGCCCGCCGCCGCTCCGGCCGCACGGGGACTGGGCGGCCCCGGCGCTCCCCCGGGGCCCGGGCTGGGCGTGCGGCCCCGCGGCGGCCCCTCCGCTGCCGCCGCCAGCTCGGCCATGGCGGAGCCGCTCAGCGCCGCCGCACCGCCATCACCGCCCCGCTTCCGGCGCGGGGAGCGCTTCCGGGCGGCGGCGGCGGCGGGCACGGACGGGAGCGACGCTTTCCGGTGGGGCTGAGGCCTGGTTGGGCAGCGGGGCCGGGACTTCCGGGGGTGCTCGGTGGCGGTCAGTGAAGGTGAGAGCGGGGCTGGGGAGCGGGCCCTGGGGTTCCGGGACGGGACGGGTCTGTTGGGGGGGGACGACGGGGGACATGGAGGGGGAGCGAGGCTGGGATGGGCTGGGAGCGGTATCCCCGCGGCCCGGTGCCCCCGTGTCCCGTTAGTCTCGGTGCCCCGTTAGCCCCGTGTCCCATTCTCCCGGTGCCCCCTTAGCCCCGTGTCGCGGTGTCCCGTTACCCCCGTGTCGCGGTGCCCCGTTACCCCCGTGTCCCCTTGTCGCGGTGCCCCCGTGTCCCATTGTCCCGTTGCCCAGTTAGCCCCGTGTCCAGTTACCCCCGTGTCGCGGTGTCCCGTTACCCCCGTGTCCCCTTGTCGCGGTGCCCCCGTGTCCTGTTGGCCCTGTACCGCGGTGTCCCCGTGTCCCTGGTGCTTCCGTGTCCCGTTGTCCCCGTGTCCCGGTGCCGCGTTCCCGGTCCGGCGCCTCCCTCCCCGTGCCCGCGGTTGCCGTCCCCTGCCCTCCCCTCCCCGCACTGTGACCCGCCTGGTGCTGTCTCTCCGTGGCGCAGCCGGAAGCATGGCGGGGCGCAGAGCTGCCATCAAGGCCATTGACTGGGCGGCCTTCGCCGAGAGGGTGCCCCCGAACCAGAGGGCCATGTTCAACGCCCTGAAGACCCGCAGCGATGCGCTGTCGGCCCGGTGAGTGCCTGCCCCGCTCCTGCCCGTGGGGCGGCTCAGCCCCTCAGCTGAGCCGTCTGTGTGCTGGGTTAAGCCGGGGTTGGTAGCTATGGTCTTACAGGAGTGTCCTCACGGGCTTTAAACAGGTCACCTTCAAGGCTGCCGGTGGCTTTTTGCGGCAAATCATCTTTACATAATCCTCCTTGGAGTAAAACAGTGGCTGAAGTGTAAAAACGGGCTCTGTGCAAGCAGCTTGGTGTTCAGAACCAAACCCGTGCCTTGTTGTCTGTTAAATGCTGTACAGATTCATGACGCTTTAAATCCATCACCAGCCACTGCTGGACGCAAGTCCCTTTAATGTTGCTGATCGCCTCTAGCCCAATGCTGTGAGAACTGCCTGATCCTTTTACAAGGGTGCTCACAGAGATGCTGCACAGTGGTTTCCAATGGAGCGGGGCTGCAGGCTGGGCTCTTCTCTGTATAGAGAAGCCTGTTTCATTGGTGGTTCATTGCTGCTTGCTAATGAGGGAGGTGAAAAGAGCTAAACTTAGCAGGCTCTAAGTAACTGTGGCAGAGCTGGAATGATGACGCCAACGCTGGTTGTGACTGCTGTCATCTCTCCCTTTAGGCTGGCTGCCCTGCCAGAGAAGCCCCCGGCCATTGACTGGGCCTACTACAAGTCTGCTGTTGCTAAAGCTGGCATGGTGGATGAGTTTCAGAAGAAGGTCAGTCTTTGTCAGCAGCGTGTTGCTTTATGGAAGTTTAAATGGGAAATGTCTTTGGTGGTGGGAGGAAAACACCAGGATTGGCAGAGGAGGTTGGTTTTGGCTACAAGGGGCCCTGGCTTTACATCCTGCAAGTCAGCATCACTAACCCCGAGGCGCTCACTTCAGTGCCATCTTTCAGGAGGGAGCCTGTGGCACTGTGCACTGAGAAGGCTGGTGAAAGAAAACCTGATAAGTTCTTTTGGCTGCAGCAGTGTATTCAGGCAGTGCCTCTCCTGAAGCAAACATCTGACCTATTTCTCTAACTCACTGAATGGCTGGAGGTAGCAAAACACTGAAATGCGTTGCCTGCAGGGCTCGTCACCCTGTTTGCAAGCAGGAATTGAAAGGCAGGAGCAAGGCTAGTGCTGACAGGCAGGTGGTGTCACTGGCACTATGAAAACTGACCTCCTGGCACTGGGAGGACTCACTGGCCTCAGATGGACCTGGAAGCTTTGTCCTGGCTAAAAACAGTCTGCAGTATGTCAACTCTTTGCTATTAGACTTTCTTGCTTCCTTCCATTGCTCTTTGCAGTGAATGTGTGTAGCACTGTGTGCCCTGGCAGTGGTATTCAGTACAGACTAATGGCTTTAAGCTCGCAGTCACACTGATCAGTTTTAGAAAGCCTATTAACTGACATGGTGGTGAGTATATCCTGGGAAGAAAGGAGGGAATGCTCCCCTGCTGCCAGGGGGAATGAGCTCGGTGTGAAGGATTATTTAATCAAACTGTGTAACTAAGATGTTCTCTTTTAATTGACAGTTCAGTGCACTAAAGATTCCTGAGCCAGTGGATACACAGACTTCCAAAATCAATGCCCAAGAGCAGGAGGCTGTAAGTATTTGAAGTATTCCCTAATGCCAGGGTTGTCTGTGGAGATGGAAAAGGGTGAGAGGGAAGGGATGTTCTCTGTGTGCATCTGCACAGGCAGGGCAGCCTGAGCTGGAGCATGCTCTGGTCTTTATACACGTCTCTGGCTTTTGGATGAGCAGGAGGATCTCTGCACATGGAATGGTTTGGCTGCTTGGGGTTTGGTCAACTTAACCTAGTGTAATGATGATGAGTTTTAATGCCAGCTTCAAGCACGGGGTTGCAGGTTCGCTCTAGGTCGCTGTCTTTATCATAACCATGTCCACGGTGTCCTCTTCTTCCCTGCAGGCAAAGAATGCTGCGGAATATGTGCAAGCTTCCAAAGCTCGTATTGCCCAGTACGAGCAAGAGGTAAGTCTGGGCTTTGCTTAGAGAATATTGCCTTTAACCCAGCCTGGCACACACCTTGCTCTTACTTGGGGGTGTGCTTTGCTCTTTCTTGCTGATAAATGATTTATAACATGTTTTATCTCTGCTCCCACTTCAAGCTCCAGAAGCTCAAAAGCATGATCCCCTTTGAACAGATGACGTTTGAAGACTTGCATGAAGCCTTCCCTGAAACCAGACTGGACAAGGAGAAATACCCGTACTGGCCCCACAAACCAATTGCTGATCTGTAAACTTGTCCAGAAGCAGTTTGTTTAACGACTGTCAGACTCTGTGGTCATCTAAATAAAGTACTCCTCCTCCTGTCTGTGCCTTAGATCTTGGACATGAGGTTGCAAGGTCTTGAGGAACAATACATGAGCTTGCAAACAGCACACTGGATTTTGTCTTTTCTACCTGTGAGCTTGGTTTTGTAGCAAGGACAGGATCCTTTCTTGATCAAACTGAGTCTTGTTGTAATGAAATCAAACTGTCTCCTCACCTGTGTAACTGCGTGGTGCAGGGAATGTAGTTCTGCCATTGCAGGCAACTAGCTGCATAGGAGTTGAAGGTATAAAGCCATTTATGATGTTGGGGTGTATTTAGTAGTGATGTGCGGTGCAGTGGGAGACATGTCTCAGTAGTTCTACAGGAAGAAGGTCTAGGGTTGGTTTCTAGGTTGGTTGTGATGTGCAGCCAATTGCAAAAGGAGTTGAAGGAATGTGGATGTGTTGAGATACATTAAAAAAGAGCTTTTATCTGTTTGAAACATCCCAGCTATCACCTCTTTAACCTTGGTGATCCTGTTCTCTCTGTCCCTGGTTTTTGGATGGTGCAGAGCTCACTGAAACTCACAGAAACAAATGCTTCAGACTTGCACTGGTTTATTTCATTATCTGAGGTGGGACTCTTCAACACCTTTCCCCAAAATGGAAACATCTCCATAAGAGATGGGCATTAAATCCCTTTCTATTGGTCATGTGTGGTGAGAATTCCAGATGAATAGGATGAAGGTGTTAGCCCTAGATTTCACAACTGCTTTATTGACACGCCTTGCTGGCCACACAGTGCTTTAAGAACAGATGTAGTTCTGCTGAACAGAGCATGAAGTGCTAAGCATGCAGATCTCACAGCCTGTGGATTTGTCTTTGTAATGGTATTTAGGAAGCAACTGCGGCTCAGTAAGTGAAGCTGGATAAAAGCTACACAGGAGGGGTTAGAAGCGAAACCGGGGAGAGCAACTGTCCCAGAGCTGGGCTTCAGCTGCTCCATTTAACAGAAATAATAGCAAAGAAAACCAGGGACAGGAAGAAGTGGCTGTAGAGAAGCACCTTCTCCAGAACAGGCAGAAACAGGTCCTGCTCCTGTGGTTGCCAGTGGCGCTTGGCTGGTTGCCCCTTTTCCTGGGCCTTCTTGGGAAGGTTCTGCTGTTGGGCACTGTCCTTGGCCGGGTGTTTCGTGCTCTGGTTGGCCATGGTTCTCATTGTCAGCTTGGTGTGCACATCTGTGAAGAGCAGATGTCAGTGTTGGTGGGTGACTGCCACAACTGAAACCCACCCTCGCCCAAAGGAGCCTGCAGTAAAATGCACCAAACCGACTGGTGTAAGAGGCTGTGGGTTTCTTTACCTTGCTGGAAGCTTCTGAGAACCTTGTCTAAGTAGAGGGATTTGTGCTGCTGGTGCAACAGGAGGAAGGTGTCTAACACAGCCATGATCATGAGGAGGAAGGTGCCCAGGAAAAACACCACTGCAGGACAATAGGGAAACAAAGAAAACAGCCTTCCAGTGCCTAAAGGGGCTACAAGAAAGCTGGAGCGGAGCCTTGGGCAAGGTCCTGTGGGAATAAGACAAGGGGGAATGGCTTTAAACTGACAGAGGGGAGAATTAGATTAGATCTAAGGCAGAAGCTCTTCCCTGTGAGGGTGCTGAGGCGCTGGCACAGGGTGCCCAGGGAAGCTGTGGCTGCCCCATCCCTGGCAGTGTTCAAGGGTGAGGCTCAGGCTTAGGTCCCAACTTCAGGGTTGGTACCTGTGTAAAACCCAGCTAGTTTCTATTCAGATGAGTACCTATTACAGGGGGCCTGTTGGACGACGTTGGGAGGATGTTGTTGAGAATCACAGCTAACATGGAGCTGCCGAGGATGATGGCAATCTGGAAATTGATTTTCTCCTCGAGAGAGCTGGGTCCAAACAGCACAGCCATGTCCAGCAGATACAGGGCGCATGTTGGCAGGATCAGGTTCAAAATGTACAGGGTGGGTCGTCTCTCCATGGAAATCTGTTGGAGAAGATGGACAAAATTCGGGTGAGCAGGAGATAACTTACTGCCTTCGGCAAATGCTTATTCTCTA
Source organism: Pezoporus wallicus (assembly GCF_028554395.1). Taxonomy (NCBI): domain Eukaryota; kingdom Metazoa; phylum Chordata; class Aves; order Psittaciformes; family Psittacidae; genus Pezoporus; species Pezoporus wallicus. The sequence goes on from NW_026640315.1 coordinate 57,389, forward strand.
ATGTAGAAAACCATCGTTTCATGCTTTTTCACCCTTTCGGTGGCGTATCAGTGCAATCTAACATGAAAGTACTGCCATACCATGTAGGTGACCACAGAAAACTGTCCGTCATCCAGGTCTTCCATGTATTCAATGATGCTCAGGTTGGTGAACTTCCATTCTCCGTCAGTTAGGAAGTAACTCTGGCTGTCTCTCATCATATCTGCTGGTGTCCGCTTCGTCTTCATAACTAGGTCTGTTACTGTTGGGCAGGAGGCAAAGGAGGAGAGAAGTTGTAGAATTGAGGTTATTTATTAGGGGTCAGTGATTTCCTTTCCATTTCCCTCCCAACCAAGGGTGCCTGCAGATGGGGAAGGCAGCGTTCCTGGCACTCCTGGGGTTTCTTTGCCCATCAGTTGACTCCAGGGAAGAGACTTGACTGGACCTTTGGGAATGTAGATCAGAGGGGAAATCTCTGCTGAATTAGGACAGTTGTGCTGGAGCTGGAGGGTTTTGTGTTATTTCTGCTTCTTTTTCACCCCTTCCTGTTGGGATGAGCTCTGAGTACAGTTTGGATCCCTGAAACTGTCCTTAAACCTCCCCTCATATCCGTGCCTTTCAGGTACGTTTAAAGAGCAGCCAAATTGGATGTGAACCAGTAGCCTCGTTGCAGGAAGCCTCCTGGTCTCCTGGTTTATCCTGGGGAGGGGGAATTGCCACAGAACATCCGGATAAATCCCGAGATGCCACTGGGAAACGTGCCAAACAGAATACAGTGTTTTGCCTCATTTCCCCTTGTGTTATGTGACCTCAACCCCTACTAACCCATTGTGAGCCTGTGGTGCTGGCACCCAGGAGGGAGCCGGGGTCCATCCCATCTCTTCCCCTCCCTGCAAGTTTAGCCCAGCTGATGTGGTAAAGCCCAGCTTGCTGCTGTACCTGGGTAGAGAAATGAGGCTACGCTCAAGTTGCAGGTCTGGGTGTCGAAGGGGAACTTGAAGATCATCAAGCTGCAGGTTAAGGTCGCCTGGAAGGGCTGAGTGGAGTTGAAGCCGCCGTTGTGCGTGATGCTCATGTAATCCAAGTTGGGGTTTTGTCCATTCACTCTGGAGGAAACAAAAGGGGAGAACAATGGAGCTCCAGGATGCTGGGCTGTAAGCATCCTTCCATGGGGGCTTTGTGCTGTCACCCACCTATGGGATGTAGCAGTGAGGAGGAAACCTGGGCTTGAGGAAGGGCTGGTGAGTGCCTCTGAACTCAGGTTTGTAGTTCTGCACATCCTATTGAGCTCCTTCCTCTCTCCTTTGCTTCCATTCTCATCTGGGACAGGGCTCAGTGGTGGCTCTGCTCTCTGCAGAGCTGCCTCCCTCCTTCACCCCAGCTAAAGAGCTGGTGCCCATCCCTCTCATACCCACAGAGCTCATCCTGTATCTCACAACTAACTGCTAAGGGTTGCTTCATTCCACAGCACTGCTGGTCTCTGCTGCTTCCTCAGCTTTAACTACAGCCCAAGCAGGACATTCTGGTGATGTTACAGTATTACAGAGCCACAAAGTGCTTTGTGTGAACCGTGGTCACCATTAATCTAAATTACAAGGTTCTTGGCTCCTGAGAGTTCATAGGAACAACTTTTAACCACATGAGTTTATCCCATTTCCTACAATAATACCCACACTTTAATTCCATTGTATTTCTCTTAAGGCAGTAGATAGAAACGGAAGGGGAACATACCGCTCTACAATGAAGATGGGGGGAGACCAATAGGAGTCCATGGGCAGAATGACTTTGGAAATGTTACAGAAATCCTGTGGGTTCCAGGTTGCAAAAGTGTTTTTCCACTCCTGGGGTAAAACAGGAGAGAAATGAGCGCTGGGGCCGAACAGCAGCCTCTGTGCTGGGTGTCGCAGGAGAGGAACACTGCTGAGGGACCCACCAGGTTCAAAACGAAGTAAAAAGTGACCGTCTGGAGCTTTTCAACCTGGGAAAACAAAAGGGAAGATCTTGCTGACTGTCTTAGGTACATCCCATGCAGAGCCCAGAGCTTGCCCCTGTCACCCTATTGCAGTGGACAGAACAGATTGCAGGGGCTCAGCTCAAGGGTCTTCATCTTGCAGATGAAGAGTGGGAGCAGTCCAATGGGTTATATAAAGAAACAGGGTTTTGTTACCATTTACATGCCAGTGCCCTGCAATTGCATTGCTCAGCTGAGGCACTTTGCGGGGTTGGGTTTAGAGCCTCCTATGAATCAGCTCCCCTGAACCTGCCTCTGCCCTTCTTCCTGGAAGCAGGTGGGAGGAAATACTCCAGATCTTCCAAACCCACTTCCGAACAGCAGGGAGCTGAAGTGAAAGGGGCTGATTCTCATCCCTGTGGCCTTGCTGGCTCAGCCCTGCCTGGCAGAAGACCCAGACCCCAACCTAGCAATTACCCAGTTTTCTCTTATACTCAACGGGAGCTTTGGGTCCTTACCACAGAGAGAATAGCCATCAGCATGAAATCCATCTTGACCTCCACAGGCTTGTTCAGGTCTGTCTTGGGCAGTATGTGTGCATGCAGCTTGCTGTGAGAGGAGATGTTCAGGTACTCAACCACATCGTAGTAGGTGCAGATGTACCTGGGAGCAGCCCCTGCTAGAGAAAACAATTCCACTTGAATCAGGAAAAGGATCAGGCAGTTCTTAACCTGTATGAGAGCTGTGCCAGAAGAGAAAGGGCCTGGAGCTGTGGGGATGAAAACCATCATTAACACAGGCAAATCCCTTCTCATGTAGATGGGAACAGAATTCCTCAAAGCTTTTCTATCCCTGTTGCACTTACCTGTCCCAAGAGAGAAGGTGAGGATAGCTATAAAAGCTCGCTGCATCATCTCCTGCTTCTAAATAAGGAGACAAATGGTACCCGGGTGTCTTATGAGCAGTTGCAGGACGCGTCACTTGTTATGTCGAAGTTGATTTGCTATTTATTAATGAGGGACAGCTATTCTGTAAACAGGAGCTAGACTTCTAATGTATTTATTTGCATTGGAAGGAAGGACTTGCTAATGGTCTGATGCACTCAGGGGAGCAGACTTTAGTTGCGGTGAAGGCAAAAATAAAGTCATTAAAACAACCCCAACGATTTGAGGCAGAGGAAAGAAAAGGGTCCATCTCCACACAGAAAAGGCAAGGAGCCAGAGCTACTCAAAGCAAATCTTGTCTCATTTATTGGGCTGAGAGTCTGCTGCAACCCCACTGAAACGGATCAGGAATTAGTGCTTGTGTGATGTGAGGGGAGGGGGAATGCAGAGGAGAGGCTGCTCTCCTTTGAGCCTGGTCCTGCTCCATAGCAGCCCAGGCTGTGGGCGTTGGAGGATGTCCTCATTTCACAGAGCACTGAGCCTTTTACACACCCACTGATCTGTTTCTGCCTCCTGGGGTCCTGTTCTCTGAGCCCTCACAGATAAGATTAAAGGCTCAAAGACCCTTTCTTTTAACGTCTCTGTCTCTTTCCCTCAGCTTCTCTCCTCTCCATCACTGCTGTGATTCCAGTGATACCCTGAGGTGCTCCAAGTGATGGCTCCCTTGCAGGGGAGCAGCTCCAACTCTTGTCCTCCTGGAAAGCCCCATCCTGCTGGGACACCCGAGGTGGCACCTCACTGTGGTGTGTGGCTGTGTCTGAGATAGGAGGTGGGAAGCATATGGGCCACAAGAGTGGGTTTGGATTGCATACAAGGGGCACAAGGAGAAGCAGAGGTGATCTCTGTGCTGGGGCTTGAGGGTTGTGTTGGCTGTAGGAGCTTACACTGCTGGGTGATAGCATCACTAGAGGTGGGATAATGCTGTACCCCCATAATGGTGCTAGAATTGACGTGGCCACCAGCAGTCCCTTCCTTCTGCCAGCAGCTGGTGCGATGTGAGTACACTGGAGATGCAAACTTGCCCTGTTCCTCTTCAAACCGTTGGTACCCACCGGGTCCTGCTGCAGCAAGGATCTTCATGCTCTGCACGGCATCCCTCCTGCAGCATCTCATATGGGGGGCAGAGCAGGGAGGGAGGCCGGACTCTATGGCTCTTGCGAAGCTGGGTGAGGTGATGGGATGACTTGGATGCTCAGTGAGAGCCTATGCCCCGCATCACCCCGCTTCTGCCTCTCCCCAGCGAAGCATCCCGGCCCTGCCTGCGGGACCGTCCCAGGCTCCAGCGCAGCGATCGCAGCCGGCGAATCCCACCCTTGCTTTCCGCCTGCCCGGCAGACAACGGATCCTCCCCGGCCGTGCCCCGGGATGCTCCGTGCCGGTATCCCGGGGGACCCGGTGGGACCGGCGGGGAGAGCGGGCTGGGGGTAGGCAGCATCGCTGGGGGTCTTTGGTATCAGTGACCGCGTGGCCTAATGGATAAGGCGTCTGACTTCGGATCAGAAGATTGAGGGTTCGAGTCCCTTCGTGGTCGACCCTTTTTTCCCTTCCCCATTCCCAGCTTTTCCCGTTTCTCCCTTCTTGCCTCTTCCCCCGGCGGGGTGGGGGGAAGAACCGAACCTGCTTTGGCCCCGTGTTCCCCCGCCCGGCCCTACCGCTCCCGGTGCATCCCGGCTCCGTTCCCCGGGACCCCCGGGTGATTCCCCCCCCCGCTTCCCCTGCGGGCTCCACGAGCCCCCGCAGCGCCGGGGCCGGGCCGTTCCCGCGGGCCGGGGCGCGCGCCGGGCGCAGCCCCAGTGGCCTAATGGATAAGGCACTGGCCTCCTAAGCCAGGGATTGTGGGTTCGAGTCCCATCTGGGGTGAGCACGCAACGTTTTGCGGGTGCCAACCCCGTTTCTGTCCGTTTTCTCCCCGGTTTAGTGCCGCCAGGCCCACGCAGAGCTGCCGGGCATCCTCCTCCTGCTGCTGCTGCCCGGCGGGAGCTGGCTTTGGGTGCTTGGTGCACAATACGTGTTTTGGGGCAGTGAGTTCCCCACGGCAGCTCCAGGCTTGCTCTCTGTGCCGACGACTGCAATACAAAGGCTGCTGTACAGGAGCTGTACACGATGGTGTTGGGATGATGCTGTTATCTGCTCCTGGCCAGTGGTCACAGCTTAGAGCTCATGAAAGCGACAGGGCTTGGAGCAAGCTGCTCTAGTGGAAGGTGTCCCCAGTGGCAGGGGTTGAAACTGGATGAGGTCCCTTCCAACCCAAACCGGTCTGGATTCTATGATTCGATGAAGAAGGGAAGCAACAAGGAGCAGCTATAACCTGCCCCGGGGCCTCAGTGCAAAGGTGGATGCTTGGGACCTGCTGATGAAAGGATGATATCTGGAGAGGTGTTAATGAAAGGATGGTTCTGGCTGGGGGTTCTTTCCAGGTGGCCCAGAAGGTGCAGAAGCAGAGCAGTTAACACTGTTTAATTAGCCCTGTCTGGCTCAGGGCTCTGCAGGGAACTTCAGCTGCATTTTTACCTCCTCTGGATGCTCCCTGTGCCATCAGCTGCATCTGACCCCCAACAGAAAGCCAATGGATGCTGGGGGATGAGAACCTTGCCGGTATCACACCAACCTCTTCCCGGAGCAGGACAAGCTCTGATGGGAAGGATGCTTCCCTCCGCCAGAAACTGCATCTCATTGAGGGGCAGGTCACTGGGGTCACACAGTTCGGCTTTGCTGCCCAGGGACCAGAGCCCTCCACATAAGTGTATTTGGGGTTTGTTGCATTAAAAAGCTACTTGGAGGGTCTTTTCCTCCAGAGTTAATGGATTATAAAAGGCAGCTGCGGTCAGGGTGAGACCACACCAGTAAAGCCTAAAGTTTCTTTCTAAGTAGTTTTTCCCTCTTAGGTGTGGGAGAAAATGACTTGGAGAGCAGCAAACCTGCTGAAGGCCCAGGCACATGGCAAGTGCTAATCTCCTTCAGGCTTTGCTCTCCGGCCTGCTTCTGCTCAGCTTTAGTTTGAGGCACAGCAGAAAAGCTGCGCTGGTTGAAGCTGAGCTGAAGGGACCCCAGGAGCCAACGTGTCCCCAAAACCCCTATGGATATAGAAGAGGTTAAAACACCTTCCTGCCCTGTGGCAGGTTTATTTAGGATTAGATGAGGAATGCAGGGTCTGGGGAGAAGCCAAGCTGCACCAGGAGGTGTTACTGATAACGAACAGGGGTTAAATGCCCTCCTTTGTATCTCATTGACTGTGCCCATCACACTGAATGCTGTTACTGTCAAGTTGTCTCCAGGGTCCTGGCTCTCCCCATCTTTCTTTCTTTCCCAGTAATGCCCACACACTGCTTCCCTCCCACTTAAGGCTCACACAGAGCCTCAGCTGGATGTGATGGTGTTGGCTTTGCCTTTCCATGGGGATGTGGCAGGGAAAGCCTGGACTTGTGTGCCCCTGGGAGCTGGAGGGTGACCCCAGCTGCTCTGTGTTGGGGGTGTCTCCTGGGTGGTGTCAGCTCTGCATTTGGGGTTATATTTGCGTTCAGAACGGCTTGGGTTGGTAGCAGGAGAGGAATGTCATTGCTCCAGACAGACATCAGCACATACAGGGTAAACTGTATGAGGCTGGGGGTGGCAATGGGGGTCTATGATGACCAACTAGCACATGGGGTCCCATGGCAGGAGGGACTCCCCCCCCCCCCAGCGTTGGGCATGAGGAAAAGCCATGATCCCAGACGGGATGGGAATGGGGAGGATGCACAGGGGGTGGCAGGGACTCCCTGGTACCCCCGGTGTCTGCCACCGTCCCCAGAACAGAGCTATGGGGGACCACGTGGCCTAATGGATAAGGCGTCTGACTTCGGATCAGAAGATTGAGGGTTCGAGTCCCTTCGTGGTTGTTTTAAAGCCACGGGAGAGCTTCGAACCGTTTAATTTCGCTGGGGGGTGCAGCGTTCGGCCCCGCCTGGGGTGTCAGTGGGTTAGGTGCCCGTGCTGGGGCACCCTTGGGGGGCGATTTGCCCGGGGGATCTCCCGCCTGGGGCCGTTCGCGCTTGTTACCCCCACAGCGGTTCAGAGCGCCCTGTGCCGGCGGTGGGGACGAACCGGAGCCCGATACAAGGTGAGGGCTGAGCCGCACCTGCTGCCGGTTACGGGGGATGGAATAAAGGGGCAGGGTCGGGCAGGATGCGGCTTTTATTGCTGCAGGGAGCGTCTGGTGAGTTACAGGGGTCGGTGTCTCCTTCCGCCCATGCTTTCCCTTGGGGTTCCGGTGCAGGGAGGGGCAGAAAAAAGCCGCCCTCACCCCAGGTGGGACTCGAACCCACAGTCCCTGGCTTAGGAGGCCAGTGCCTTATCCATTAGGCCACTGGGGCCGCGCAAAAGCCACTGTTCGCCCTCCACCCCCGCACGGGGGGGTTCGCAGCGAACGGGGCCGCCGGAGCGGGGAAAGCTCGAGAGCGGCTCCGCGCACCGGGAACCGGCGGTGGGCACCGGCTCCTCCCGCCCCGCCGGTGCGGGCTGAGGCCCGGCGGGCGGAGCTGGGCCCTCGGCGGGGGTCTCCGGCCCCCCAACACCGCCTCCTTCCTGCGCTGTGGGCAGAGATGGGGCCGCGCTGCCTGGTGCTGAGGGAGCCCCCGGGCCTGTGCGGGACCCCGCGTCCCCTCTGGCCAGCAGAGAGTTAAGTCACGGCACTGAAAAAAAAGGCGCCTGTGCGCAGCCCCAGTGGCCTAATGGATAAGGCACTGGCCTCCTAAGCCAGGGATTGTGGGTTCGAGTCCCATCTGGGGTGACTCTTTTCCCTTCCGCTGATCTGAGCCGGTTTTGGGATGATTCGGTGTGTGGAGGTGTCTGTGCTGCTGCGACAGGAGAATGAGCATCACCCCGCCGGGTTTCCCTAACCCTTGGCTCGGGCGTCTTCACCCAGGAGAGATGTTGATGTACAAACCCAGCTTTACAACATGCTTTTAGCCTCAGCTGAGGTTGTTGCTGTCCCGGCTGATGTTCGTGTGATGATTCTGTGTCAGAAAAGCATCTGAAGCAGCAGAACCCCACTCATTTGCAAAGCCCAGGGCGCAGCTCAGAGCTGCAGCTGCCTTTGCTGTGAGGGGAGAAGCCGGCAGCCATAGTGAAAAGCTTTAAGCAGGAGCAGGCTTCATCTTTGCTGGCCTTGGTGTGCGGGGGCGCATCAGGATGCTCTTGATGTGCTCCTGCATCCCCCGGGCAGCCTGTGGGGGCTTTGAGCTCTGCTTTTTTTGCAGATGTAAATATCAATCTGGGCTGGGTAACGGCAGAGCTCAGAACTGCCCCCATTCCAAAGGGAATGCCAAAGAGTGTCCAGGCACCAGCAGAGAGCGCTTTCCTTTCTTGTTTGGGTTTTTACCTAAAACAGAGCCACTTCTGCTCACCCCAGGTGGGACTCGAACCCACAATCCCTGACTTAGAAGGCCAGTGCCTTATCCATTAGGCCACTGGGGCCCTGACAGAGGATGAAAAATGAGTGATTTTGGTGTTTTTGAGGACACCCCCATGAAGTGCCCCAGCAGCAAACCCCATGTTACCCACAGGACCCTCTAATGAGTGACTCCTGAAGCCTGGGAGACTCATTGAGGTGCTTTGGTGTCACACCCCAAGGACCAGCATCCTCCTGGACCTACAGGGTGGTTTGGTCTTTGAGCACCCACCTCCTGCCAGATTCCTGCTGTGGCTTTAGGTCAGGTTAACACAATGAGGTGCACCTTATGGCTAGGGAAAGATCAACTGAAATGAATGGAAAATGCTTGAAATGGTGAATTGTACTTAGGTACGTAGTTATGCTTTTACTCTTGCCTTTCTTTCCCCTCCACATCCACTGCTGCTTTTGTGCTCAGCAGCAGAGGGTGCTCTCATAGAGCAGAGAGCTGAATTAATATATATATTAATATATAAAGAATATTAAGAATTAATATATGAAGAATATATATAATATAAATATATTAAAATATATATAAATCAAAACCCTGAGTTTTTCATTTCAAACGAGAACAATAATTTTCCAATTCAAAAGGAGATGTTCTATATCTTTATGTACATTTTCAGACCAGTTTTATTCAACACAGCTCATGAGTTCAGCACCATCTACAGCTGCCAACGCTGTTTCTTTATGAAGCTGGTATGCCGAGGGCTGGGATCCCTGTTCTCTCAGTCAAAGTCCGCCTTCCTGCTCTGCTTTATGTTTGAGTGTATCTTTTTCTGTCGTAGTCGTTCACGGTTCATTTTTTCCACCCTAAAACAAGGTTAAAAGCTCCTTTAGGGCACCAAGAAAACATTCAAACATTCAACTCTGAGCACAGTTATATCTAATATATATATCATAGCACAGACTTGATGACAAATGTCCACAGATAGAAAAAACAGCCCCTCTTCTTGGGATGCTACCCAGGGAAGTGCTTGAAATCTAATGGATCAGTGAATTTCTTAGCAAAGGAAATCCAAATAAGCATGAAGATTGTACAAACAGCAACCTGCATCATGCCGCACAATGATCTGAGTTCATCTCCAATAAAAGGCCATTTCAATGACTATACCTCTCTATGAGTTTCTGTGTTGTCTCCTTAGACACCACCTTGGGCTGCTCCGTAGCCTCTGTGACCATGGTTCGGATCTTTTCTAAGCAAATGGCCAGGTTCTTCATCTGGTAGCGACTCTCTTCAGAGCTCACGATCAGCTCACCAGCTCGGTTTACCCTGTTCCTGTACTGCAGAGATGAAAACGGGATGTGGTCGCTGCCACCTTGCCATGTCACATCTGAAAGTGACATTTAAACTGTGGCTACAAGGGAGGGTTGTTACCATCGATGCCATTTTCTGTCTCACGGCTTCTGGAATCCAGTCTGCTGATGCCAAGTGGAACCGAACTTCTGCCTTGGTGTTCACTGGGAGGAAAACCAGGGTATTTTTTCTATGTATTGGCTTGACTTCCTAAGGTTTCTGGGATAACTCAGTTTGTTCACTGCTGGCTTTGGACACCGGGTGATTCCAGCATTACTTTCCTGAAAGATCACCTTTTTCCTGGCTATCTTAAGGTCTTTTCCAACCCTGACTATTCCATGATTCTATATTTTTACATACCATTCTAAAAGGCAATCTCTAGATTTTTATGGATACCCTGTCACAGTATTTGCCTTTCTACAGCAGGTGCTGCCAGTCACTACCCACCTTATTTTTAATGGCAGTATTTATAGTTTATTTGAATTAAGCTGAGAATTTATTGTGCTTTAAAGTCCCAGAAACCAACCGGCTGCTTGTGTGTCTGATCAGTGAGAACAGATGAGACAGAGGTGGTGCTTCATGTGGCAAGTGTAGCAGCAGTGCTCCCAGTCAGAGGAGGAGAATCAAATGCATTACCACTGCTCTTGAGCACTGTGAAGATTTGGGAGTTGTGTTAAAATGTAATGATAACGAAGCTCAGCATGGGGCAGCACTAAGATGCTCTTTAACCATGGCAGGGGGTTGGAACTAGATGATCTTAAGGTCCTTCCCAACCCTATTCTGTGATTTAACTTCAAGTTCTCAATGTTTTACCACCAATACAGGGAAGAAACTCCCATGAAAGGGGGAGAAGCTCTTCCTCACCTTTATTAACGTGCTGCCCACCGGGGCCGCTGCTCCGGCAGTAGGTCACAGTCAGGCGACCTGGAAGAAAAGCGCAGCAGCGTGCTAACCCGGAGGCACAGCTCCTGCTGGTGCTGGAACAGGTACGATCCGGGCTAACACCTCCGGGCACACAACCCAGGGCAGACGCGGCCGAGCACCACGGCCTGGGCTGGTTTCAGGGCGGGGGGACTCACTCATGGGGATGTCGAGGGTGGGTGGCTGCTGCTCCTCCTGGAAAACACCATGGAATGCTGCGTTAGCTGCCAGGCAGGGACGCGGCGACCGCGAACAGCCAGCCAAGCACGACCGAGAAGGCCACGCCCCCTCTAAGCACCGCCCCTTCGGTAAGCCACGCCCTCACAGTACAACCAGTTGCGCTAAGCCCCGCCCCCCCTCTCCCTCAGGCACCAAGCCCCGCCCCTCTCTCGTCTTCTCCCTGCTGCCCGCTCCGCTCACCGGGGTGATGCCGGTGCTGTCGCCGTCCTGCCCGGGCGGGTACAGCTTGTCCAGGCTGTACGCGCTCCGGTACTCGGTCCCGGCGCCGGCCCGCTGCGAGAACCGGGCGGCGACAAGGCACGGCCGGCACAGGGCCCTCAGCGTGTGCGCCGCCATCTTGGCTCCCGCGGTGCAGCGCTGCCACGGCGTCCCTACGGAAACGGCGGCTGCGCGCAGCGTTCCGGGGCGGGGCCTGGGAGGGGTGTGTGGGGCCGAGCGTGTGGGGGGGTATATGGGGTCTGTGAGGTGAAGTCGGGGGATCTGTGGGGCACTATGTGGGGACATGGGAGGTCGGGGGGGACTATGGGCTCTGGAGCACCGTGGGAGGGTGCAGGAGTTGGGGGTTTATATGGGTTCTGTGGGGCACTTTGGAAAGGTGTAGGATAGGTTATAAAGTATAGGAGGTTATATAGGTTGTAAAGCGTATATAGTCTATGGGTCGTCTTGGGGGGGTATATAGGATCTGTGGGGCAGTTTGAGTGGTATATGGGGTCTGTGGGGATCCATGGGAGGGTGTTGGAGGTCTGGGGAGTATATGGGGTGTGTGGGGCACCGTGGAAGAGAGTAGGAGGTTATATAGGTTATAAAGTGTAAAGGGTTACACAGGGGCTGTGGGCAGGTCATTCCCAGCTCTGGGGCGCAGGCAGTGGTGGGGGCTGTGTGCTCCTGCCTGCATCCCACACTCCCACAGGCTGAGCAGTGATGGGCAGCCGTGACACTGAAAACACATCCGGAGTTTTCCATGTACTTGGACTTTGCACCTGGGACGCTTCAGGTTTCAGATCTGATCTGCTCAAGAGTGCTGAAAAGTTACATCTACATGTATATGTATAGTTATATAGCTTTGAATGCTGATACGTGATGTGTTTCCAGGTCTGTAGGAGAGATGCCGAAGTTGGAACTAGATGATCTTTAAGGTCCCTTCCAACCCAAATCGTTCTGCGGTGGGGGATGCAGGGGAGTGAAGCATTTGTGGATATCCTCCACAGCTTTTTGGAGCTGTCAGGTTGGCTTTTGGGAGGGGCAGGAATTGCTATTTCTGGCAGCAGGAATGTGCACAGGCAGGGATGGGGCTGTCATTTGCTCTGGTGTTGTGACAGGAGCTGACTGTCTTCTGTTTAAAAGGGTGGGTGAAGTCAAGAAGAGTGTTTCAAAGCTGATATAAGACAGTGATTGAGGAGCTGAGCTGGCTCCCATCTAAAGGGTTCCATGCTTTGTTCTAATCAAATCTCTATATCCTGAGGTTCTGCTCTGCTTCCCCCATCCAAACTGCTGAAATGCTTTAAAGAACCACCCCCCCCAGCAGTGTCAGACACAAGCCATGCCATCTGGTGACCTTAATTTCTGTCAGGAACAGGTAACTGATTTGTAGCCAGAGGTAAAATAGGCAAAGCAGAATGACTCATTTTGCCCACTGGTATCAAACACACTGGCGTCACTGTGCTGGTAACACACCGAGGACAAGTTGTGGGGTGGGCAAAGGGGCTGGGAAAGGGGCTTGAAGGTCAGAGATGGACCCAGCCCCATCTAATGGGTCGTGTTTGTGGTTTTGCTTCATTCCCACTCTGTGATGGTGGATATATATGCCCAAAGAGCCCTGTAAACAGCAGGGTGATGGCTGGAAACGGCTCTCCCCACCAGGGAGGGCTTGGAGGGACGAGGTCTTACTTTGACCCAAGGGGAGCCAAGCTTTTGATGTTTAAGGTGGGCAATGAACTGGCTTAGAAAGCGAGCTCTCCCTGTTTGGGCATGGTGTTCACTAGGGTGCAAGAGCTGTAAAGAGCCATCCCTGAAAGGTGATGCAAAGCCGGTATGTCAAGGAGCTTGTTGCTCCTCGTGTGAGTGAGGGCATGAGCCATTAATGCAGGAGAAATCAGCTCTTTGAGGGACCTTCCAGAAGGTTTAAGCTCCTGTAAGAGAGATAAGACTGAGTCAGGAATCTCCTTCCCCATGAGGGTTTGAGCTCTGTAAATCCCTTGAACTCGTGCTTCAAGTGCTCCATCCCTATTTTTGATGCTGGGTGGGTTTCTGATGGGTGGTATGAGAAGGAGCCAGACTAGATGTGATATCAATGCACTTGTCTCAATGTCTTCTTTTGAGTTCAGCATAAAGCTGAATTCTTGGCAAGCCATGCCCTTATTGATCTTATTGCTGTGAGCTGCACGGGTTCATTGGTTTTGCCAGATGCTGGAATTAAATCATTATTTGCTATTGTATCAGACTTCCCCTCATCCTTTTCAATTGCATGCAGTAGTTTTCCTTCTGTCTTTAACCACAGAGCCGTGCTGTTAAATAGCTGCTGCTCTATTAGACCTGTTTCTGTGGTCAGCAATGTGGTTGCTTAATACTCTCCTCTTACCTCTTAATGGAGTTGTGTAGGTTTCCTTGGTGTTTTCAAAGCAATATGCAAAGTTTAGATGGAAGCTTGGCTAAAAGACCAGGAAATGCTTATTTTCCCCTCTTTTGATTGCTGAAAGCCTCACTGAAGGAAAGAATCAAGTGACTGTGACTCACAGAGTCATCAGGATGTGTATATATGGCCACTAATATTTTTGGATGCAGAGGAACATGCCCTCAGCACTGAGCTGAACAAACTGCTCATGCACAGCAGCTGGTCCTTTGTGAAGCCCAATTCTAATGCCACGTTACTCCCATCCATCAGCTTTGGGTTTGAGGCTTTCAAGAAAGGCCTAACCAAAAATAGCATTTGAATTGCCAGCTTTGAGATGGTGTGGATTTACAGAGGCTGCAGAGCTGGCAAAGAGGGGTTTCTGTCATGTGGCAAATGTTAGTGGTCCAAGTGCATAGAATGTATGTTACGTAAGTAATGCAGCAGTAGGGTTTGGTGTATTCACTCTGCTTTCTGCAGGGAGGCCTCCAGCATTATCATGACCCAAATTGTACATGTAAATCAAAGAAATAACTCTTCTGCTGCTCTTAAAAGAGCTGTAAGGAAAGTCCTGGCTTTGAGAACATCAATGTTCCTTTTTATACAAGAAAGAATAAAGCATTGGAAAATCTGCTTAATCTGCTATACACAGTGATGCTGATTCATGTGGGATTGTTTAAGGTGATCCTACAGCAGCCAAAGGACTGCAGGGTCAGCTTAAAGCACCACTACTTCAAGCCACTACAAACAGTGACTTTAATGGATGGATGCTCTGAGAAAATCACCAACGCTGCTTCTGCTGCTGCTCTTGTTCAGTTTTATTTGTTTTCTTTTATTAGACAACTGCTTTCCATTATAAATAAATAAGGCATGAAGGTTCTCCATACTGTTACAGAGCTGGTAGCCACGGTCGTGCGTGCGGCTCCTGATGCTTCTTGAGTTTGGGGCACCTGAAAATGCAGAGCGTGGAAGAGCAGAGTGGATGGTGGAGGATGGATTGAGGAGGAGACCTCTGGAGCAGGTATGGTTTGGGCATTGCACTCCTGCCAACTTACCTCTGTGGTTCTCAGTGTAACACAAGAGTGTGTTCTGGGGGGTATTTTTGCGTTACCTCCATGGTGAGTGAAAGGAAGGTGGCTCCTCATAACATCAAGGCCCTGGACTTGGAGGATAATTCCAGTTTAACAGTCTTCTCACTCCAAAGCTGCATTCTCATTTAGTCATCTCAATGTTGCAGAATTCCCAACCATTCACCCAAAGTTTTGGGATGTAAGCTGGTGAAAACAGAACCTACATCTTGCCTGAAGCTTCTCCAGGCAGGTACAGAATAGGTAGCTTACACTGTGTTTTGTAGCTCTGTGCTCAGGGTGTTGACTAAACTGTAATGAAATGCTGCTTCTCTGCCTAAAACGTGTGTCTGACCATACAAGGTCCGTGAGCAATGGAAACTGGTGATTCCTGAGACTGCAGTGGCCTTTTGGCTGTGTGTTTGAATGTCTGTGGAAGCAAAAGTGAGGAGGTTTCAGTGCTGGGAAGTGCACATGAGAGGTGACAACCTTTGGAGACAGGATCTCAGCCAAGGAAGGTGATTTTCAGCAGAAACCCTGAAATCTGTCCTCTCGACTGGGGAGATGTACAGAGTAAAAGTGGGGGGTAATGTGTGGTCAGTGCTACCGCCAGGGTCAGAGCTCCTGGCACTGAGAGATGCTGTATCCTTCTGCTTGCATGCGGGTCACTGGTAGTCAGTTCTGCAAGCCCATGCAAGCTGTGCTTAAGGAGTTTGCTACAATGGGGCAATGACAGCCTCTTGAAGAGCACAGCACAGAGGGCTGGTACCCAGACCATGGGATGGAAGTGTGTCTCTGATACTGTAATAGCACTTTTTGTCTAGCTTATGGGAAAGCCCTGGTCATTGAGTTCCTACCAGGCACAGTGCTTCACCTGGGGCAGATATAAAGCGAGGAAATCCCATGTGCCTACAAAGTCTGGAGGGTATGGACTGAAACACTACATGACACTGATGAAGACAGAACAATCATCTGTTTCTCTTCAAGTTTTTCCAGTTGCAAGAAGCTTGCATTGTAAAATAGCTGAAAAACCTGACTGGTAAGAGAAATGGCTTCAATAGCAAGAACATACTGCCCTTTGGGGAAGGGAAAGGCGTAGACAGAACTCTCTTGGGTGCAAGCATAGGTTCCTAGCCATCAAACCAAAGTGGGCCGGTGTGCTGGAGCAGCCCTTGGGGTTCCAATGGCTTTTGGTTGACTTTGAAACACTCCAGCTGCAGGAGGATGCTGGAGGACATCCAGGCTTTTGCTTGCAGATAACTGGGCTGTAAGACAAGCTGCAAAGGGTGGAGGAGGTGATCCGTGTTCTTTGCGGTGTGGTTTGCTGTTGTGATGTCTGGCAGCGGCAGTCACTCATGCAGAGATCCGTCGTACGGGTTCTGGAATCCTCTAACTACAATGTACAATTATCCCAACGAGTTGTCCAGAGCTTCCATAAAGAGAATTGAGTCTCTGTGACGTTGTCTTGCTTGTAGACCTCTCGAACCTTCAAAGCAGAGGGGCCACGTGGCGTTTCCTGGGGCTTGAAGAGAAGACGTGGCTGTTGCGATTGCACGCGGGACTTGCGGAGAGGCAGGGGCTCATTTGCTGCTCTTGTTTTTCACCTTTGTGGCATTGATGTCTGCTTTTGTCTTCTGGATGCGGGAGAAGATCTCCTTAAAGAGAGCCTTGTACTCGGGCTGGCTCTGCTCCAGCCGCTTGTCCACGGCCTCCACGTGTTTGCTGATGGTCTTCTCCATGCTTTTGCGCTCTTCCAACTCGTGTCCCTCTCCTCGGAAGTCTCGGAAGGAGCTGTCACGGGAGATGGGCCGGGACGTTTGGACCCCTGTGTGGCGCACACTGTCCTTGTGCTGCCGGCATTTGCTCAGGAGCTCTTCATACTTCTCCAGCAAGGCATGGTACTGCTCGTCCACCTCCCTCAGGATGGACATGCCCCTCTTGCGCACGTTGTTAGCATGCAGCGTGTAGTTGCCCTCGTGCCGGCTCACAGCATCCTTGGTGACGATGGCATTGAGGGCAGTGTCGCTGCAGCTCTTGCGGACAGGGTGGTTTGGGGAAGGTGTCATTGATGGCCCATGGCTTTTTCCTCCCTCCTCCTCAGAGAGGTCAATGTAGTCAGCTTCTGGGGCGTTATTCAGCGGCTCAAGGAGGGCCTCGGATAAGTTGTCTTCTCTGCTGAGTAAATACTTCTTGACTTGTTTCATCTGTTGTAGCTCCAGGAGCTCTGCTTCCAGCTCCTTGATGCGCAGTTTGCAGTTCTCCATCTCGCACACCCGCTGCTCCAGGTCCGAGTACTCCTGAATAACAGAAGTGTATTCTCGCTCAACCCTCTCCTTCCGCTGCTTCTCCTGGTTGACTTGGGACCTGAGGGAGTTCACCATGGCTTGGAGACGTTCATTCTCCTTCTCCAGTGGCTTCTGGTTGAACTCTGTGGAAGAGCTTTGGATCTGGAATGCGTCCTCATACCTAAAAGAGAAGAAAGATCCTTGATGGTGTTTGACCAAGTGAGAGTCCACAAGTGTCTTATTGTCAAGTGATTCCACCATGCCCAGAGCAAACCCGAGCTCATGGAGTGAGATATGCCTCTTCCATGTGCCAGGAGACCACAAGGTGTGGCTGCAGCTGTGCCCCACACAGAGACCAGTCTCTGTCCCAGAGAACCTGCAGTCTCATTTGGTAGCAGTGATGAAAGACAGGAGGGAAATGAAACCCTAAAAGGTGAAAGACTCATCAATGTGGACAAGCCACTAATGTTGCCATGAAGCAACAATGAGCATTCAAGTTCCATCATTCTGAGCTGAAAGAGGGAGGCTTTCAGTGTTTCCTGCTGCATTTCAGCAGCTACTCGCTGCATCCTGGAGTTCACCAACTACTCGCTGCATCTGCCACCAACCCCAAACCCCAACCAGCCAAAACCCAGAAGCACAGGCTCTACTGTCCTGTGTCTGGGAGATGCTCCAGAGAGTGTGTGTGTGTGTCGGGGGGGGGGATTCAAACAGCAAGGCAGGCAGGCAGGAAGAGACTTCAGACATGGTTGAGTTGCCCCTTCATTGCCTGGGGAGTGGTAACAAGCACTTCCCCCTTCCCTCAGCTTCTCCTCCTCTTCAATGAAGTGCCTGTGGCATCCTATGTACTTAGAACAGATTGGAGAAGAGCAAGCACCATGGCCTTCCCTGGGAGGCAGGACTGGTGGGGGGGGGGGTATTGAACAGATTCCCAAGTTATGGAGGGCAGCCTGACCTTTGGAGCCAGCTGCAGAGCTGCAACTGAACTGAGGTCCTGAGGCACTGGGGAGAGTGGGACTGGGGTGCTGGGAGGAAAGAACCACAGAGACATTAAGTGGATTTTGCTGGGGGTTAGGTTATGGCCTCATAAACAGCCCCGGTGCTGCTGCAGTGGAAGTGTCTTTTGTTCATATCCTCTGGCAGAGGATGCTTTCAGTTACAAAGCTTATCGATTGCTTATCTATTTAAAGAAGCCTCTGTTGTGGTCAAAGCTGAGCAAGAAATGCCCTCACGAGGTCAGTGAATGTACAGTGCCTGGATTTTAAGGAGGATCAAGTGTGCAATAGTGCTGACAGTACTTGTACAGCACTTGGCAGCGTGTGGTGTATCTTGGTGTGTGGCTGGTGCTCCTGGTGGGGGGGTACTGAAGTCGTATAGGACGAAATGCAGCATCTCAACTGGTTCCGGTGAGCCAGAGATGCTGGTTCTGTGTATCTGGGGTTTTGTGCACCCCCAGAGGGTCTAACCCACCACATCCCTTCTTCACAGGCAGAGGAGGTGGGGAAGAAGGTTGGTGGGGTTGCTACAGGTAGGGCTCCATACCTGGGGCTGGAGCACAGCTCCTTAAGGCAGGGGAAGGTGTGGATGGTTCGGCGCCGCTCCCTCTTCTCCCGCCGGATGCGGAGCTGCTCCAGGCTCCTCATCTCCTCCACCTGCTTCTGCAGCTCCTCCACTTGGTTCTGCAGCCCCTCGATTGTTTCTGTCAAGCTGTGGAGAGAGGAGGGATTAAAACAGTGGCAAGAGATTGTGTTAACTTGAAACCCTCTGTCCTCAAACCAGATGGCTAAACCAGTCACCTCTGGGACATAAGCACTACCCCGGAATATCCCTGCACTAAAAGCAAGCAGGTGAGCTATTTACTCTCTTCCTCTTGTGTATGATGTAGAGATAAACACAGAGAGGCCAGGCAGAGATTCAGTTGTGTTCTGGCTCTGAATGGAGTTTGTAAAACTCCCTCTCAGCACAGTTGTCTGCAAAAGACGCTGCATTGCAAGGACATGGCTTAGTCTGTTGTTTCCGGGGATGACCTTGATCATGGGCTTGTTTTAGGAAAGAAGTACTATTGATAAACTGGTGTTTCAGCATGGACTAGCCAGCGTTACATTAGATGCTGGATCTGTGCCTGGTGTTGCTGCTGGGCTGTGTGCTGGGGACCTCCCTAAATACCATTATGTGCCTCTTCTTCAAGGAAACACATCTGAGAAGAGGCTGCCATGGCTCCCTCCTGGCAGCTTCAGACACTCCTTTATCCAGCCCTTGTCCCAAGGCGTCTGTGCTGTGGTTGACCTCTGCTAACCAGCATCAGTGCAACAAGCTTCTGTTGTAAATAGCCACAAAACCTGACTGATAAGAGAATGGCTTCAATAGCAGGGACACACTGCTCTTTGGGGCAGGGGAAAGGGAAGATGAAGGTCTTTTGGGCACAGCATTGCTGCAGAGGGAGGAGGGGAGGCTGTACCACTGTATCTTCTGTTGGGATGTCTTGCTTTCCAGCACAAGCTTCTGGTTAGCTAGCTCCAGGTCCCGTGCTGTCAGGTCCAGCTGCTCATAGACTTTTGCATGCTGTTCATTCATCTGCCGCAACGTCTCCAGTTGCTTGGTCAGGTACTGCAGGAAAAAGCCAGACAGAAACACTCCACATCCCACATCCAGGTTGTTTCACAGGGAGAAAATCCTACAGCCCTTGTTCCCTCTGATAGTGTGTTCTGTGGCTGATTTGTCCTCAGAGTGGTTGAAATAGTCATACCCCCTGCTCACTGTGAATAGTTCTGTGTCTAAAATACCATTGAACTGCCCTCTGTGAAGGGCGCTAGGCTCAATCTCTGTTCAGCTGCTCTTTTATTCCCAGTACCCACAGAAAGTTGATACCCCTGAGACCATGACCCTCCACTGAAATGGACCAGTTGGTTACTGGATTTTCTGACAGATCAATTGCAGGAGATGCAATTCCTTAGGAATTCAGGTAAAAGCTCTGAGTCTGTGAAATATGAGGAGTCCTGCGGCTCCCGTGTGTGTGCAGAGCCTTTGCTGTGAGCCTGCCACTGCAAGCTTTCCTCCTGCAAAGACTGGTATTGGGGCATCAGTCTCAGCTGGGACCAGATCCCAAATCCTACAGTGAGCGTGCTTCTGGAGGGGGTGGTTAAATCCATCCACCAGTGTCCTCAGACATCAGCTCTCAGATCTGTAAGAGCCACCATGTGCTGCTCTTGTGAACTCACTCTGCTCTGTGTCCTTTTAAACCAGAGGGGTTCCAAGCTTTTTTAACTCGCAGATCCCTAGAAGTTTTTCAGTGGATGAAAAACCTCTTGGCACAGCAGGTTTAAGCCTCTAAGATCACTTCTGTGGGCTCTTAGAAATACTGCCCTGACCTCAAAGGATGCTTGAAACACTGGTTGAGATTGCAGCTCCTGCAGAAAGAGCTATTTTGTGCCTCTAACAAAAGGGCTGTGTTATGGGGGTGCCCAGGGGCCAGCTGGGAACAAATGTGATTATGAATAACTGAAGTGAAGGGAAAGCTGCGGCAGAGCAAAGGGAAAGGAGTGTGGAGGCTGGTGGACGGGCAGAGAATGGCCAGATGTGACCCAGATGCAACCTGGTGCTAAAATCTGGTGTGCACATCTGGGCAGAGGGTGGGGATGTGGGAATTGGGAAAATACCAGTTAGGAGGGGAAAGGAACCCTCTCCAGGACTGGGATGAGCTTGACCAGACTTAATCAATCCCACTTCAGGCACATAGAGAAGATACTTCTATCTCCCATGCCCTTTGGCACATCCTATCTATTGGCACCTGAACTGTTTGCATTGGTGGAAAAGCCCCTTCCCCACCATCACCCTTAGGTGACGGTGACTGAGCAGCTCCATCTCCACCTCTGTCCCACCTGTGTCCCTACCTCGATTTCCTGCACTTGCTCCTCGTTGGTGGCATACATCTGCTGCAGGGAGTCCTCCAGCTCCTTGTTGCGCTCCAGCAGGGTCTTCCCCAGCTCTGCGGCCAAATGCAAGTCTAAAAGGCAAGATGGGACAAAGCTGCTGCAGTTCCTGTGGCTCCCCACGTGCCACCACATCAAACATGGGAATGCTTTGCACGACGTTGGTGTTATTGGCAAGTTTTGACACAGATGCACCTTATAGGACAGACAGGATCTGGCCTCTTCCATCTCTCTTGGCTGCAGGAGCAAGGGGAGGCCAAGCTCAGGACATCCTCCATGCAATGATTTGGTGCCTGGCTGGCTGGACTGCACACTGCATAGCCAGGATCAGGCCCATGGGGCTTGGCTGTGAGAGGTGCTCAGCTCCTTCATTCCCTATCACCAAAACCTGTAGGGCTGAAACAGCACCCATTAGAATGAGAGCCTTGGGGATGCTCTGTAAATGATATTGTTATCCCTAATGAAGGGAGTGCCTTGCCTTTGCCATCAGCCCCCATCCATCACTGCTAATAGACTGATACCAGTAATAAACCCATGTGTGGCCCTAAGGACTGGCAGCACTGGCTGTGTGCTTCAGTGACTGGGTCTGTGGCTCTTTCCTTGGGGCAGCTTCAGGGTGAGGACAAACCACTTCATATTCACTCCCTGCCACCTCTAGACACCCTTTTAAAACTACAGAAATAGCTGGACTTTGGCAGAAGTACAGGGGAAAAGAGATGACCACGTAGTTGGCTTTAAACACTGGGTTTGCTGCCTTCTGGGTAAAGAGAAGGCCTCAGGACCTTGTGGGTCCTTTGGCCAAAGCTTGAGCACATCAGACGATGCTGTCTGTGGGCCTGGGATGGCTCAGCTGGCTCTGATAACATCCCTTTGCTTTCACAGGAATTGGTTGTCTTAAAGCCTGGCCTCTGAGCATGTGGGTTTCTGTTTTCCTGGTTCTTTTAGAGGTGAGTTTTCTCTTTTAGAGGTAGCCTGAAAATCTGACCTCCAGAAAGGTAAGGCAACAGGTCCTGGTGTGTGTTTCTCTCTCTGGTATGGTTATTAGGCAGTTTTAGATGCTTAAGGAGAGGCGGTTCTGCGGTGTGTGGGGGACCTCGGTCTCCTGCTCTGGTATTTTCTCAGCCCATCAGTGCTCCTCTCTAGTTTGCAGCTAATTGTGTTTTGTAAAGGCTCTGCCATGGCCAAGAGCAGCTATGCTTTCTTCTAGGGGTTGTTTTGGTGATGCGGTTGATTGTGAAAGAGGGATACTTGGTCACTAAGGCAAGAAGAAGGATGCTTGGGATGTGTTCTGAGCCTGGGAAATCACTGATCTCTCACACTTCGAATGGCACATCACAAATTGAGGCTCACACTGACCTCTTGGATGTGAGTGTTCACTGAGAGCAGTGCTATTAGTGCTGTCAGTGCTTGAGATGGGACTTTCCTGATGGATAACACTGTATTGTTGGAAGCGCTTCTGTGTTATTAGCTGGGATGACACCCATGTTCTGTTCTGTGTGGCTCCAGTGGTGCGGGAGGGGTGGCTCCCAGATGTGCTCCAGCCAGAGCTGCTCAGTGTGCCCTGAATCTCCCTTTCACCAGGGG
The DNA here is from genome assembly GCF_028554395.1 of Pezoporus wallicus. Classification (NCBI taxonomy): domain Eukaryota; kingdom Metazoa; phylum Chordata; class Aves; order Psittaciformes; family Psittacidae; genus Pezoporus; species Pezoporus wallicus. The sequence continues at coordinate 79,619 of NW_026640315.1, forward strand.
CATGTGCTCTCCAGCTGTGGCCTTCGTTGCAGGCTGTTATTCTAGGCTGTGACCTTCTTAATTATAATCCCCCACATTGCACAGTGACCTGGGCTGAGGGTCACAGCTATCAATGCGATCAAGACATTGGCACATTTCCCCACAGACTTTCCCACCTATTTTCTTCTACCAAGCACTAAGTTTCCCCTGTTTCCAAAGTGCCCTTGGGAGGCTGAGTGTTGGCTGCACCAGCTGGGGACAGGGAACAGTCAGATGCCACCAGAGAGGAAGGACAATGTGTGCCTTTAAGCTGCTTGGGGCTGTATTTAATGGCACCACCACCTTTGCCAGAGCCAGCATCATTGCTGGAGACCAGCGTATTGCAAATCACATCCCTTGCAGCAAGCAGGGCCCCGGCACAGAGGGCTCTGTGCTGCGCTCCAGGTAATGAGTCAAATGTGTCCCCGTCCCTGTGGATTACACCAGTGCTCTCCCACCATATGGCATCCAATTTAATCAGCTGGGGTTGAGTTAAGTGGATTAGGCAGTGCAAGATCCTGCATTGTAATTTAAAGGGCTCTGTCAGCAATAATTGAATGGGGGGAAATGGGCAGCGTTTGGGGACGGCTGGGAAAGAGGAAAAAAAGGGGCTGAGCTCCGAGGAGGAAATTGAATCTTCGTTTCCATTTTGAGCATAAGGGCCTAGGAGACTCCGGGCTGGAAGGACATGGGGGAATTGGTTCTTTCAGTGTCTTTTAGCCGCCTCAGCTGCTGTCACACACGTACATTCACTCACTCTCTGCCTGCCAGCCAGCCTGAGCATCCCCAGTAATCCTGTCTCATCCACCCCTTGTGCCTGAGTCCTACCCAACCTGTTGGTCTCCCCCAGGCTGCGAGACTGTGGGGATGCTGCATGGAAGTGCTTTAATCTTGTCTTTAGACCAGATCCCTCTTGATCTTTGCACTAATTGTGCCTCTGCAGGGGCTGGGGAGCACACAGCTCCTCTCCTTGGAGACCACAGAAACCTGAGGCTGAATGTGAAATTTCAGTAAGCCTGGGGGAAAAAGGAACAATTCAGGAGTTTGGGGATTCTCTGTGGATAGCACTGTGCTTTCCCCATGGTTTGTTGTATTCCTCTGCTTCCCCACTGCCAGATCAGCCAGTGCTGTATGACTTGCCCTAATTTAGCAGGTATGCTGATGCCTCCCTTCCCCCTTCTCTTTCGACGCAGAAGGAGAAATAAAGTGGCTGGGAATGACTGCAGTGTGTCCGCTCCATGTGCGTGATCCCTCCACAGCCTCTGTGCTGAAGACAGTGCTCAGAAATGGGCAACATCCAACTTAAAAGATGGGAGCATTGGTGCTGTCCAAATCCTGTTTGGGAGAGGGCTGTGGATGCAAACTGTCCTGGGCAGCACCAGCTTGGTGCTCTCTGGCTCTGAGTACCACAAGTGCTGATGTGACCCTTCTAAGTGACAGCAGCCAAGGAGACACCCCGTGTCCCCAGACAAAGAGCTGTGCCTATGGAGTGGAGGGAGGGATGGAGGCTGCGTTTCCCTGCAAGCTTCCACGGGAAAGGCGCTTGAGCAAGGAGGGAGGGGAATAGAAGAGAGACCATATGGTGGGAAGGGAGCGGGAGTTGAATCCCAGCAGTGCTTGGTGGAGGGGAGCCTGTCTGGGCAGCGCGTGCAGGAGCAGCTGTCCTGGAGCTGCCGAGATCAGCAGCAGCTCAGCAATAATTCTGCTAGCTCTGTGCCACTGAGGAAACCTGGGAGACAAATCCTGATCCAAAAGCTGCATCAGGTTGGGTATGAGTGGAAGATGCTGAGAAACGCGCTGCCGGGTATTCCCCTGCTGCAGGGCCCTGTGGCAATACTGGCACAGGCAGCTGTGCGCTGCATGGAGCTGCTGCGGAGCTAGGCCCTTGCAATGAGGCTCAAAGAGGGTTTGAAGCCATTCCTGCTGTCCCAGTGCTGGTCTGCATCTGTTCAGCAGAGCAATCTTTGCCATAGCCCGTGCTTGGAAGTGTTTTTTCCCCCTCCAGCATCTCCTGGTTGTGGCTTTGGGGGAGCGCTAGTCTGGTGCCAGGCAGGGGAGGTTTCAGCTGCTCTCTGCATGGTGGTGATCCAGTGGCTATTCAGATAGACCTCACAAATACGACTTTCTGGAGGAAGCAGTCACTTTGGGCTTCCCCTCATTGCCTCTCTTCCATCAAGGGATTCATTTGTTTAGGCTGTGGGGGAACATGCCACTGCTCCAAGCACAGGCGAGAAGGATGCTGCTCTTTGCTCCTCACCTTTAAATGCACCAACCCAGTCCTCATCCTATGAGAAAGGCAGGGGGTGATAGCAGCCCTTTGACTTGTGATGCCAAAAAGCAGAGGTTTATGGTGCAGGTATTTGCGTTCTTTTCCAGTTAGCATCTATGAAGGAATTATTTGTGGTCCCTTCTGAAGCATGGAAGGGCAGCTCCTGCATAGGGTGCATACGATGTTACTGCAGATGATGAGTTCACCTGGTTCAGAGCAGGGATGAGCTGCTCGCAGAGCTCTGGTGTGGAGGTCTCTGGAGGAAGTTCAGGGTGTTTGTTAGCTGATGGATGGGGTAGGTTCAGCATTAAGAACTGATGTTTAATGCTGTTGACGTTTAATTTAATTGCCTTTGCTGTCTGCTCCATTACACATGGGTACTTAGAATCAAGGGTAGGTGCAATTATTCCTTTTGAAATCTAAATAGATGATGCTGTGCTGGTTTATCCTAGGGTAGGGTGTGCTTGCCATTCATTTATTGTTCTTCTTAGTTGCAAGGGATTGTGCTGTCTGGGTATATTACAATGAAGATCAGCTTTTGTACAGCACTTACTGCTGCTCCATGAGAGGTGAAGGAGGCATTCTGTGTACTTAGCCCTTATAAGCCTTTGCAAGGGATCGCTGGGTCGCAAATAAGCCAGTGCCATCTGACAGCATCCTGCAACAACCTGGAAATGCTTTTTAAAAGTGTCCGTTCCACAGACAGTGTTTCCCATGGCAAGGCAGAGCTTTCAGAGAGCCACCAGTGTTACTGCTGGGGCGTGGATTCTCCAGCCCTTTTACACTGGATAACTCCAATGTTGCTACCCTGTTCTGTGTGTTTCTCATGGGGACCTGCCTTTTTGGTGTGAGCAAAAGGCAGGGTTTGCTTTGCAGAGCAGCCCAGTGCAACAAAGGGGAAAGCTGCCCCTCGCAGGGCTGGTGAGAGCAGGCGAGGGGTGTGCGTGAGGTCCCTGCCAGCACAGCCTCCTCCTCCCTCTCCTTTCAACCTGTGGCTGTAGCTGGGCTGAGCTGACGTTGGTCACACGAGCGTTTCTGTTGGATAATGAGATTTGCTGGATTTCCTGCTTGCCGCTTTCCTTCCTTTCTTTCCCTTTTATTTCTCTTGTGTAATCTGTTACGTACCCCTGAGCTGCCTCGGGCTTTGCAGTCAGCCACAGTAGGGGAGCGAGGTGCTTTGCAGGGGGCAAAGCAAGCACAGTGCAATGAGAGCAGCTCCCTCGGTGCTGTCTGTGGTCCCCTGAGCAAATGTGGCACCACCGAGGAGCGAAAAGCCCTGATAAGGGGCTCAGGGATGCATGAGCTGTGCTGTGCTGCAGGGAGGCCCTCCAGTCTTGTCAGCCCCTGCCCTCCCTTCCTTGCTTTCTGCATTTTTCAGTCCTGTTCAGTGTTTCCATTCCATCACCTCTTTTAATTCACAGATGGTCATTTGGCTTTTTATTTGGTTGATGCTTGCCTTTTCCTTCTGCCCTCTTATCTGTGTGTGCCCCAAAGCCTCCCCTATACATTAATATTTGAGACCTAGCATGGCTACCTCTGCTTCTAAGTTGCATGTGTCTATACAAGCACACACAGAGCAGTCCCATCCCTGTGCCCACAGCAATCAATGTGCATTTGCCAAGTTGTTAGAGCATGATAACACAGAGCGTGTTATCAGACCATGGTTTGGACCCCAGCTGTGTCTTTCCCTGCTGTTCCTTTATCTAGATAGCCTTGGTGCCTATGTTTGCCTTGTTAGGCTGAAACAGTCATCTTGGAGGCTCTGGTAGTACACCTGGATCAGAAGGTGTCCTAAATAAATGCATACAAGTGGAGTTGTTGAGGAGAAGCAGTGAGGAAAGAGGAGTGGGAAAGGCAGCCAGCACTTTCCTGCGTGTATCCCTCCTGCAGGCAGCAAAGCTCCAACTAATTAATTATGTTGGGATGCAGAGAACCATGAATAGAAGCTTTGACTCTTTTAAAGCTAAAGACACAGATGTGGATTGCTGCCATGTGGCAGTCTCCTCTCCCCTGTGTGCTCTGGAGGTTGAACTGACCCAGGTTGGACAAGGAGGATGAGCACCAGAGAGACTGCGTGTTGGCTGCTGCTGCTGCTGCACCACAGTACTATGCACGTGCTGAGCCCCGAGCAAAGGTGACCTGGGAAGGACAGGTCAGTGTGCTCGTGTGGCAGGGAATGGTGCCCACAGCAACGGGCTGCCACAGCCGGGTCAGCTCTCGTGCTCACACAACGTGTTCTGCTGCTCTGAGCCATTGCCAGGCAACTCATCCGCCCTTGCTGGACCACTGATGCTGAGTGGCTTGGTCCCTCAGGGAGCAGCCAAGCTGTAGCATGGCTGCCGTTTGCACCAAGGCCACCACCAGCAGGATGGCTGCTCCTTAACTCCTGTCTGTTGCTCCTCATGTGCCAGAAGCACAAGTACAAGTACAGAGAATATCCTCCTTCCACAGCCATGTGTGACAGCTAATGGAGAAAACAGCCTGACCCTCTGCAGCAACACCAAAAACCTGCAACCTCTTCTCTAGCAGCCCCTCTGCTTGGCTCTAGATTGTAACATCTTGCATGCTGCCACCCCACCACTGCCCCTTCACTGCTGGAGGATGCTCTGAAGCCCTGTTCCTCTGGGTGCTGAGCTCACACACAGCCCAGTGCCTGGTGCCTGGCTGTGGGTACCAGCTGGAGATGCTGCCTATGTGGGGAGAGGTTCTCATCTCAGGTGAGTGATGGATTTGTGGAGCTATGCAGGAGGGACACAGTGCTGTAGCCTTCCAGTTTGTTTGCAAGGAAAGGGAGTGGTTAAATACTTGATGGTGTTGTTTATGTCCATCACTAGTCCTAAGCAGGATGCAGGGCAGTGCCTCTTTCAGGAGCCCAACCGGTGTTCCTGAAGCAGCTCTGGTTCAGAGCCCAATGCTCAGGGGGATGTGCTGCACTTTCCTTGTTCTGCCTCATTCTGCAGAGCCCATTGCTCAGCCACCACCTCCCAGGCCAGTGTGCATTCCCAGGATCCAGTGCTTGCTTTCAGGCCAAGAAAACTTGGAGCACAGCACGATAATGTCCTTGGTCCAGCACCAGCTGCATAACTGGAAGAGGTCAGCATGGACCTGGATACTACACACTCAGACTGAATCCTTCAGGGAGGAGACAAGTTAACTGAGCAGTGGCAGGGCAGCTGCACTGCACGTGGGGTAAACTAGACAGACATCACAGAAGGCTGCAGAGGAACAGACTGTTTAAACCATTAAAAAAACTGTCATGTTTTGAAGAGAAGGTTTGCAACTGTGCTTTAAATATGCATGGAAAAAAACCCGGAACAAACTCTAACCTCAAATCAGTTTGAAATTCCCAGCTGTGAAAGACCAGCAGTTGTGTAACATCTGGTCTCATTCCTCCAGGGTATTTTGTACTGGAGATATTTGACTGAATTCTTGACTCAGATGTGTGTTTTTGAGCAGGTCAAGTAGCAGCTTTGGAAGCCCTCATGATGTGTTCGATGTGAGCACAGAGATCTGTTGGAGTCAGGCAAGGTGGGAATATACCATGTGCTGCTTTGGGAAAGGTCCTTTAGCAGAGGAAATGGAGTGTGTGCTGGAGTAACCTGTGTGTTAGCATAAGCACTGGCACAGCTTTCAGCAGGAACAGGGTCAGACCCTGGTGCTGTCACAGCTCTATGTGGCTCCTGACTGTCTCACTGCATCGGTGCATCTCCTCTGTCACCAACCAGCACTGGTTAGTACAGGACGAAAGGAACAGAGTTGGAAAATGCTGGGATGTGAGGAAAAGCCTCTGAATGCAGGGTGTTAGTGGCTTGTGCCTGGGCTCCCATTCCCCTGGGCTCAGGGCTGATGTGGAAGGAATGTCCTTCAGGACTTGGACCATAAATCCTTCGTGCACAGCCTTGCCAAGGAGAAAAGCCACTGTTAGCTGGTTGTTTCAGGATGGGGGATATGGAAAGCTCTGATTTATTATGTTTGGGGTTTGGATTCTTTTCCTCTTGCCTCTCCTTTTCCTTTTCCAGCAGTCCCTTTAATCCTGCTCCCTCCCACAGCTGGAATTATGTGCCTGGGGTTCAGCAGATGGAGGAAGGAGCTTCTGTGAGAAACCAGGAGGGAGATCCTGCAGATTACTGGGTGAGACTCTCTTATGCCCCCATTTCTTACTGTCTTCACATAACAGGGGAATTTTTATTCTAGGAAAATACATACATTATGTATATAAGAATATATATTCTTGCATTCTTTTGTTTTTCCTTCCCAGATTTGGAGGCTCTCATCTCCCCCTCAGGCTAACCTAGCTGTCATCTTATTCCCTTGTCTCCTGTGACTTCTCTTGTCCCTCTTGTCATTCCCAAGCGGCTTGGCAATTAGTCACTGAAAACTTTCCACTTCCATAAGCTACCTGCTGTACTGCACTGCTAAATAAGTAAGTGGCTCAGCTACTGCAGGCAAAACTCTGTCCTTCTGGCTTGCCACTGGGGAGGAAGGACAGCGAGTTAACTGCTGTGCTGCTGAAGGACGGGCGAGCTGCATGGTTTGTCCCCTGTGCTGGGTTAACTGCATCATGAGAGATAGAATCTGGGATACCAACTGCTCCCCAGCACAGTGAATCCTTTGGGAAAGCTGATAGTGAATTGGGGCTCTATGGAGCACCCCAGGTAGGCTGGGTGAAGCAGTTATGGGTGCTAGCACTGTATCCCTGGCTTTATCCTAGTGTCACCAAAGCACTGGTGACCCTGTGTCTTTACATGGATGAGTTTGGAGTGGTGCAAGCTCAGCACCTTGTGTCATTTTCCTTCTTAGCATGCAAGCAATCAGATGCTTGGCAGGAGGAGGAGGAATTAAAATAAGATCCTTAAATCTGGAGACCTTTAGAGGTTACAGCTATCAAGTCCTAAGCCTGCATTGCAGATGGTTTGTCCCAAAAGTTTCTATGGCTGAGGATGATCAGTCTTGCAGTGACAATGAGGTGATGCGCTGGTTCTTGTGCTACTTCTGGTCCTCTGGCTAATTCAGAGCAGTGTGAGGCTGTTTTATTTACGCAGGAGGGATCACCCCAGCACTCGGGTGGTATTTAGGCTCTAGACGCCATAAGGGTGTCCTTGAGAGCCCTTCTCTTGGGCTGCACCCTGCTCTTTGGCTTAGACCGGAATGCTGGCAGTGGGAAGATCAGGGAATGCAGTGGGGTGACTGCAGGAAGGACTTCTCTTTGCAGCTTGCTGCAGGGGAGATGAAAGCTGGAAGCAGCTGGGTCTGGTCTCTGCTCTGTTTGGATCCAGATGTGATGGAGTTGGCACACAGCCCTTCTACACACAAATGCCTCTGATGAACAGAAAAGGTGTCCCCACTTATCCCCAGCTCAGACTCTCTAATTTTAGCTCATTCATTCTCTCAGGCTCTGGCTGCATACTCTGTGCACAGGGTATGATGCAACTGGAGCCACATCATCAGTTCTCGATGGCTGGAAAAGGTTCATCATCACTGTGTTCTGGCTTTAATGCGGAGAGGCACAGATTCCTCAGCTCATGGAGCGTGAGGCTGTGGCTGAACCAGAGCACTACTGACACCTATTCATGATTAGAAAGCCTGGCAATAAGCAAAGCCGTGCTACCAAGCAAACAGAGCTCCATTTTTACCCCTTTCTTCAAATCAGGAAGCCTTTCCAGAGGGAATACTATAAGAATTTAACACCTCAAAGGACACCACTACTGTTTCCATGTCACTTCTAAGTATCCTGGCTGGGATTTGAGTCTCTACTTCTGTGTCCTAAGGCATCCTGATACAACACCTTGAACCACAAAGGCTTACAGCGTGTTAGGACATGGGTGAGAGAACCTGAAAGGCACCAGCTTCATTTGAGGGAGGCTGGAAGGGCCTTGAGGCTGGGGACCAGATCTGGCTGCCTCCAAGGCATGTAGTGGATGCAGTCAACCACTGTGGGCACTTTGGGGAGGAAAAAAGAGGGACTTGGGTTTATTTTCATGGAAAAATTTGTTACTTCAACAAGGTGAAGCTCTGTGAAGGATGAGGAGGGAAGTAACAGGCACTGAAGCAGAGCTGAACCTATGATTTCCTTTGTGGTGCTAAAATGGTTAATTAACACAGTCATCACACTGCTCCCAGTTAAGCCATCTGTTGCTTAGCAAACAGTTTTGGATGTAAATGTCATAAATACTTGATGCTGTGAAATGATGATAAAGGCCCAGCGACCAACTGGTTCACAGCAGAACCTCCTCTGCTCTTCTTGCTCCAAGAGAAACAGCTCCAAGGCTGTTTCTTGGTTCTCCCACCCCTCACTCCCAAGAAACAGTCTCTAAGCCTCTGCTTTTGTCCTCTGCCTGCCAGGCGTGGGTTTCTGTGCGACCCTGGGCTGTTGGCATTCCTACCCTCTTAGTAATGCTGGTCCATGCCCATGCTGCATGGGATGTCTTACACTCTACTTCCACCCCCCATTCCAAACCAACAGCTCCACAGCTGTGCTGTCACCAGAGACCTCTGGAACCTGCTATGGCTATAATGCAAAGGCACAGAGTGTGTGGACAAAGTCTGGCACTGCCCTTCGTGATGCTTTGTGCATCATGCAAATTAATTACGGTTGTAATTACCCCGTAGGACCTTTCCAGTTGGCTGGTTTTAGTTAAAGGCTTCCTCATCCCTCCTCCTGTGTTTGTGCAAGCCTGTGCAGCCCCTCTCCATACAGGAGGCTGCAAATCCCACCGCTGGGCTTTGTTTTGAGTCTGTTTTCTTCCAGACCTGGATGTGCTCAAAGGTGGAGGCTGTCCCAGCATCAATCCATCATCCGGAGGCAGTTATTCTGCATTACACTGCTGGGACAGAGTGAGGAACCTGGCCTACAGTAGGAAGGTGGTTTTATTGTTGTGAGCCAGTTGTAAGGTGCCAGTGCTGACTCATGAACCTGACACTAGGGACGGCATTACATTCAAAATCAATGTGTCCCGCATTGTCCAACAATCCCTATATTCATCCATGATTCTGCTGCTCCTCAGCCTGCATCCCGCCCCTGGAGCAGTGCCCAGGCCCCTTGTGAGCCATGGGAAGACGTCACCAAGCAATGTGCATTTCTGAGCACTCAAAGGCTGCACTGTTTATTCAGTCGATAGCTCCATCTCTGTGCTCTGCCCTGGCTTCATCTGTGTTCCACAGCCCAGGACCCAGCATCCCGCTATGGATACTTCCTGTTTGCTGATAAACTGGGGTTGAAAACCAGCTGCAGCGATCCCTGGGGAGCTGGATTAATTCCTTGCTGGGCCTCTGCCCTGCAGCTGAAGTTGTGTAAACTTTCAATCATGACATAATGTCCTGGAGCGATGGGGGGCAGAGGCACTGCAGCTGGACCACGCGTCCCTGCTGGCAACCCAAAGCACATCTATAACTGTACCTAGAGTGTGACGGAGAGGTACTGGATTCAGGGAGGAATCTTTCTCTGTGCATTGACTGAGCAGTTTGGTTCATTCCTGGGCCAACTGCCATTAAGCAGGACTTCTTCCAGTTATTTACTTTCTGTGTGTTGAGTCAAAATGTTAAGATAAGGAATAGATGCCCCAAATTCCCACAGCCACTGATGTCCAGCCTCAGGATAAGCATTAGACAGAAGCAGCGCAAACGTATGTACAGCTGCTGCAAAACAAACTGTGAGTGAATGTTATCTTCTTGCAAAGCTATTTTTGCTTTGCAAAACTTGGCCTTGATTTTGTGTTTTCCTCCTTCCCAATTTCTCCTGCTTTTTGGCTGGTTGGAAAAACCTCTAGAAGTAATAAGGTGACTTAAAAGCTGAAGATCCCTTTGGATTTGGGCTTGGCCAGCAAAAGCTTTTGAGAGACACTTTCAGCACCCTCAGCATGGCAACGCATTATTTTTGATGTGTTAATTCTTAACTAGTGTGTGTGCTAACCCTACCTGCAACTGCTGTGAGATGAAAGCAATGTCCTAACTACCCATCTTTGGTTCTGCCTGCAGCAAGTTTTCTGGGGAACCAGCTTCCCTGTGGATTTAACACGCCAGGATTTTACCACAAGGCTGCTCACGACGAATCTGGGCTCCCTGCCTTTCTCCATCGGATTTAAACTTTCCACAGCCAGGACAGTGATTTGGAGCAGCAGAGATGAGATTTCCATAGAGCTGCTGCTGCTGCAGGATGAGGCGCTGGCTTTGCCAAGCAAATACGATGCTTGACAGAAGGTATCCCACCCTCCCGAACCCGGGATTTGCCCCCTTTTCTGCCTCCACATCCCCCTAACCCGTCATCCCTGGCAGCTTGCGGGGTGTCCCCATCCTTACCCTGCTCCAGGTCCTGCTGGTCGTACCAGGGCTCCTCTTCCTCGCTCTGAAACTCCTCCATCCTGTCGGCGCTCAGCATTTAGCACCAGCGGCCCGGGGAGGCGCGCAGCATCCGCCAGCGGGGACCCCGCCGCCGCGGAGCGGAGCGGGGAGGGATGCAGGGATGCGGGCGGGGATGCGGCCTCGGTGCCCGCGCCGGGAAGAGGGTGGCACGACGTGGCAGCCGGTGCCTTGCCGCTTCCCCGGCTCTGCCTGCCCGGGGAGGCGGCTTCCTCCTGCCTCCAGGGCCGGGGGAGGCTCTGGAGGGGACGAAGAGGGGACGTGGCGGCCGGGGCGGGGGACACGGCTTGCCCGGGGCTGGGGGATGCACAAAGGAAGGAAGAGGGCCCGGCGCAGCCAGGCAGATCCTCTCTCCGTAGCTCGGTGGAGACCTCTAGCATGGAAATGCTGCAAGAAAACCCGGCGACAGGGAAGGGGGAGGCGAGCAGAGACCGGCCTCCTTCTCCTACTCCTCCTCCTCCTCTCTGCCCAGCCCTGCCTGAGGCTGTAGGGAGCTGGGTTTGGGGCTGGCAGGGTGCGGAGGAGGGAGCTGCCCTGCAGTTCGCCCCTGTGCTGATACCTCCAGCTGGGTCCCTGCTTCCCGGGGAGGGCAGCCGGGAGCAGGGCTTGCTCCACTGCTGGCTGGGATGTGGAGGGTGTCCTGGCCTTGCTACGGGCTTCTCTGTGACTTTGGGCAAGTCTCAGGACCCGTCAGAAGGGATGTTGGTGCCTTCTCTGCCTTGGTGGGTTTGGATGGGTTGCTTTTCAAGGAGGGGAGTGTTTCTAAGCTCCCTCGCTGGGGCTGTGAGAGGGGAACTCCCATACCAACAGTCCTGTAGCATCACCTCAGCATTGTGCCTTCCCTAGCCCTTCATCCTGGTTTGCACCCTGATGAGAAACAAGTGCTTTGGATGTGGGTTTCTCTCTTCTTTTAATCAAGGACAAGTTCTTGTGTCTTTCGAAAGGGTGAAAGGAGCTTAAAATTGAGGGAAATGAGGATATGCAGAGGTCTGAGGAGGAAACAGGTCTCTTACATACAAGTTCAGAAAGACTTAGGATTTTGGTACTTGCTTTTCAGCTTAGGGCAATGAACATTAGAGAAGGTGGCCTTTCTCCTCCTTGCTACTGTGGAGTTTGGTGCAAGGGGGTTTATTTGTCCTTGTCAGCCCTGGCATCCATCAGAGATTCCAAGGTCCAAATGAGCTCATGTGTCAGTGGGTTTAGATGGTTTTTTAGTGTTTATTTGCCTTCTGTGTGATGGAACCCCTGGGTTTTTACTGGATCGCATTACCTTGCAGTGCTGCCAACAGGAAAGGCAATAGAAGATGTTCACGCAAGAGCAGCAGACTGTGCATCCAGAAAAGATGGGATCTGTGTCAGAAAACTCCAGCCAGTCCAGCAGTGACAGGCAGCTGGGAGCCCCTGGGTGGTTAAAGGAATGGCTAGTACTGAGCTCACGGGTACAGCAGCAGAGGAGGGAGATAAAGCAGGGAATAAAAGAGAAGTAGTAGATTATTCCTCTCCCTTTCCCTCTCATAGACCTCTCTATACATCAATACATCATCAATACATCCCCAAATCACATCAATACACATCAATATATCCCCAAGTTTAGGGAAGTCTTTTGCTTTAATGCAGTTGCAGACCAGAATTGAGGAGTTTCGTTTAACCTGGTATTTGTAACTCAGCACAGATAATCAAGCACTCTTGGGGGATATGTGTGAAAGCCACCTCTGACTGCCTCCTAGATCTTTTTCTAAGCAGTTTTAATACAGAAATGAGAAATCCTTCATTTTCTCCTGCTTGTCAGTGTTGAGGAGGCATTTGGACAATGCCCTTAATAGTATGCTTCAGATCAGCTCTGAAGCTGTTGGACTTGATGGTGGTTCTTGTAGGTCTCTTCCAACCGAACTATTCTATTAATTGTGCAAAAGAATTGCCTGGGAGAAGGGTCCTGCTCCTAACTAGAAATGATTTGCATTTATCTATGTAGCGTTGCCATATGAGTGAGTGCTTGGATGCAGATCCCTCGGCTCTTTGGCAGCAAAAGCCAGGCAACACGATATTGGGGAAGCGTTTTCCTGTAGATCTCACATGGGTGTCTCAGGTCTGACCTGTCACTCGGTACAGTCAAACACCAGTGATTCCCATCCAGGTTATATGCCAGCAAATGAGAATTCCCAGAGTCTGCCCCAGCTGGGGAGTGAGCAGATTGCTTTCTTTTGCCAAACCCATTGGAATTACCTCATTTCCTCTGAAGAAGGGAGGCTTGCAGGGCTGAGCATGGGAAATGCAACGTAGCGACACCCAGAAGCCCTGCTTGCCGTTCAGTGCAGGAAGCAGTGGGGATAGCTTCAAAGGAAACACTGAATCGCCTCAAAGAGCTGCTTTAAAGTGGTCGATGAGGGCCAAATCCTGAATTCCCAGTCCCCAGGGTTATAAACCCACCTCTGCTTGCAGGTGGGTAGAATTCCATTAGGGTTAATGGGCCGCTATGTGCAATGAGCTGGTTACAAGGTGCTTGCACAGGACACTGGTTACAATCCTGCCTGCTTCAACCCAGGACTAGGGTTGCTGGACCCGGCCATTCCCCAGCATCTTGCTGCTCTTCCAGACCATCCAGGCTTGGGACCGGGATCTCTGGAGCTGTTACAGGGTTTGTGCCTAAGAGCAGCCAAGCAAAGGGGCTTCGGGGGACAAAGGATGCAGGGAGAAGGGGCAAGATGGGGGCAGAGGAGGCTTAAAGGGGAGAGAAAGCAAAAGGTGGGGAAGAATAGAAGGGGAACGTCAGGAAGGCGAGGGGTGAAGAAGGTGGAGGGAGCCTAAGCCGGAGGGGAGAGTGAGGAAGGGCTGGAAGAGGAGGGGAAAATGAGGAATGCCGCGGGGCTTCATGGAGTGACGATGAGGGAGCGGGGCCATGTGGGGCCGGGAAGGGGATGGAGGTAGGGAAGGGGTGAAGTGGGGAAGAGGCTGCAGGCGGAGATGGGGAGGGAGGAGGAGAAAGGAGCCCGCGGGGCGGTGTCAGGGCGGGAGGGAGGCCTGGAGGAGGAGGAGCCGCGGCCGAGGGAGGAGTGAAGGGACGCGGGCGGAGGGGAGGGAGGGCCCGGAGCTGCGAGGCCGGCTTTGACAGCGGGGAGGCGGGCGGGGGGACGGGGGATGGCGGCAGCGGCTGCCCGAGGAGGAGAGGCGGCATCGGCGGCGTGAGGGGACGGCCCTGCCCGGCGAGCCGGGCCGCACCATGGGCAGCGCCGACTCCAAGCTCAACTTCAGGAAGGCGGTGATCCAGCTCACCACCAAGACCCAGGTGAGGCCGCCATGTCGGGCGGTGGGTGAGGTGAGGGGGGGGCCGCCATGTCGGGAGCCGCCCGCCAGGGCCCGGTGCTGAGGGAAGGGGGCCGGTGTGGGCTCCTTGTGCGGGTGGAGGTGACAACACGGCGGGGGGCTTCAGCCACGGCTGGCTCTGGGCCATCTCCCGGTGAGGCCTTGGGGGCTCTGGGCAGGCTGGCCCCATCAGGGACACGAGTACCGCCGTGGGGCCGGGCTCTCCTGGGGGAAGCCATGGGGTCCGGCAGGGCCGTGCCTGTATCGCGACGCTGTGACATGTCGTGCTTTGGTGGTAGCAGGCTGAGATGCTGCTGTCGGAAGAGATGTCCACGGCTCCGTAATGTATTCAGCTGCGGGTTTACATCACCCCTTTGCCAATGCTTCCCTTTATGTATCTGTTGTTTCCCCCGTGGATAATTGGTGGCGAACCTTGTTTTTGGGGAATAGCCTCTTCAAAGGGCTGTTGGCCATCCATGGGAGAGCTTTTTGCAGCAGAAGCAGCTTCCATCTGAAATGATGCTTTATTTCTGCAGGCTGTAGAAGGAATGGAGTGAACGGCAGTCAGGGCTGTCTATATGTGTTACATACATACATAAGGAAGGTGGTTGCCCAGCGCTCTAACAGATGTTGCCATGTCCTCGGAGCTGGCTCATGTGTAAGTTGGGAGACAGTGATGGCAGCATGCGGGGAGTAAATGAGTAGTGTCCTCCTGTCTAAGGAGCAGAGGGATTTTGCTCTATTGAGATAGCACATCTTGGATTCTTACGAGCTAAAGTTGAGAGCTGCTGTTCTGATCCACCTTAGGCAGGGAGGGAATAACAGCTGCTGAGAAAACCTGGGGATGATGGCAAAATGAGGCATTAATTCAGAAGAAAAGGGATGGGTGCAAAGGGATAACAGGAGAAGACTCGAGGGTGGAACTGGAATGAACCATGGACATTAAGGCTGGAAGAACCGTTGGGAAGCTGTGTGTGTACTTTCTAAAGCAGTATCACCTCTATCTGCATCACTCAGGAGGGGCTCTTGTGAACATCTTCATCACAGCCTTCAGTTGTAGATGTTCCACAACTTCCCAAGGCAAAAAGAGAAGTGAGTGAATTAATGTTTTAAGGAATTCTTCCGTAGGATGCCAAATAATTCAGAGTGCCCTCAGCTTTGGACCATCCTTCCTCCACTGGGAAATACGTGTGTAAGGTGAAATTAAAGGGGAAATCAAGCCTATAGGGACCTTCTCAGCCTGCTGTTCACAAAGAGAATCCTGTATGAGGCAATCCTTCCTATTGCCAGCCAAGAAGAGAGAGCTCTCCTCCCCTGCTTTATCGACGTGTGTAATGAAAGAAGTTTCCCTGGGGCCCCAAGTAAAGGAAGGAGGAAAAAGCTTCATTCTTGGCTGGATTTGTTTCAGGTAGAGGTGAGCCTGAACTGCCATGTGGAAAAAGGGTGGGGTGGTGGCGCTCCCATATTTGCATACTGTAGAAAGGCACTGGTGTTTGCTTGTGCAGGATGTGTGCCTCGGCTCTGCTGGAGCCTTTGGAGCTCCTACCAGCAGCAACCTCTTCCTGCTGAACCCTGGATTCAAACCCAGGCTGCAGTAGTGGACAGTGTCAAGTGCTTCAGAGCTGTTAGCTCAGAATACACCTTGCTTCTTCAGCAGCACATCTGCTCTCCTGCAGCCTTCTCCTTTGACGTTAGGGAGCTGGACAAATAGGTTTGTGTCACATCATCAGTAACATGAAACTCAGAGCTTAGTAATACACTGTGTGGTGTTTCCTAAGGCTGTGATGGGAGGAAGCTGAGCAGAAAGCACTGTTCACTCACTGGTGAAGATTCAGAGCTGTCACTGAAGTACAGAATGGTTTCATTGATTAGAAAATGGCAGTAGTGCAGTAGTACCAGGAGGAAGGAATTGGCTTATGCTACTCGTGCATATTTATAATGACACATGGAGGAATGGGCTTTAGGGTTTTTATATATTGTATATTGCCTTACACTGCACACCTTTAAATTGATGGGGCCATGCTTTTAGTAACAAACCAGGTGTGCTTTATTGCAGAGAAAGTGTGAGTCCTCCCAAACTGCCCATGAAAATGCTGTCTCCTTAAGAGGGAAAGGGAGCATAGAATGTGAGTATGACAACCAGTCTGTGGCAGAGCAGGGAACTGAAGCTGGGAGCCTGCTGGGAAACACATTTTCTTTCCCTGCCAGTTGGTGATTAAATGGATTCTGCAAGCAACCGACTGGAAGATAAGAAATTGTGATCTTGAGAAGCAGCTTGGTCGAATTTAGTGCTAGCTATGCCTCTGCTTTTAAAGAGACAGGAAGGATCAGCCACGAGGGGCAAACTCCAGTCCTTTCTTCCTCTCTGATGTGGAAAGGCTGTTAATTTGGGCCTGATAAAAGTACATCTTGTGCTTGGAGGCTTCTGGCAGCCTACTGCTAATAGTATTCAAGCTTCTCTCAGGTTGATCAAAAGCAAAGTTGTTGGTTTAAAAGCAAAGCTGTAACTAACACTGCACACAGCTGACGCGTGTCCTGGGCTTTCACTGCCAGACTTGCACTAATCCCACTTTCCAGTTCCCTTTGCCACACTGTCTGCTGTGGGGGCAGAAAACTGGCATCACACTCGAGTGGGGTCTGTCCTTGATTCTGCACTGCTGGCTGCAAAGAACCTACAGCAAAGGTTACTATTGGTCTGTGGAGTTGCTGTCCTTGGCAGCAGGGGGGGGAAATCTTGCTAGTTATTAATGTTATGAGTAAATTTGTCCTCAGCCTTTCCTTTTGCACAGTACCACAAGCAGGTGATACAAAGGTGTGAATGGCCTCAAACTAATCCATTGGCCCTGCAGGGTTGCCTCATCTGCTAGAGCTCTACCAAGTGCTGCAGGAATGGCTCTCTGGTCAGTATTACGCTGCACAGTTCTGCCTCATTTGGGGTGGAAAGGAGCCTGCTGCTGTTACATATCTGACCTTGGGTAGTACTGGCTAGAAACCCTGGGAAGGGATGAGGGATCTGCTCTGATGCTGAGTCTTGGAAGAAGGGAAGTCCCTGCCCTGCACACTTTGTTATGTTGGCTTGGTTGGTGGGATGCTCAGCTGATGTGTAGGCAAGAAGGAAGACGAGAATACGGTGAACAAGACTAATGACTGCTTCTCCCCTTGGTTCTCTGCTGATGTCTGCAGCAAGGTCAGGATTGGTTTAAGGACAGTCCTCTGTTAAGGACCTGTTGGAGAAATTGTTGGGAATGGGGATTTGGTGTAAAGGTGGAAGTGCAGGAATCTCTTGGGTGGGAGGAGGGTGCAAACACTCACCCTGCCTGAGTTTGTGCGTGGTTGTATCTGAAAGGGAAAGGGAAGGTGGAGCTAGTGTCAGGCTGAGCACAGTAATGAATGGGGAAGGCTGTGCCTCAGGACCTTTTCCTGTTTATAGGACATGGTCAGCTCCACTCTATGTTCCTGTTTCCTGTGAGGTATCCTGCTGGATGCTTGGGGATTGCCTGTTGGGGCTGTGATTCTCTATTCAGTAACTGGCAAGATGCTTGCAAACTAAGTGTTTTCTGGCTCCTACAGCATGTGTGGTGTGCTCTAAAGAACCTGAAACCCAACATTTATAACTATTGGGAAATAAAGACTGGAGGTGACCAGTAGGACTGGTTCCACCTCTGTGTGGCCAGGGTGCAGGTGGGAGGTCTTTACACGTTGTCCAGGTGACCTGAAGGCAAGCCTCCCTCTTGCCTTGATCTGGAGGATGCAGTGACCCCAGCTCATAGCATTGCTGGTGAGGATTCAGCTCCTTGTCAGCTCTTCTGGTTAAAGCACTATCAAGGCTAGCTGTGGGATTTGTTACTGCAGCGTGTGCTGCTTGTAACTAAATCCTGACATTTCCAAATGAAGATGTCCATGGCTGGTGAACAAGACTGTTCTAGATTTCTGTATTTCTCTTCTCTGTGAGCTACATACGGGCAGTTGTGTGAGCTCAGCATGAGGAAATGGATATTTAGATCCCCAGAGATGCCATGTGCAGAGCACAATCAACTTAATAACATCCATTAATGTTCTATCAAGGAGATGAATATTATGTGGATGGAGTAGCTTCGTGATGCCAGACTGTTAATTAAACCAGGGGGGCTTGTGGGGATGTGAGTGACTCAGTACTGAATCCATGGCCCGGCACTGTACAGGGGATACCATCTGTTGGTGAGGAGCCGACTCCTGCAGCTATTAAAGCTGAAAGAAACGGTGTTTTAGCATCATCTGCTTGCCAAGATGGCAGACATGACATTAATGTGGCTGCAGCACCCAGTGTTGCAGCTATGCTTCTCTGCTGCCATGTCCTTTTAGTCAGACCATGTTCTTCAATCTGCTTTAGCTGTTGTGTTACCGTCTGTAAAACACGGGCTGTGTTCAACCTCAGAGCAGGCCTGAGGCAAGCAAGGAGGTAAAGGATCTGTGTCTACTGGTGGGAAATGGTTTCTGCTTCCCCTCTAGATAAGAGTGAACCATTAGTTATGCATGAGCTCCAATTAGCAGCAATTGCTGCTCCCTGTTGTCAGTGGGAGTGGCTGTGGCAGGCAGCCAGTGGGCACATGTGGTGATTGTACACATGGTTGTGGTACCGGGTTTGGAAGGAGATGTAGGAAGTCTAGGATGTTTTGTGCGTTGCAGAGATTGGATTTCCAAATAGTTGGCTTTTTTTGAGGAGTCTGATTAGAGGTGAGGTTTGCAAAGTAGCTTTGCTTCCACTTAAGCATTTCATGCCCAGGTTCGGAAGAGTGCGGCTCCTTCGTGCACTCAGGAAGCTGGAAGTCAGGCTGTGAACACTTGGTGTTTCCTCTAGATCCCCTCTGGGGAGCTGTGATCTTGAACCATTTGGAAAAGGTTGGTTTTCCCTTGGGAAGGCTTGATGGGAACTTGCTTTGGTGTCCAGGTGATGAAACGAAGAGGGTTTCAGCACTAGAGCAGTTTAAGAAGATCATAGAATGGTTTGTGTTGAAGGGACCTTAAAGCTCATCCAGTTCCAACCCCTGCCACAGGCAGGGACACCTTCCACTAGAGCAGCTTGCTCCAAGCCCCTGTGTCCAACCTGGCCTTGAACACTGCCAGGGATGGGGCAGCCACAGCTTCTCTGGGTACCCTGTGCCAGCGCCTCAGCACCCACACAGGGAAGAGCTTCTGCCTAATGTCTAAACATGTGTGTGGCTTTTTTCTGGTTTTAAAGACTGGAGAGTCTCTTGGATGGATTTGCTGTGTGGCTGGAAGGACCAGGACAAGAGATAAGCAGCCTCTGCAGTGGTGGAGCTTAGGGCAGGAAGCTGCCTGGTGGTAACCTGCTATACCAGTTTGGGGGCAGCTGCCTGCCCCTCTCACGTTCTGGCCTTTGGGTGATAGTAACACGTGCTCAAGTCTGTTGATTCAGGAGGTGATAGCAAAGAGGGAGATTGGGCACTTCTCAGTGCCAGGGCTGTGATGTTCTCCCTGGAGTTGTGTCTTAGCTGCATGTAAACAGCAGAGAGCTGGGCACATTTTCTGTCTGCTGCAGCAGGGCTGGGAGTGGGCAGGCATTGTTTAAGTTAAACACATGTTCATTTTCTTGCTCCTTTCCCATCTGACACGATAGACCCATCCACAGTGCTGGTTACTGCAGTTGGAGAGAGCTGCTGTTTGCTTTAGAGCCGGTGCACTTGCAGGCAGGATGCTGCCCCTCACCTCCAGCCAAGGGAATGGCTATTCTGATCTACCACTGTGCCTCAGCATGGCTGGGGAAACACTGGAAGAGCTTCCATTTTCCTCTTCTGACGTGGATCCATCTCTTTCCTACTGCTTGGCATAAATAGGCAGGTATTTATCCCACCCTTTGCATCAAAAGGAGCGTGACCAGCAGGTCGAAGGAGGTGATCCTGCCCCTCTCCTCTGCTCTCGTGAGACCTCACCTGGAGTATTGTGTGCAGTTCTGGTGTCCTCAACATAAAAAGGACATGGAACTGTTGGAACAAGCCCAGAGAAGGGCCACAAGGATGATCAGGGGCTGGAGCACCTCCTGTATGGAGACAGGCTGAGAAAGTTGGGGCTGTTCAGGCTGGAGAAGAGAAGGCTGCGTGGAGACCTCATAGCAGCCTTCCAGTATCTGAAGGGGGCCTATAGGGATGCTGGGGAGGGACTCTTCATTAGGGACTGTAGTGATAGGACAAGGGCTAACGGGTTAAAACTTAAACAGGGGAAGTTTAGATTGGATATAAGGAGGAAATTCTTTCCTGTGAGGGTGGTGAGGCACTGGAATGGGTTGCCCAGGGAGGTTGTGAATGCTCCATCCCTGGCAGTGTTCAAGATCAGGCTGGACGAGGCCTTGGGTGATACGATTTAGCTTAAGGTGTCCCTGCCTATGGCAGGGGGGTTGAAACTAGATGATCTTAAGGTCTTTTCCAACCCTAACTATTCTATGATTCTATGAGTCTATGATGAGTGCTCCCTGGCTTGTTGGGTGATGCCTGTCTCTTGGCAAGTATTAGCATTTAGATGGGGAGAGCTGTGCTCTGTTTTAAACTGGCTGAAAAGTCTTTCCTGATTATTCAAAGCTTTGGATGCCTGAGATGTTGTGTAATGGAAATGCCTCCTTGTTCAGCAAACAGTGCTGGTGCTTTCACCTTTTGAGGAGTGGCTGGTCATCAGTGTGCTTCCGCAGGGTTGGAGGCACAGCTGGCCCTGTGTGTCTGAATACCTTGGAACTCTCTCTGGCTCTACAAAGTCATAAAGGGCAAAGTAAGCTCTAGTCCTCTTCATTCAGCCACATATAACCTGACCCCCAGGTTGTCATTGGGAGTGTTCTGCTTTCTAAGTAGATGCCACACTGTGAGGAAGAAGCTGGGGGTAATCACATGGAGGCTCTGCAGCCAGATGTGCTGAGCTGACTTTCCAGATGTGGCTTTGCAAACAGACCAGCCTTACAGCCAGCATCCCTTGTAGTGGGGTCTCAGGGTGGGCTTGAGGAGAATACTCATCCTCCCACTGTAGAAAGGGGACTGCACTGCTGGTGAAAGAGAAGGTTGTCTGCACTTGCAGAGCCAGAAAAGGTAATGGGAAGAGATGTATTCCCAGCCATGGAGAGTGGGGGGAGCTTCTCAGACCACAGGTCTGAAATGGATTGCTTTTTTGGTATATCAGCCTCCTCCTTCCATCTTTCTCTTTGAACTGCACACTTAATGCTTTTTGAGAACAAAGCTTGGCAGCAGTCAGCTGCACAGTCCAGTTCCTTATAAATATTTGATTCAGAAAGACCGATTCCCTTGTATCTGTAAGTGCTTTGAGGTGGGTCTGTCAGTTCTGAGATGTCTGTTCGTGCCCTCATGTGAAATGGCTCTGACTGCTTCCTCAAGACTTTGGTTGCAATAGAAGTAATTCCAGTGCATGCTCAGGTTATCCTTGGCTTGCTCTGAAGGTGATAGAGCTATGAGAGCATTGGTATACATGATGTAGGTGTTTGGACTCCATAGAATGGTAGTTCTGCATCTATAACCACGTTTGTCTCTCCGCAGCCTGTGGAGGCAACAGATGATGCCTTCTGGGACCAGTTCTGGGCAGACACAGCTACTTCAGTGCAGGATGTCTTTGCCCTTGTACCAGCTGCAGAGATCCGGGCAGTGAGAGAAGAATCACCTTCAAACTTGGCAACTTTATGTTATAAGGTAGGTTAGTGCTGCCTTATTCCTTACTTCAAGCTGGCAGATCGCAGAGGGATGTGAAGATTGTCACTGTACTGTGATGGATGAAGTTTGAGGGAGATCTTAAGACTTCTTTTCCTCCTGCTGTAATGTCAGGGCATCCCTGAATGCTGCTTCTGGTGTTGCCCTGTCTTTGTGTGGAGCACAAGGCACGTGGACTCACATTTCCTACCCTCCAGGTCTGGCAAATTGTCAAGCTGGTGAGCAACAGCCTGAGACTTCCTCTGCCTGGGAAAGTGCAGGTGTTAATCATGCTCCTGATTTGAGCCGTGCAGAGTAGCCTCGAAACTGTGGTACTGGCAATGTTTGGAATGGTGTTTTCCCAGTTGAAAATGGTTGTTGCCATCCTGGTTTTCTTTTCTGCTCTACAAAATGTGGTTAAAACCTCCAGAATCATAGTGAAGGTGCCTCTGATTGGGAATCATGCCACACACAGGTGCCTGTGGTAGATACTTGAGAAAGAATACAAAAATGAGGGATAATGGAATAGTTCTTCCCTAGTGCTGTTTCCTGGCTTCTGGCATCAGCAACTTGAGAATAGAGAAGGGCTCAGGAGACCTCTCTTGACCACAAAACCCCTTTGATTCTGTGTCCTTTTTACCCCCAAACAAAGACTAAAGTATGGGCTTTTCTCCTGGCTGGAAAACAGATGTGTTGGGAGACCTGGTGACTGCAGAGCAGCTTATCCAGGAGCCCTGGATGTTCGGATATCAGGGTCAGAGGAACCTGCAGACTCCTGCAGTGCTTTTGCCACACTCTGCCATGTGCAGTGTGTCACTGGACTTAGCAATGCTGCATGGTCATGGAGAGCACAAGAGCATGGCTGAAATGTCATTTGCAGTCATGGCTACAGGCTCAGGCTGTAAGAGTCATAAGTGGGCCTGAAAGAATAGTTAAGCTCAGTCCCGGAGTAGTGTGTGGCTAAATTGAGACTCCACAAACAGCATTTAAACACCCATTAATGCAGTGGTGCAGGCTGGCAGTCAGTGACCCAAGCAGCCTGCTAGGAAAACATGCAGGACACATGACCTCATGAATTAAAAAGCAGCGAGGTGAATCCTTGGTAAATGCTTTGGCTTTCATTCCCCCTCTTGTTTCCTCTTGGGATCAGGGAGTAAGAGCGAGTGGGTGCAGCTGCTGGGGGAAGGAGCTGCCTGTTCCTGTGTGTGGGTAAAACCTCCTGCTGCTGCCTCCTGGGACTGTGGTTGGTGCCTGGCAAAGACCCACAGCCTGCTCTGGAAGACCCAGTGGCTGTCTCCATTGGTGGGTTCAGCAGTGACTGGATGGACTGCAGAGACTCAACACAGAAGCTCTTCCCAGAGCACCAGTCCTATTCACAGGAAGCCTGGGCTGCCACCCTCCTGTGCAGCAGGGCCTTGACAGACTGTGCTGGAGGCTGTATCTGTACACTAAATAGTCACAGGCAGCAGCTTTGCTCCCACGTCCTGAGTGAGGAGAGGTTCCTGCTGTAATCACAACAGCACATACAGAGCTGTCAGACCTGTTTCTGTGCCATCTTCCCCTGCCAGCCCCTCACGCCGTGCAGCACAGTGCTGTGCCTTGCTTCTGCCTGGGTCTGGTGTGCTTGAGATTAATCTGATCTGCTCTTTTCAGTGTGTGGTGTCATGGAGCAGTGCTGGAAGGAGCCTTCTGGGGCTGTGTCTCACATGGCATGACACATGTGCTGCGTAGATTAACCCTGGTGTGTGAGGTCTCTTTGAGTGGCCCAGCAGAAATTCAGGAGGGTCTGTTTAACATCATTACCCCTATTTCTGCAGTGTTTCAAACAGCAACAGCATCTGTACCATTGAACCCTGAGAAAATGGGCTCCAAGAGCTGCTTGTAACTCTGAGGGTGTCACCAGCAGGACAGCCCTGCCCAACTCTTGCTAACTTGTATACCTGCCTTGGTTTTGTTTCCTTCAGGCTGTGGAGAAGCTGGTGCAGGGAGCAGAGAGCGGCTGCCACACCGAGAAGGAGAGGCAGATCATCCTGAACTGCTGCCGGCTCCTCACCCGCATCCTGCCTTACATCTTTGAGGACCCAGACTGGAGAGGTTTCTTCTGGTCAACTGTCCCTGGGGCTGGCCGAGGAGGGGTCTGTCTCTTAGCACTTACTCTTCTTTCTTTAGACCCTATGTACACACTTGGGAGCGACTTTATTCCAATTATTTCTATTCTGTGAAAAATCAGGTGACATCTTCTAAGTTCTTTTCTTCCCTCTGTTTCTTTCTGTTCTTTCTCTCCCCCTCAGCTGCTTTGTTTCTGCATCATCTGAGTATTTCACGTGAGTTGCAGCTGTAGGAGAGCAGTGGTATGTGAGGGAAGGCTTCTCCAGTGTATCTGAAGGTGTGAACGTGAGAGCAGTATTAGACGCTGTATGACTTTAACTGAAATGACCTTGTTCCATTAACTAAAGTTGATTTAAGGTTAATGTCAAATTGAAATAGAGTGGGGTTTCCACTGACTTTACAATGTCACATTTAAAGCAACCAGTGCCAGAGAAGCTCTTAGCATCATTACTGAATACTCTGTTATGAGCTGAGTGATACAGTTTTAACCAGGAGTGTAGCCACAGAGGTGAAGCCCATAACTGAGCAAGAGTGGTTAAAGAAATAGGTACTGTTCCTGGCTCTGTTAGTGATGGGTATAACCTTAGGGGAGGCTCTGAACCTCCCTATGTCTCTATCTGGAGAGCAGGCACAATAGTGCTCTTCTGTGTCTCTCAGAGGAATGGGATGAAACTGCTTTAGGATCTCCTGCATATAGGAGAAGCAGTGTTGAAAACAGAGCTGAGTGAGGCCAGGAGTACATGTGTGCCTGCTTGCTCCCCCAGCAGCTGCCTCTCTGTGCATAGAGAGCTCTCTCCTATGAGTTCCTGAACCTGCAGGTCAGCATGGCTGTACTGAAGAGTGTGGTTTCCCTGAATGCTCAGTGCACTGCAGTGTCGTTGGGGATGGATATAAAGGGTTGGCAGTGGCTGGTACAGAACAAAGCTTGCACCTTGAGCTGTCTCTGCCTGTCACCTCTAATCTGTTTTGCCTGAGGCCACTTCAAGGGGAAGGTCTGGGTAGTGGAACAGGAAGTCTCTGCTAGCCCTGCTCTGTTGTGTGGTCTGTGATCAGGAGGGTGGTGGTTGTCCATCCTTTCATCCCTGCAGGGGCCAGGGAGTGCTGAAGAGGCTTAACAATGGAGGAGCTTGTTTGGGAAGGAACATGCGGGGTGCCTGGAGCTCTGATCCAGCCAGGCTGTTGTTACTACTGTTTCTCCACCTTGTTCAGCACCTAGAAGAGACTCTCAGCTTTATAGTGATCCAGCCTAGCGCATGTGTGAGCCCTCCTGCTGCTTGTACCTTCTGAATATCAGGGAGCTGTTGTGGTTCAATGTGCTCCATCCTTTAACCGTGTGCAGAAGCAGCTCTAAGGCTGGTTCAGCTGCCTGGCATGAATAACAGAGACGTTAAGGAAAGCTGGGGCTAGGTCTAATCTAGAGGCAATAGCTTTGCTGTCTAAAGGCTGATTTCCCTTTGGGAACTAAAGGGGAAGATGATGGTTACATTAGTAAATGTCTCTGCAATTATCTTTCATGTGCTCCGTAGTGCAGTGATGGATGGCAGAGCTCCTGGATCATGGGAGCCTCCCTCTTGTGAGGAAGTCTGTGCTATGTACTGGTCTGTTTGTTTGGTGTGTGTCACCATTTTGGATGTGGTGGTACCCAGAGCCTGCAGGTATTTCTTTTCCACCAGCCAAGGTGATCTTAGCAAAGGTCATTCTTGGAAAAGAAATGTCCTTGGACTCTAATGCTTATCATTTCATCTCAGACTGAGAGCCCAAGTAAAAGCATCTTTGCTGTGCTGGCTCCATCCATGCTCTCTGGGTTTCTCCTTACATCCAGGATCTGTTTGGCAAGAGTCTTCCTGCTGTTGCTGAGGCAGCCACACAGCTTGTTATCTCCCTTAGCTGCCTGCTGTGATTGAAGAGCTGCGTGTTGTGTGCAGGCTGACAGAGGTCTGGCTCAGATAGATAAGCTCCTGCCATTCCTGCTCCTGGCCTTTCCCTGCAGCACCAGTGTGTGGTGGGGAAGTTCTCCCCTCCAGGATGCTCTTTGAGAAGCAGGATCTGGGAAGGTTTCCCTTGGCAACGGCTGCAGAGGAGTAGCCATGCATGAGTCCAGTGATTGCTTTGAATGCTGGAGAGGGCAAAATCCTCTCTGCTGTCATGCTTCCTCTGCCATGGCAGGTTTAGGCAGCCCCTTGAATGATGCATGCAGCCTCTCCTGGTTCTGTCACCTCCAGTTCTGGGCTGCCATGTAGGACTTCAAGGGGTTTTATACCATATTGCTGCTGGCTGGCTTCTTCCTATCGCTGTCTCTGTGCACCATCCTAGTCACCTTCCTTTATGACTGTAAAACCCACTTCTCTGTCAATGGTTCCTTTTCCTTTTGTCTCCAGTAAGTCAAGCGTCTCCGCTTGGCAAGGTCTAGTGCTACTCTTCTGTTTCCCGAACATCTCTAAGTCTGTCTGCTCAGTTTGGTGTCATTAAAGAGCTTATTCCTGTTTAGTCATCACCTTCCAGGGGGGAATTTCTTTCCTGTACAGGCTGGGTTTTGTCCCTGTTGTTCCTTTGTAACTTCTTGCCTCCCTGTGTGTTTCTGGGGAATGTATCTTCTCTTGCTGTGTTACACTGGTGTTCCTGTGTGCTCTTTGCTAACCTGGGCTGACAACACCCTTCCATGTTTCTCCCTGCAGGGAGATGAAGATGATGAAAATGCTCGGCCCCTGGCTGAGTCGCTGCTCCTTGCTGTCACAGACCTGCTCTTCTGCCCTGACTTCACTGTGCAGAGCCACCGGAGGAGCACAGTGGTAAGTTGAGGTTATAGAGGTTATAAGAGGTAGATCAGCTGCATTGTGGGGGATTCCCTGGAGAATCCCAGCAGCTCCCTGCAAACCTGCAGGCAGGAAAACAGGGAGTCGCTGAGCTTGAACCCACAGTGACTGATACTGATCAACATTTTGGGTTCATTTTGTGGAGTTTGTACCTTCTAAAACAGATGTTCTGAGGCAGCTGGATGAGTCTCAAATGGAGTGGCTGGAACCTACCCCCACACTATGGAAGGGTGCTTGTGCTGGCAAACAACCGCTCTTCTGTTGTTGCCAGAGACCTTTAGCACTGCTCCTTTCACTGGCAGTTTAGTCCAGATAGGGCAGGAAGCAGCTGTTGCTTGATCACAGGTGCTGGGATCTGAATGAGTAGATTGTTGCTGTTGTGTCTTTCCACCTTCTCTTCCTCTTTGCATCATTGCAGCAAAGACAAATGTGCTGTGGTCCTTATGGTGACTGTCTTTGGAGGAGTTCCCTGAAGCAGGGATCTCTTACCACGTGTGCTAAGGACAGGTTCTGAAGCATGTCTTTCCGTGCCTTCCAATGACTGTGGTGTTTATTGTAGGCCCAGTCTAGAAAGAGAAATGGGCAGCCCTCCTTTTTGATATAGCTATGAAGTAAATTAAAAGTGAGCATTCTACACCACCGTGTATTTGATGGCTACAAAATCTCCTGGCAAACCTGAGTGCTAAACTCCTTGCTTGAGGTTTCTGGGTATTAGAGTTGAAATCTATAATCTGGGGATGAAGGGGCAAATTCTCCATGGAAGAGCCCCCTGTCCCCACTGCATGTGTGGTTTCACCCTTGGCAGCAGCCAGCCTGGTGTTCCAGGACTCTGAGCAACTTGAACTAGACAATGAATCAGGAGTGCTTTGTGTTCCTTGCTGTTAGCTGCCTGTCTGCTGCCTGCAACCTCTGTAGTCTTTGCCTAGCTTCTTCCCTCCCTGGATCTGGTCTGACTGCAGGTTAAGAGCAGAGGGGTGGGTACAGCCCCCTCATATTCATAGCAGAGCAACTTGTGGCCCTAGAGGCACAGTTCATGGTGGATAGTTGCTAAAGCAGAATTGAGAGGAAGTGTAAGAACTAGGGAGGGAATGGGCAAAGGAGATCTGGGATGACCCCTGCTCTTCTGCTGTTTGTCCTCCTACTGAAGTCAGCCCTGTAACTAGGGCTGGAAATTGGGGCTCCCTCTGTCATGCACAGTGCTGCACCTCTGTGTTTTAGCATTTACTTGCAAAGCCTGAGCTCTCTGAAGACATCAGCACCTGCTTTATTTGGCCTGGAATCTGCTGTAATGCTGGTATCACCAGCATCTTGCTTGCCTTCAGAACTTGAGGAAGGTCTTGCCTTTGTGGAACGGAGAGAGGTGGTGCAATGGGAACCCAGAGCAATTAGAAGCAGTCCTCTGATCACTTTTCCCTAAGTGCAGGGAGGAAAAAAGGCAGGAGATAGAATTTGCTTAATTAAACCCCAGAAAAGAGACAGCTGAAGTGTGCTAAGTGCACTTGATGCAAACATATTCATCTGGGCCCTTGCTCCTGGTGGTTCCTGGAGGTTGGCAGGTGGCTTTCAATGGCAGCAGAGCTGCTTCAACCATGACAAAGAAGGGCAAGCTGCTGTGGTTCGTCTGCTCAGGTTGCAAAACAAGAATCTGGGAGTCATGCCAGCAGCTGTCAAGGGACTGGGAGGGTTCTCACTGGGAGAAATAACTTATTTGCAGTCACCTTCTTGCTTTCCCCTCTGAAAGCAAGTCACAGCCATACCTGCTTCTGTTATACGTGTGGGTTAATTTGCTGCTTCTCTTGTCTTAGGGGTACAGCCACTGTGAGACACCATTATGTGGGTAAACTCCACACGATGTGCCCTGAGGTGGGGTTAAGATGTCAAGCAGCACCCTGTGTGGTGCTGTTGATCTGCACAGGAAAAGCCCTGACTTGGTCTGTATTTTGTGAGATGGGAAGGAGAGAAGGTGATGCATCCTGTAATGAGAACAGAACATAGTTTGGATCTTTGTCATCAGGTGACCCTTCCCAGCAGAGGTTGCTGGCACTGCAACTTAGCATGCTAGAGGAAAGGCCTCATTCTGCATGGTACTCAGTGCATATTGAAGATGAGGCCCTCTCTCTGGGGTGCTCCCTGGGTGGTGCTGGTATGTACAGTCAGCGTCTGGATGCTTCTCTTCTGGTTTCTTTGGTACTGCTGAACAGAGGGGCAGAGCTGCCCTGGGTACCGCTAGTGCTGTCAGCTCTGTCTCTTGCCTTCTGTAGTCCAACCTCTTGTTTCTCCCATAGGACACAGCAGAAGATATCCATTCCATTGACAGCTGTGAGTACATCTGGGAGGCAGGAGTGGGCTTTGCTCATTCTCCACAGCCTAACTACATCCATGACTTGAATAGGTAAGAGGGCTGCAAAGGCTGAAGAGAAAAGAGGCTGGGTTCAGGAGAGGAGGATGTGGGGGAGACGGGTTCTCCTTGTCTCCTTGGGTGTCTGTGATTCGCAAGGGGCTTTCTGCTTGCTCTAAAAGGAGCTAACAGGACTGGCAACAGAGGAAATAAAAAACAGCTGACCTTTTGAATAGCTTTGTGTAGTATGATATGGGAGTCGGGGTGTCTGCAACAGAAACTGGCAGAAAGAACGCTGCTGCTTTGAGAATGCCTAGCAGCTCTGTACTGTATTTCCTCTTCACGAGGCAGCAATTCTGCTGAGCTTTGCACCAGTGACAACAATATTGCTTATGAAATGGAATAGGCTTAGCTCCCTGTGGTGAGAGCTTTCTAGATGGGGCTGAGCTTTCCTTATGTTCTGCTGTTGGTGCTTCCCAGTCCCTGCTCCTGAATGACTTCAGGCCTCAGCTTCTTATAGAATCATAGAATAGTTAGGGTTGGAAAGCACCTTAAGATCATCTTCCCTTCTTTCAGGACAGAGCTGCTTAAGCTGCTGCTGACCTGTTTCTCTGAGGCCATGTATCTGCCTCCCTCCTCGGACAGCAGCAACACCAACCCCTGGGTGCAGTTCTTCTGCTCTACAGAGAACAGGTGAGGGTGAAGAGGTGGAGAATGAGTGCCAGGGGAGAAATACCTTCAGATCTCTTCCATGGAGTGCGTTGGTGATGGGGCACCATAGCACTTGCTGCCTCCAACATGGAGGGGCTGTTGTCCTTTTTCTTTGTCCCTATCGTATGTACATCCCCTTATCATCTCTGCTTAGTGAGAATTGCTCCTCAGCAGCAGAAAGGGAGACTGAGCACGCTGCTCACTGGAGTTTGATGCGGGGCTGATCGTGTCCTGTGGGAAATGAGAGATGCTGTTCCCTGTAGACCCTCGTTTCTTCCTGGGGATGGTGGCGTGGCGCTGCTGTGGGCAGTGCCTGGTGTTGGTGGCGGATGAATGCTGCCCTCTAGTGACATTGTCTCCTATGAGACTTCCAGCTCCTCAGGTTGCTGCCCTCGGAGCAGTCCTGGCTGAAGGCAGACGATTTTGTCTTTCCAGAGCCTAGAGAGCTTTGGGGTCCTTTTCTCTTCGCACAGTACTACACAGGATTCCTCTGGGAAGCCACTCGGCCTTGTTTACCTCCGCTTTCCGTCTCAGATGTAGTCCAGGAGACCATCAGGGAGCTGGAGGGTCAGCTCTTGTCCCTGGGGCACTGTCATAGGTTAGAGAAGATGGCTGGGTTTTGTCATGACCCCAGACTGTCCCTCCCCAAGGCAGCTCCTTTTTCTTCCTGCTTATGCCTTCTCCTAATGTTCTGTTCCCCTCAGACACGCGCTCCCACTCTTCACCTCACTCCTGAACGTCGTCTGTGCCTACGATCCGGTGGGATATGGGATTCCCTATAACCACCTGCTTTTCTCGGACTACCGTGAGCCCCTGGTGGAGGAGGCAGCCCAGGTGCTGATTGTCACTCTGGACTATGACAGCTCCACCAGTTCAAGTCCCACTGTGGATGGCACCACCACTGGCACGGCCATGGATGATGTGGATGTGAGTGAGACTGGGAGCTGTATTTGCTGCTCTCCTGAACTCCCTGTAGTGATCTTACAGCAGCTTGTATTGAATGTTGACCTGTAGAGCCCTGCACCACTCCTCCCCTTGCAGACTGCTGCCTCTGCTTCTTTCCTGTAGGTCGCTAAGCAGCTGTACATGACCAAACCATTAGACTTTGGTCACTAACTTGTATCAGGAGCATATAAGTGAAAAGCCCCTGACTTTAGTGTTCCCTGAGGCATTCTATCTCCTAGCATTTAAAATGGGATCATTCAGAGTGGAAAGCTGAAATGAGACATTAGCCCCATTTACACTTTGCCTTCCTGAGTAATCCTTGTTGCCATTAAGTGTTTCACTCGTTTTCTTTGCACGCAGCCTCCTGGACCAGACAATCTGTTTGTGAATTACCTCTCAAGGATACACCGAGAGGAGGTAACGTGGTCCTGTCCTCAACTGTTTCCTGTCTGCTTTCACGATGATTGCATTAGCCCTGGGTTCACCACAGCCTCTTTCCTGGTCCCTTGGCAGGATTTCCAGTTCATCCTCAAAGGAGTGGCCCGCTTGTTATCAAACCCGCTGGTCCAGACCTACCTGCCAAACTCTGCCAAGAAGATCCAATTCCATCAGGAACTCCTCGTCCTCTTCTGGAAACTCTGTGACTTCAACAAGGTGTGGATCTGCTTCTTGCTGAGCTTTGCCCCACCTTGCCTGTTGCCCAGAGCCAGGTGAAGGATTGTGGGCAGGCAGTGAGCAGTGACTGATCAGCAGCACTACTTCCTGCTGCATGGGGTAAGGGGGGTCTGGGTATAGGGACAGCTTATGAGAGAGGCTGCAGCTCCTGAAGGTCAGTGCTTGAGGCAAATGCTGGAGCAGGTGTTATTATAACTACAAATAGCAGGAGTTGAAGAGCTGGTGCATACATCAGACTTTCTAATGGTCCTGAGAGATTTGTTAGCTTGAGGCTACCTGTCCTGAGGCCTGCAGGTGCTGCAGAAAATCAAATCTGCTTATGATGGTCTGAAATCCTGCCCTTTCTTCCAGAAATTCCTCTTCTTTGTGCTGAAGAGCAGCGATGTGTTGGACATCCTTGTCCCAATCCTGTATTTTCTCAATGATGCCAGAGCAGACCAGTGTAAGTTGGTTATTTTCAGTATTTGGGATGAACAGTGCTTGACAGTTGAGCTAGAATGATTTAAGATGCTTCCTCCCTACCACTTAGATGCAATAGCATCTTAAGTGCATGTTTCTAGCCCTCTAGAAGGGTGGAGTGGTTCAGGTAGCTGGGTTTTAGTGTCTAGAAGCAGGACATGATCTATGCCACAACACAGGGAATGGAGATCCTTAGCATGTTAACTCATTTTGAGTCCTTCTGTTGAAATCTGTGTCCCTGAGAGAGAGAAATGAGTAATCTACTGTTGCTTTGGGGATAAATTGGGCATTCCACTGCATAGTGGAAGGACTTCGGATCTATCTTGCGACGGTGATGGGTTTACATCAAGAACATAATGAAGAAAACCATAATTTATCCAAGACTTAACACTCTGGCCCCATAGATGTGCTTGGGAAGAGCAGTGGTACTGGCAGCAGGGGGAGCTCTATATGGGGTGTTCCTTGTGGATGGTCTGCTCTGTGCCGTTTCAGTCCCATAGTGTTTCTTACCTCTCATTGCCTTCTGCCTTCAGGAGTCCACTGGCCTCACTGTGATGTGTTTTTGCCTGCAGCACGAGTGGGCTTGATGCACATTGGGGTCTTCATCCTCCTGCTTCTCAGTGGGGAGCGTAACTTTGGGGTTCGACTGAACAAGCCCTATTCTGTACGAGTGCCTATGGACATCCCTGTCTTCACAGGGACACATGCAGATCTGCTCATCATAGTGAGTATAGCTCCAGCAGTTCTTTTCTGTCCTTCCTAACTCCTGTTGCATACCTCCACAAATAAGTGTCCTCTTTTCTCCTCCCATGTGCTCGTCCTTCCTAGATTCACAACCCACTGAGTAGCTAGAAAGCATGTGGGATGCATCCAGGCACTGGTGGGATCTTTGCACATTGTTAACCTGAGGTGGTGTGCCTGGCAGGGTACAATTCCATCTGCATGAGATGATCCCAAAGAATAGGATCTGGGATAGCACTGGACTGGTATCTAAAGGACTCTGGGAGTGGAATGAATGGAATGGGTGCATAGCCTCTACCAGACTTGATCATGGGTGGGGAAGGCAGGAGATCTGACTGCATTGCTGTCTGTGTCCCAGAGTTGTGTGGAGCACATCTGTCCAAGTGGGAACAACTTGGTGATACCAAGCTGAACCCTACAGCTTTGGGTTTTGTAGTGCCAGCCTCAGATGGTGGTACCCTCCTGTCATGTTTGTGCATGTTTGCCAGAGAAGAATCTCTCAGCAGTTTCTGATAAACCTCCAAAAGGAGATTCCCATTACAGAGAGTTGGGAGAAATGTGCCCACCAGAACCGTTGCAGGCATGCCAGCTAGAGGTGGGAAGGCCGAGACTGGGAATGTCAAATCTTCCATGTCTGAGGTTATAGTTAAGAAAAGTAGGACAAATATTTGAGTTAGAAGTTTGCATAAAAACCAAATGTGAAACAATTTGTTCTGTGGCATTTCAAGCAGCTACTCTTAGGGTTCAGAGTCAGAATCCATTTGAGGTGACGATGTTTCTTACTTCGTGGTGGTTAATTTCTGTCTTGGGCAGCCTGCGTGTTTTGGAATAGCTGACAGTCAGTTTCTGTTTGCAGTGCTGTAGAGCCCTAATCACATCCCCAAAGGATTCCTTGTAAATGAAAGCTTGTACTCCTGGAGCGTGAGCCTGCAGTGAGAGCAGCGTTCCCCACCTGTGTAATTGTGGCGTGTGCAGGGCCCTGCCTAGGCAGGAATGGTGTCAGGAAGCGATTAGTGTGGGGGTGGCACTGGTTTTGGTTGAGAGGGTGCTTTCAGTAAGGTGCCACCTTGCTCAAGACCTCTTTCCTTGCCATAGGTCTTTCACAAGATCATCACCAGCGGGCACCAGCGGCTGCAGCCTCTCTTTGATTGCCTGCTCACTATCGTGGTGAATGGTAAGTGCTGTCAGAGTGTGGAACCACAGCCTACAAAGGGGACACCCTCATTCCCCTCTTCCCATGCTCTTGCCTGTGTCCACTAACACTGACCAGTGTCAGTGACTGCTGATCAGACCTGTCTGAGGTCAGATGGGGCAGAGGGTGGGACAACAGCATCCCTGGAGCCCCTCGGGGGTGGCAGGAGGGCATTTGGCAGTGGGTCTGGTGAGGGCAGTTGGTAGTGCCATCCCTTTCCAGCAGGGAGTGCCACCTCCCCACGGTGGCAGTGGCTTCCCTGGGGCTTAGCCGATGGCTCCAATTGTGTCATCCTTTCAGGAGGTGTGCCAGCAGCAATGCTACTGGTGTCAAACTACCCAAGAGCCTCTAAAAGCACAAATGTTTGCTTTTACTAGGGTTTTATGTTGACCTCTTTTGTAACTGAAAATATTTCTGTGGAGCCCTGTTGGCCTGAGCTATTCCATGAGGCTTTCCCAGAAGGGCAAGATGGGAGGGTGGTAAAAACGTTTTTAGAGGTGTATTTATGTGAATAAATGCACCTCAGTTCTTCAGTTTGAATTTGCCTTTACAGTGTCTCCGTACCTGAAGTCTCTTTCCATGGTGGCTGCTAACAAGTTACTGCATCTCCTGGAGGCTTTTTCCACCACCTGGTTCCTGTTCTCTGCTGTCCAGAACCACCACCTTGTTTTCTTCTTGCTGGAAGTCTTCAACAACATCATTCAGTACCAGTTTGATGGTAAGAGACTGGCTGCTTGTTTAGTTGGTTTGCACTAGTTTAGTCCAAGAGAATGTGAGATGGAATGACAGAGAAAGTCCAAACAGATGAGGGAAGCTACATGGAGACTTGCCTGGGATTGGGAAGTTGAATTAGGAGGTAATCAGTGCTGGATGCTGACCCAGATAGATCAGATTAGAGCAAAGTGGGATGGCAGCTAATGATCAGCAAAACCTTAACCTCTTGAAGACCAGAAGATGAGCTGGGTTAGAGGGAAAGAAGAAGGGAAAGTGAGTGTGAAACACTTAAGGTGTGACTGGCTGGATGCTGCTGTGAAACTGCTCATGTTGCTCAGCAATGTAGATGAGGGTAAACCAACTTCCATCTCCTTAAACATTTAAAAGTGCCTCTTGGTTCTGATTTAGCAAGTCACTGGAGTTAAAGACCAAACAGCCTCATCCAGACAAAGTCTGGCACTTGCTGCCTTTCCAGGAAATGCCTCTTAACTGCATGATAGTCGTTTACCTCAAGGAAATAATAGTGAGGTCTTTTAAACTGCTCCAAATATCATGCTTTGCTTTAAAGCTGCAACTCGAGAGTGGCCATTTTGCTTCCCTGATGGAAATCTTGTAAGTGGTGACTGCTAGATCCTAAACCAGCCTTTGTGGCTGTTTTGTGTTTTATATTAGGGGATGGTTTCATTCTGTTCTCTGCCACCTTGCAGGCAGTAAGAATTCTGGTCTTTTGGCTTTGATATTTCAAGCCTGTTTCTCATCAAATGCAATGCCGCTGATGTGTTTTGTGAGCTCTTTTTGAAGCTGGAGGAATATTGAATCTTGTCTCACAACCATTTCTTTCAAAAGAGGTGCTAATGTGTCATTTACACTCTCCTATTTCCTCTCAGTTGTTTGAATGACAGTTTCTAAGCCATTTCTTGTCAGCCTTCCAGCCTAGGAAGGATTTCACTGAATTTCCAGTACTACTTTGTAAGGGATAAGAGGATATTGAGCTCTGCTTTCTTCCTTGGGCTATTGCCTTTGTGGGTAGAAGCGTGGCTTTCTGAGCTTGCAGGGTCTCCACAATCATGCATCGTGTCCCCAGTGAGCTGTGCTGTATTGGCAGAGCTCTTTGAGTCTTATTTCTCTGCTCATTTTGTTGCTTGGTTTGCCAGGAAACTCCAATTTGGTCTATGCTGTTATCCGGAAGCGGAACGTGTTTCACCAGCTGGCCAACCTGCCCACGGACTCACAGGCCATCCAGAAGGGGCTGCAGCGCAAGAAGAGGACTCCAGAGCCTATTTCTCGCACCAACTCCCAGGAAGGGGTCTCCATGGAAGGCTCCCGTCCTGCTGCCCCTGCAGAGCCAGGGACACTGAAGACAAGTTTGGTGGCTACGCCAGGTCAGCTTTAATTTACCTTTGTAACAGGAGAGAGGCTTGTTTCCTCTGGGAGATACGGTGTGGACTCACCCTTTCACTGGGTGTGGGAGAGATTAAGAGTTTACATCTGTGACTGACTTACTGCCTGTCGTCTGAGTTTCACATCAGTTTGCCCAGGCTGATCACAAACAAGTTAAAGTAAACAGCCTTGAGCTTCTCTCAGACTTAACATTCACGTGGCCATTTGTCCTAACCTTGGCCTTTTGCCTCAGTTTAACTCTATCCATGGAACCTCTGCTCCTCTTTAATCAGGAGCATTTTCTTAGGGACAAATGGACTCCTTTGGGTTAGTGAAATCAAGGCTAGATCTTGCTTTTCCTGTTGAAAGGAGAGGGATTTGGTTGTCAGCAGATGCATAGAGTGTCTGTGCATGGTAGGACAAAAAAAAGAACCCCTTGCTTTTATGTGTATTCACTTGTGTTCCTGAGCTTTGTCTCTTTTGAACGCAGGAATTGACAAGCTGACAGAGAAGTCACAGGTCTCAGAGGATGGGACCATGCGTTCACTGGAGCCTGAGTCTTTACAATCATCACCAGAGGGTAACCCATCCTCAGCTGTGAGTGACGGGGAGCCCTGGAGCGGGGTAAGGCCGGACAATCTGCTGTGCAGGGAAGGGCTGGGGTGTGCCGTGGACTAAATGGGGGCCTGGGAAGGAGAGGTCTGGTTGACCCATTGAGTAAAAGCATCCTATTAGAGGCAATATGCACATGTGCACTCTGCTGGAAACACCGTGGTTCAGAAGTCCTGTTGCATCATGGTGGGTGTTTCAAATCTGTGCTGGTGACACAAGAGCTGGGACACCAGAGAAGAGAGCTTCCACCACCATGAAAGCTCCTGAGCAGCAAGTGTGTAACTGTAAAGGGATGTATTCCTGATCTGGAGGCTTTCAGCTCAGGTTCTGACTACTGTTGCTTTCTCCTCTCCCTTCTTTTTGGGATGCAGAGCTCTACCAGAGTCTTCTGGGGGGCTGGTGTTGTGAACAGTATGTTCCCATGAGGGCTTGGCTGAGGTGCTGCTCTCAGAGTGGCGGCTCTTTGGCCATGTGGATGGGACAGAGGCTCTGTGGTCTGTGAATGAAGGCTGTGCTGGCTCTGGTGGCAGTGTCAGCTTTCTGGCTTTTGATGGCTTTCCCTATCAAGAGCTATAAAACAACCATTTCAGTGGAGCAGCCTCTTTACTGTGAGGGTGCTGAGGCACAGGGTGCCCAGAGAAGCTGTGGCTGCCCCATCCTTGGCAGTGTTCAAGGTCAGGTTGGACAGGGCAGCCTGCTCTAGTGGAAGGTGTCCCTGCCCGTGGCAGGGGGATGGGACTGGATGATCTTAAGGTCCTTCCCAACCCAAGCCAGTCTGTTACTCTATGATAATGCTATGGGGAGAATCATCACTGCTATCAAATGGCACTTTAGGCAGCACACATCTGTCTCCAAGGGCAGTGGTGTTTTGGACTATGTGAACATTGTCCTACTGTGCCCCAACCTGCTTCTTTAACATAAATGAATAAAAGATACTATATAAATTACAGGATACCCACACTTATGACTGGTTTGATTTCCTTCCTTTATCTGTTTGAATGTTCTCCCGTTATCAGCCATAACCACATCAAAAGTGTCTTGTGAAATGTTCAACAGCTTCATATTTCCATGTAATTTCATCTTACTTCTCCTGAATGTGCCAGCTGGCTGTGAATGTTTGGATGGCAGCTGTGAGGGGGCAAGGGCTGTGGGAAAGGGAGGAGGAAAGAGGAAGGAGATGGGGTCATCTGCAGGAAATCAGAGGGTTTTATGCCTTTATGAATTTATTTTTAGAAGCTTGATGAGGACACAGCACTGAAAGTGAGCAGGCTGAATGATAAGGGTTGTAGCTGCAAACACTGCAACGTAATATTGCTGTTTAGGCTTGGAATGAACTGAATTACTGAATATCCCTGCACCAGTTTTACTTATGCTTCCTAGGCTTTCCTGGTGAAGGCCCGTGGTCAGCAAGATGTCTTAAGCACACAGTTATGTTGTTATTAAGTGAGATCTTGGCTGAGAACTTGAAGAAAGCTTGTCTTCCTCCAGTAGCCCATGAAACATAATCACTTCTCTGTCCAGCTTGAGCTGTTTCCCAGTTGGAAAAGGACTGGTACAGCACTGTCAGCTTCCAGTGCATTGCTGTACAGCTCTGCCCCAAGCCTGCTGTGGCTGGTTGCAGAGGTGATGTGTGAATGAAGCCATGCATGTGGCTGTGGAAGGAAGTGGTGTTCCCATTTGTTTTGTAGAAAGGTCAGCTCTAGTAATGATGATGTTACTTGGTAGTAGTGAATGGTTCAGGGTGCATTGCAAAAGGAAAAAGCCTTTCCATTTTTATGTCATGCAGAGATTAAGAGTGATTTTACAGGTTTTTTTCCTTTCTTCCCACCGTGAATATGGAAAACCAGGATGTTGATGTCTGCTGTATAAGAGACATGCAAACAGGTTGATGGGAAGAAGAAAAATGAGACAGAATTGTGTCTTGTACTTTGCCAAAAGTGCCTGGTGATGATATTCATGTCTGGGGGCATGAGTGTGTCATTCCTTAAGGAGCAGGAGTTGTTAGGTAGGAGTTTCTGAGCCCATCCTTGGAAAACCACCTGTTAATTCCAGGATAGGCACCAGAGATACTCAGTAGACAGAGGTCTGTAAAGCTGTGGTCTTCAGCTGTTCAGTCTCTGTGCTAGAAGAAAGCGCTGTGCCTGGACAGGCTTTGTCAGTCCTGCTTTAATTTCCTACTGTGGATTGTTCCAGCAGAGTGTCAGCAGT
The DNA here is from genome assembly GCF_028554395.1 of Pezoporus wallicus. Lineage (NCBI taxonomy): Eukaryota > Metazoa > Chordata > Aves > Psittaciformes > Psittacidae > Pezoporus > Pezoporus wallicus. The sequence goes on from NW_026640315.1 coordinate 118,134, forward strand.
TGTGACCTTGCCAGAGGGTCCTACAACTTAACTCCACCAAATTGCACTCTCTGGGTCAAAGCATATGGGTTTGGTGATGGAAGGTCTGGTGGGTTTGGTCTGTTCTATGGACAGGCTGAGCTGTGTTTCCCAGAACTCCTCTGGGAAAGCTGGGGGGAGGTCAGCAGGACATGGGTGTATTTCTTGCTGTAAACTGTGGGTTGCTTTTGGTTGGTTTGGTGTGTTCCAAAATTCTATTTATTGCCAGGAGGCATCACACCCCCGATGGGATCGAAGGCGTCTCTCCAGTGCATCCTCCAGTGGGCAGTGGACCCCAACTCCTGACTGGGTAAGGGAATGTGGACAGAGGACATCAATGAGGAAGAGAGTTGGGGCAGAAAGGCCACACACTTCATCAGCTTCTCCTGCCTGAAAGACTCCCCACAGGAGCACTTCCCCATGGGGAATATCTTTGACTTGTGGTCCAAGCTCCAGAAGTTTATCACCATCTTTTGCTTTACCTGATTTAAACCAATGCCCTGTTAGGTTCATTGAGTGGCTCATGTTGTAGTACTCTTGTGCACTCAGTTCATCCATCACCTTTGTGCTTTTTGTAAAACCTCGTTTGCTGTAGAGATAGTGGAGATAACCATAGATAAATTCCTTATTTCCCTACGGGCCTTCCTACTCACAGGTGATGTCTTGGAAGTCAAAGCTTCCCCTGCAGACAATCATGAGGCTCCTGCAGGTGCTGGTCCCTCAGGTGGAGAAGATCTGCATTGACAAGTAAGTACATCTTTGGAGGGTGAGGGCTGTGCAGTGTGTCAAGAGGAATGTGAGGCTGGCAGAGTTGGGAGTGCCTCTGGGGGAAACCTTGTAAAGTCTAATTGAGAGCATCATGGTCTTGGCAGAGGAGATGTTATTTTGCTTGCCGAGCTTCTTGTTTGATCCCTTCTCAACTCCTTTTTACAGCAAAGGCAGTGTGTGTTCTTGGTGGCCACAATTGCTGGCTCTGTGTCTGTGTGTGTTTAGCCTGATACTTTGTGCTAGCAGTTTTGGGGTACCTGTGGGACATGCTAAGGGTGTTCCTCATCTGCCTCTTTGCAGGGGTCTCACTGATGAATCGGAGATCCTCAAGTTCCTGCAGCATGGCACACTGGTGGGGCTGCTGCCTGTGCCTCACCCCATCCTCATCCGCAAGTACCAGGCAAACTCGGGCACTGCCATGTGGTTCCGGACCTACATGTGGGGAGTTATTTATTTGAGGTAAACCCACTTCTATGCAACCTAACTTGGTCTTTTCCAAACTTTTGGGAGGCTTGTAGAGAGAATTGCATGTTCTTGGCCAGCTCTGGATTGTCTCATATTTACAGGAGGGAAAGATATCATTCCTTTGGAAGAGGCCAGGCTGAATCAGTTGCTCCAAAACCTGGTTTGAGTGAAGGGAGCTGTGAAGGGAGCTCTGCTTGTTTGGGAACTGGCAGCAGCAGGGAGTAGAAAAGCTGCCTAGAGGGGATGGTGCAGAGATTTGATGCAAAGCTCTGGCTTTGTGGGATGTTGTAGATACTGTCATCCCTCTAAGGTGCATTGTCTTTCAGCCAGTGATTTCCTCTTTTGCAAAGCAGAAGGCATTCTGTGTAGGCAGCTCCTGTAATCTTAGCTGTGAGATTTGCATTCCATGTACCTGGTCACAGAGACTAAAGTGGCTCTTGTCTTTCTCTCTCAGGAATGTGGATCCCCCTATCTGGTATGACACAGATGTGAAGCTGTTTGAAATTCAACGGGTCTAAGAGAGCACTTACCTCTATGAAGACAAATACACTGGATCTAAGGACTGCTGTGTGCTGCTTCATCACAGCTATTCCTGCATTTCACATCCAGCTGAGAGACCAAAAGGACAATCACTTCATTTACCTCCCTGTCATTTAAAGCTTTAACTGGGACCTGCTTGGACATCCCTCCCCCCAGCTCACTTCTCTTCCCTCACCCTTCACCAGGAACCTTGAGTGAAAGATGTCTAAGGGGTTGTGCATTGTTGTGGTTGCACTAGAAATCAGGTTGTACTTAGCTCTTCTGTTACTCTTTTGCTCCTGGATGTGGTCTGGAAACCAATCTGACCCTGTCCTTGCCTTGTCACAGTCAGCATGTGATTGAATAAGACTAGCTGTAAATTGGGTGCAAGGGAGAAGCTGCTATTCCTGCAGGAGATGGGGTTGGAAACTGCAGTTACTTTCATGTGGCTCCACAAAGTTTCCAGGGCATCCCTTCTGGCTGCAGGTGTCTCCCTGGTCTCAGTTGCATATTGATAGGGAAGTTATCCCATCGCAACGAAAGGAGAAGTCGCTGAAGGAAAACTTCGTGTCTCGGCTCTGAATCTCTCTACTGCTTTCCTGGAAAGCTGCTTAAGAAGTTTCATAGGAGCTGGTGCTTTTGTGTGGCAGGAGAAGTTTTACCTTGGCTGCCAGGCCCAGCAGCCTGTCCTCCATGATAGGCTGCTGCAATGGAGTGTGTGCCACTTTGGAAAGCTCTGCTTAATCCATGTGAGCACATAGGGACTGGCTCAGTGACAGCAAGAAGAGACGTGTTAAACGCCTTTAGTCTTCTTCTATTGACTGGAGGGACAGTGTCACCTGGGTTTGAAGGGAACCATATCCTTCCATCTCTGCCTGGCAGGCTGATGCAATGCAGGGAGTGGAAGGGTCTTTTGCACACTACTGTTTAAGGCAGGGGTTTGAGGGAAACACTCAGGGAAGTTGTAGGAGGAATCTGGAAGTTGTAGGAGGAAAAGCATCTCCATGTCAGTAGGGAGTGGAGAGTGCTGAGGCAAAGTTCAGTTCTTCAGGGCGTTTTGCTAGTGACCAAGTTATCACATCTTGAATGTATTGGGTCCCAAGCATGTGAAATCTTGGAAGCCAGAAGTGGAATTAGTGGGAGACCCACTGTTGCTGGCTTTGGTTCAGCAGCATGGGATAGGTGGAGACATCCTTGGGTTTGAGTTGCATTTTGTGTTCTGCTGGGAGAGGCTGTTGTGTTGGATCTGTGCGGTCTTTAGACAATGAAATGTGAGGGGTCCTGTCATGAACTGAGACCTTTCTCTCCACCAAAGCTTAGTCCTTGGTGCTCTGGTATTCAGGCTCTTGAGAGGATCCCTGGCCACGAGCTCTTTGCCAGAGGTGAGATCACTCCATGGGAACAGGTCTCACACGTTAAAGGGGACAGGTATGGCACACACTTGTAACCCTTGCCTGAGTTTTAAAGCAAGGGGGATAGCAATGTGAGTGTCCTCTCCTGGAGGGAGGGCTGCTCCGGTGTGCTGCTGGCCTATAGTCAGTTGGTTTCCTCCTTTGGGCACTGGAAGTGGGCTGTCAGTAGAAAGCTGAAATAAAACCTGAATGGTTTTCTTGAAGGATAAGAAATATGTGAAACAGAGAGAGGTCGTTTCCCCCTCCCAGCTCCCATCTCCAGCCCACTTTGCCATCCAGCACTACTCCCATCCTGACCTCATCCCTGCTCTGATGCAAACAGGGTGAGGTCTCTGTTTTACTTGGAATCTCTCTCATACATAAGAATGTGATTTGGTGGGGCCAGCTTCTGATTGTGTGGCACTTGCACCTCACAGCTGGAATGGGGCATCCTGTGTCCCATGTGCTTGCCTCTTCCCTCCCATGGATCTGCTGGTTCTCATGATCTCTTCCGTCCTCTCTTTTCTGCTTTGTTTCTTTGTGAGTTCCTCTGGAAACCTTTCTGTTTTGTTTCTTGGTGTTTGGAGTCTGATACTTGTTCTGTGGAAATCAACTTGCACTGTAAACTATTTGCTTACCTACAGAGAGAAAGATAAAGATTATCTGAAACATGCACTTGGTTGTTTAGTTTATTTCCAGAGAGGTTTATAATCTTGTTTGGTTTATGCTGGAGTGATTTGTGCTACTAGGAGACCGTGTGCTGGCTTCCTCTGCAGTGTGTGGAGTCTATTATTTTAATGAGAAGTGAAGATTGGGCTCTGGAAAATGAGCCTGAACTGTGTGGTTTTGGGCCATTTCTGTTTATGGCATGAGACATCATCATCAAACTGCCTGAAAGGGTACAGCAAAGAAACTAGATCAAACAGGGTCAAGTCTCCCAACTTTGAAGCATGTACTAAAACCTTTGTGCAGTTGAAGGCCCATAAACAGACACCCTGGCCCTGGGAGAGCTCTGAAGGCCATTCATGGGTGGCAGATGACAAAGGAGCAGGTAGGTCACTTACATGTCCTGGCTGTGCTGGATCTGGGAGTCAAGGCTGGCTCACTGCTCACTAGGCTTTGATTACTGTGCCCTGCTCTGCCCCTGGCCTTGTGAAGGAGCCAAGGGCAGTTTTAACTGCATGCAAACAGTGTGTCCATGGATTTATCCCTCCTGGAGGTAAACACAAATCAGTCCAGAGATGGAATCCCTCTAATTGAAAGGGCTGGAACCTTAGACCCTGAATTTCTCTTTGGCCTAGAAGAGGGCTTCTACTCTTGCTTGTTGTGGGATTTACCTTAATCTGCAGTGTTGGAACTGAGTCTGGAGGGCCCTGAGCACTTCTCTGATCTATAGCGGCTGTAGGTAAGAGTTGGCCCTGGTGGGCTTCATTCCTTATCACACTAATCATGTATGCAGGTGTCCTGTCTGCTTACCAGCAAGAAATCACAAGTCAACTTCTCTTTCGGGGCATACTTGCACATAGGAGCTGTGGGACTTAGTGTTTATATCTCAGTGGAAGGCCTCCAAAGTCACCTGTAGGCTCAGTGACTTAAGCAGTGTTCTGTCTGCAGGCAAAATCCAGGCCATGGGTTTGCCCATGAAGTACATAATTCCCTGTTTCTGGGTTGTCATTAACTAGAAAGTTTTGGGTTGATGTTCATCATTTGAAAGGGCCAGCCCTTGGCATGTGTCTCCTGTAGATCCCTTGGTGTAAACTCTGACATAAGAATAATAATTAACTTTATTGGAGCCTATTTTATCCAGTTGTTGTTTCTCATGACATGTTTCTGTTGACACAGGCCTAAGTAAAAACATTTATTGAGCAAAGTTCATGCTTGTGCAGTCATTCCCACTTGTGTTTTCACAGCAAGGTGCTATCACTGCCTCAGTGCTGAATCCTATGGAGAGCTCTGTGTGTGCTCAGGAGTTTCCAGCTCTCATCACTGTTACTGTCATGGGAGAGTTTGCTTTTCTAGGGGATCACAGCCCCACCCCAGAATAAGCTCTGGTCCTAAACCTGCCCCTGTGGGATTGATTTGTAGAGGAACAGAAGCAATAACATAGATGCCTTTTGTACCGTGCTACTTTGGCCTTGGTTGAGAGTCATCAAAGGCTTTGATTGATTGTAAAATAAGGGCAGCTCTTAAATCTCCTATAACCTCTGAGCACAAGAGTGGTGTAAGTCAATGTCAGTTCACTTTGAGTCTGGTCTTTGAGTGCAGAGCCAGAGATTTCACAAGCTAACACATGAAAATTCAATCTCTTTATTTCCATTCATCAGGCTCTGTATTTGGACTCATAGTCACAAGCCCCTTTGCTCTTCCATGTGCTTTCAAAGCATCTTCTGCAGAACAAGTGCTGATGGGTCTTTGATCAGGCTGTGCACATGTTCCCTTACAGTGCACCTTGTGAAATGGTCATGGGTGTGCAAAGCAGCAGTGGGGTTGAAGTGCTGGGGTAGGGAGGGATTCACTGAGGGTCTGTCAGTAGCTCTTGAACCAGCTGCGTGTGCAAGGATGGGACCTTTGCTAGTACCCACTGGTGCTAACACTGTGTATGAGCAGCAGCAAGCCCTAGTGATCAGATCTAGTGCTTCTCTGGGGCTTTTCATTTGAGGCTCTGTGAGTGCCTGTAAGGGGAAAGAGTTTATTCTCACTAAGGGAAGGTAAAGTTACAGCTTCTGGGTTTGATAATTGGAGAAGATGTGCTGAACCACTGCAGGTCCAAAGGCCTGCCCTGTTCTTCAGTGCTGAGAGCTACTGTGGGGCTGGATCCTACAGGGCTTGCACAAGTTGATGTGGTTGCCAGCCCCAAGAACAAACAAACAGTCCCTGTTGTGACCATTAAAGCAGCTACCAGCTGCTTTTTGAATATGACACACAAAGTGTGTTTGGGTCATTTCTGAGTGGCTGTGGCTGTATCTGCTTCTAGTGGGGCTGGTGGTGACATGTCTCTCCTGTGCTGTAGGATGGCAGGTTGCTGAGCAGTTCTGGGGCTGGCGAGGCTTGACTGTGGGTATTTGAAGCTCTGTGGAGTGTGGGTGAGTCTTTGTTGCTGGTTGAAGGCTGCTTTTGTGTTCTGGAAGATTTCAGTAGGAGCTGGTCAAGCCCTACTTGCTGCCATGCAGCATCCACTGACAGACTAAAGTCCCAGCATCCAGGCTTCCTTAGAGCAGCAAGAGAGTTTGTTTTGGGGCTTTTGAGTCTATGATAAAACCAGTAACAAAACCAACCTCCTCTTCTGCTGAACCTCAGAGGGGTTGCGCAAGGAGAAGTCAAAGCAGAAGCTGGAGAGAAAAATCCTCACAGCTTCCATGTGCACCTCCGCTGCTTCCTGCACCTTTGTTCACCAGTTCACCCCAGCCCCTTGGTGGCAGTCGGCGTGGGTCAGGCCGTGACATAGACCTCCAGGAGTCCCCCCACGGAGTGCATTCGGTAGAACACCCCCAGGGGGAGGCCGAAGTTCACGATGGCAAACCAGGTGGAGTAGCCGTAAAAGGACTTTTCCAGCCCGTTCTCGAAGACAGGGTGAGCTCCAAATGTGGGAATGACCCAGAGCTAAAGAGGTGGGGGGGAAACGAGCAAAGTGAGAGGATGAGAAACCATCTCCTACCTGCACTCTGATCTCAGCACTGGCTAAAGTCATTGTAGGAGTGTTGCAAGAGTATCAGAGTCTCCCTGTCAGGGAAGAGAAGGAACCCCCCCCAGTTATGCTGCTGAGACCTGGCTATAAATCAAATCCTATTGAATTCCTAATGGTGGGCTCATTCTGCCCCAGACAGCTTCATCTTTCTACAGAATTCCACTGTTTCCTTGGCCAATGTGTTTTCAGTGTATTAAGGCTGCAGTGAAGATCCATGCTGATTCAAGATACCAGAGCGCAATGCATGGAATTGGGTGAGTTTGAATCCTGGACGCTCACAAAGCCTCACTGCTGGTGCCTCACTTTCCTCCACCTATCTCATGGAACACCCTTAACGATTAAGATAACCTTTTCAGAGGCTAAAATCTTGGCTCTTAAGGGTTTATCAGCTTTCTGCACCCAGGAAACCCAGCCATATTTGACTCTTTGGGTAACAAAAGAGGCCTTATAATTATGAGAGTGGGGATGTTAACAGCAAAGCCAACCTTGACTTGCTTCACCACGGGTTGGAGCATGATGGGCAAAGGTTTCCTGTCTGGAATAGCCCAAAAGAAAGCCAAGGAGAGCACATCTTTATCACAGGTCATGCTGGCTCAGCCAAGCTATGACGAGGCAGAGAGCAGTACTTACTATGATGTTGCACAAAACCAAGAAGAATGAGATCTCTCTCAGTGCTCTCCTCTTCCAGCTCAGGTGAGAGTAGCTGTGGATATAGGACAGGGAGGCTCTGCGGATCTCCTGTCCCAGCTCCAGCATGCTCAGTCTCCTCTGGTCACAGGCTTCATGGATCTGCTCTTCTTTCGTTTCTTCCTCTTTGCCGGAGTGTGTGTGCCCCTGCCTGCTGCCTGTCGTGGTTTCCTCTTCCTCACGTAGCTCCGAAGCTGCTGCATGGTGCCTGGCGTGTCCTGTGTGTCTGGCCTCGGTTATTGCCACTAAGGGCTGCCGGTGAAGCCCGTCAATGATGAAGATGTTTTGGGTGATGGTCTGAAGGATGAGGAGGACAGAATAGGACAGGATGAGGCTGTTGAGCAGCTCCCTGGGGTCGGTGGCTACAAGGGCAACAATGGAGAAGTAGGACATGCCGATCTGCCCGAGGGCTGCCCCCATCAGCAGGATCACATCCAGGCTGCGAGTTGGGTTCTTCACTGTGTCCAGCTCCTTCTTTTCCAAGGCATGGATGATTGTCCCAACCACTGCACCCGCGCTCATCAGGGGCAGGAGTACAACGTAGTATGAATAAAACATCACAAAGACCTGGCGGTCCGGGACTGAGCTGGTGGCCTGGATCTGGTACATCATGAAGACACAGATCCCAATGATCACAGCAATGGCACCCAGCAGTGGTCCAAAGACCACCCCCTGCAGCTTGAACTTGTGCTTGATGCGAGGGACGTGGTGGTGGCTGATGCGTCTCCCCACGTTCTTCCACATGACGTACAGCACGGAGCAGCACACGAGGCAGAACTCGGTGTTGAAGGGGTAGAGCAGGATGTAGCCCTTCTGGAAGACTTTGCAGATGGTTGTGTTTGGGCATGTGCATGAAACAGTCTCATTGCCTGGAGCATGAGAAGAGGAAGGCAACAATTAGGAGGGAGATGGCCTGCATTTCATGGCTATCTGTGGGAGTTTCTTGTGTCTCTGTGGATCTCAGAACCAGAGATCAGTAGGATGTTCAGTGATTACCATTCGGTCCTCAGGCTGTGAGGGTTCAGAACAACACAGCTTAGCAAACATCGTTTAATCTGCCAAGCTTTTGCTTGCAGTTGACAGATAAACATGAGCAGAAATACTAACAGATGTTGGGCTTCTCCTTTCCTAGCTCTCAGTCCCGGGGTTTCATAGCAGAACACCTCCCTCCAAGTGAGGAGGTTCTCCCCTTGCAGCCCATCTCCTTGAGACAAGCTCCAGTAAGAGGGAATCTGACATATGGGGGAAGTGGTTGTGATAACTGCATCCCTGACCAAAGACTGTTGCCTGGCACAAGCAGGGATGCGAGGAGGAGCCTTGCCTGCAAATCGCTGCTCCACCTCTCGCAGCTGAGACTCGATCTCCATGTGAATGGTGTCGTTGGTCACGGCCAGGAGCCAGAGGAGGAGGTTGGTGGCTATGGTCAGCATCAGCCCGCACCTGAGAGAAGAGAGAGGAATGGGGAGGCCACCCCAGCTCATCCTCCAGCCATAGAGCTGGTCCCTGAGCTGTGCAGCAGGAAGGGATTTGGGGTCAAGAGGGGGCAATGAGCTTTGCAGTCCAAGGCTCAAGTGGGGCCTTGGGCTGAAGAAACCAAAGGGAGCTGGTGAGCCCAGATCAGTGGAAGGAGGATGGGTCTGGTCAAGTCTCAGCTTGGTTCTTGCATGATGCAGGATACAGAGTGTGAATATAGAGAATCAGATACAGAATACAGAGAGACCAGATGAAGACAGGAGTATTGGAGATCATAAGCAGACAGAAAGGGTTTCTTTAGAGGAGTAGACAGCAGTTTTCCCCCCTCTTTGTACCTAGTGAAGTTGTGCTGCACCTGAATGCAGTCCTTGGAGTGATGCCACAGGAAAAAAGCCTGCAAATAGATGACAATGACATGAGCAGGGTGAAGCTGGCAGCCTGCTGCATGCACAGTGCAAAGGGACGGGCAGGCAAGAAGGCATGAGTCCAAGTGGGACCAACCCTGTCTCTGTGCAAGTGGCGTGTGTGCCCCTGCATCTCAGTGCTGAGGCATGTGCTGGCCTGTGTGACTGCAGCATGTGTGTGCCTGCACCTAGTGCTGATCTAGGAGATCTGCTGTTCTCTGTCTCTGTGGTATTTGCTGCTGAGATGGGAGCGAGTTTACTTTGCAGACGTGGGTTTGGGGCTGCAAAGAAGGTTGGCACCGGAGTTCAAAGGGTGTGAGATGTTTCTGTGCACAAAGCACTTTGTTGAGGGGGATGCATTAGCAAATCGAGAGGCTGGGTCTCAGCCTGGTGCAGAGACATCTCTGGCAGATCTGAAGGTTCCTCTTTTCTCCCTGCTTTGATGCTTCAAGACAGATTTGTCTGGATCCTGCAGCACGTCAGGTATTGCTGGAGTGATTTCTTTCTAAGCCTTATTACTTCGTTCTCCACCTGGCACATGAGGAGCGTGGTGGTGCGTGATGCTTTAATGCTCATGGGAATGCCTCGTGTGCACCCACTTCCCCAGGTGTCCCCATTTTCCCCACCCCTATCTCCCGGGAATGGGACAGAGGGAATAAGCAGGAGTCCAGGAGGGTAACGTGCAGTACCTGGGTGCAAATAAAAAGGATTTCAATGCTGGGGAACACGATTTCCACCCTGGATTTGCACTGGATGAGGACCGCGCTGTAGCCGATATGAAATGTGTTCAGGAGGACGCTGAAAATGCCGAAGAGCAGCACTGACCCTGGCAAACAGCAGAAACACCAGTAAATAAATGAAGACGGGTCTGTGGAGCACCTGGGCTGGCTGGGGACTGGAAACCTCGTGCACCTTCGGAGCTGGAGGCTTTCCCATGTGGAATTCTTATTATCTGTGGAGGAAGAGACAAAGGGGAGCCCGGCAGCTGAACCTGGTTGTGGTTTTGGCAGCACCAGTCTGCAGAAGTTAGGACCCTTTAATTGTTCCTCTCCTTCACCTTGGACACCTCCCTGCAGCTTTAGGTAGTCGGGCACGTTGCAGCTTTGTTTCCTTCAGTTCTCCGTGCTTAGTTAACAAGACTGCGCTAATTAGAAACTCCATCATAGAGCAGAGGCAGGGCTGCTGGGACAAGTGTCGCTTCACAAAGTGGGGCAGCCACTGATGGGAGATCTCCCAGGAAAGCCTGGGTGTCACTGGGATGTGACTCACGGGGCAGGAATCTTCCCCTGGATACAAGGCTGCAGTGATGTTAAACAAGGACGAGGGTGGCATGGGGCTGCTGACGCCCTGGGAGGGTAAACATGGTGGTTCTGCTCCCACTGTGCCAAGTGGCCATGCTAAAACCTTCCCTACATCTCTGCCATGCTGCTCAGTTGCTGGTGGGAGATGCCCGAGTTGTGCTTTGGGAGGGGACCACAGGGTGAAATTGGGCTGGAGGGTGAAGAACTCCTGGCTGCTCTGGTTCCTCTATGCTAGTGCCTTCCCCAGCCTATCCCAATCTCCCCACTGGGAGGTTCCCGATGCCCTAACTACAATCCTCTGTGGCTTCCTAGCTTTATTAGTAGAAGCATTTCTTTATCTTCTAAGTGCAGGAAGCAGGGGAAAGGCCCGAGGTGATGAACAAAAGCAGAACTTACCCCTAATCCACATGGGCCCCGCATGGGAATCCCGGTACAGCACCGCATGGGGCTGCCGGCTGGTACCCAGCAGGTAGTAGATAATCCAGCACAGGCACAAGACCTTGAGGATGGAGAGCAGGATCCAGACATCCGCCAGGGTGATGGCCACGTGGTTGAAGATCATACTGCTGACAAAGGCACTGCCCAGGAACACCACGTTCATGGCCAGCAGCCCCGAGAAGAGCTGCCCTGCTTTCTGGGCTTGCCTGTCCCGCTGCTGCACCGAGGAGCAGTGCCGGTACAGCCAGAACTTCTCGTAGTGGATGGTGGAGGTGTCGTGTGGAGCTGACGCTGACCTGTCCTTGCAGTGCTGGCAGGACTTCTGCTTGGAGACTTTGTTGCCTGACATGGCTCATCTGCCTGCTGAGCAAAGCGGGGGTTAAAGCAGGAAAGGTTGGAGGGGGACACGCGGAGAGGAGAGGAGAGGTTGCGCTCTGCTGTAAAGCCACTTGTGGGGTGACCTCCATTCCGTGCTTTGCAGCTTCCCCTCCTTGCTCCAAGAGGATGAGGGGGCAAAGGGATTGGTGTTTAGCCCAGATTCGGTGTTAAACACTTCTTGGTGGGCAGAGTCATTGCAAGGCACTGGGAAAAGGCCCTGACATGGTTTAGTGTGGGGTGGCCCTTGCCCATGGCGGGGGGGTTGGAACTGGATGATCTTAAGGTCCTTTCCACCCCTAACTATTCTGTGATTCCGTGATTCTGCCAAAAGCTGTGCAGAGATACCTGCACTGAAATGGGTATTTGATGTCTCCGCCTTGCCCCACCACTGCTGGAAGCTGTTGGGACCAGAAGCGCCCAAACAGCTCCCACACTCACCTTTGACAGCCCTGGATTCAGGTTTCCTCCTTTCCCTTTGTCGCTGTAAGGATGAGGCGGATGCACAGAGCAAGCTCGGACCTGCTCCAAAACTCAAAGAGTTCGGTTGTGTTTGATGGCTCCAACCTCTCCCGTGTGGTTTTGGACTGGGTTCCACCACGCTTCTTGTATGGTGCACAAACGATGGCAGAGCTGGAGGGATGAAGAGGTCTGTGGGTTTGATCTAAACTGCTGGGGAAAGCTCCAGCCTCCCACCCGGATGGGATGACACCAGGGGCAAAGTTAATACCTGCTTAGTTGTTCTTATTCTACTTGTAACACAGAGCTATGGGCACACCGACACAGAGGAGCTTGAGGGATTGGCCCAATCGACATCCAGAGGCTGGGAGCTTTTCTATCCAGCTTTTGGAATCATCTCAGTTAGGACTATATTGCCCATGAGAGAGAAATCAATTTGATCACACACAGCAACCAGGTAAGATCAGCCTCTCTTATACATATAGCATAAGGAAAGATGCTTTCACTCCAAGGAGTGACCCTGTGGTAGGGGATGGCTGGAGGGAAAGCAGCCCCTGAGATGTGTTTGAGGGAAATATATGTACATAGTTGTCTTATATATATAATATAATAGGGTTTTAAGGGTAGAAGTTGTCTGAGAAGGGGTTGAGATTGAATGTTTCCCTCTTATTTTGCCATGCTCTGAGGTGCTCCATCTCCCTTTGGTCCCTGGGTGTTCACTGCACTTCTGTCGGTGCAGCTTGATCCTCAACTCTTCCCCATTTGATTCCGAAACTCTCTGAACTGAGTAGCACAGGAGCAAACTCCCTCCCTTCCCCTATGGCTTTAACTCCCCTGCTTTGCAGTCAGGGGAGGGAGGGGAGAAGCCATAAATCACAGCTGCAAACCCATCAGGGGGACCCCAAGTGCCTGGAACAGGCTGCACCCAGCCCCTTGATCCCGCAGCTGTGCCAAGCACCAGCCCTTACCTCCAGCCACTGGGTACAGCCGATGGTCAAACCACTCCCCGAGTGCCACCAGGATGCTCCCAAGCCTTTGCAGCAGCCCAAGGAAGCCAGGACGGAGCTGTTGGGAGCTGGGGCTGCTCCGGCTGAACGTGGCCTCTGCTCCCAACCCATTGATTTTTTTCCTCCTTCCCTTCCACCTTGTTTACTCTGGGTCTATTATTGTCATTACATTAATTACTCAGTGAGAAGCTCTCGGCTCTGCCAAGGGCAGCCAATGGGGATCAGCTCCTTTGTGCACTTGCTGCGTTGCCCCATGCCAAGGGCCTTGGCACAGGATGTGCCAGTTGGTAAACCCACAGAGCTGTGGTGACTAATGTGTGCCACGATTAGCTCCCTTCTCGCCTGAGCCTCCTGGCACAGGCTTGAGCTGGGAGTGCTTGGCTGAAATCCACTCGCATTCCCCACTCCATTGGGTTTAGGTAGATCCTAAGGGTTTTTTCCTCCAGTGTACCATTACTTTTTGCTTTTACCCAGGGCACAGATACCCAAATTGACCCAAAATGCAAAACTCATGCAGGGGTGATGCCAATTTGGCAGAGAGGTTGCTTCTTTTGGGGGTGATAGCCACAACCTACTAATGCTGAGTTCACATATGCACCCTTGTGTGCAAACCCTCATGTCAAGGATGCGTTGGGTCCAGGCTGTCTCTGTTCCTTCTCCTGTTGTGGGGCAAACTGATTTCTATGACTCTATGGTGAGCTGATCCCCTTGCTTTTGTTGTTGGCAATGGAGGACTTGGCATTCCTGGCTGACTTGGTGAGCCCAGGGGGTCCATGAGGAGCGGATGGGGCTCTCCATGGAAGCAGTTTGCGTGTCCCAGGATGAACCCCAAGCCCTGTGGTTCTCGATGGCAAACAGGTTATTGGGAGTTCAGAGCCATGAAACCCTTTCTCAGAGGCTGATTAGGGGCAGGAGTGGGTGGTGGAGCACGGGTTATCGTGCGTGGGGATGTGACGAAAGGGATGGAAAACAAGAGTGAAAGGGGCCCATTGCCCTGGGTGAGAACACCCAGAGTGCGCTGGTCCAGCTGCTGCGTTGACTGCCTGCCCAAAGCCCTGCACTGCTCTGCTGGAGCCAGTCCATGGACCTGGGTTGGTTTCCATGAATACCCAGAGCCAGATTTGTTCTGCCTTTCCCCATAGCATCAGCAGCTCCAGCCTGCTTGGACAGCCCTGTCCTTGCTTTGATGCTCTGGAAGCAATAGGGCTCTCCTTCCTCCAGCCCCCATTCTAGAGCTAAACGATGATCTGAGGTCTCCCAGGAGCTGTTTGGTGGTGTCTGCATTGAACAAACTCAATGATTTACATGCAAGACATTAACAAACCTGACTGGTTTTCAGTGCTGTGGTTCTAAATTGGGGTGACCGTGCAGAACTGGGAAATGGAGGTCTGGAATTATAGGTTGGAAAGAACCTTTAAGATTATTTGGGTCCAACTGCTCCCCAGCGCTGCCAAGGCCATCACTAACCCATGTCTCTATGTGCCACAGCCACACAGCTTTTAAATACCCCCCCAGGGATGGTGACTGCAGCCCTGCCCTGTTCCAATGCCTGAGCACCCTCTGGGGCAGGAATTGTTCCTCAGCTCCATCTAAACCTGCCCTGGTGCAGCTTGAGGCTGTCTCCTCTTGTCCCATCCCTTGTTCCTTGGGAGCAGAGCCCAGCCCTCCTGGCTCCATCCTCCTGTCAGGCACTTGTAGGGAGCCATCAGGTCCCCCCTGAGCCTTCTCTTCTCCACACTGAACCCCCCAGGTCCCTCAGCCGTTCCCATCCCACTTGGGCTCCAGGCCCTGCACCAGCTCCATTCCCTTCTCTGGCCCCGCTCCAGCACCTCAATGTCTCTCTTGCAGTGAGGGGCCCAGAGCTGAACACAGGATTCGAGGTGCGGCCTCACCAGTGCCCAGTGCAGGGGCACAATCCCTGCCCTGGTCCTGCTGCCGCACTGGTGCTGATCCAGGCCAGGATGCTGGTGGGTTCTTGGCTACTTGTGCACACGTTGGTTCATGTTCTGCTTCTGTTGGCCAACACCCCCAGGTCCTTTTCTGCCAAGCAACTTTCCAGCTGCTCTTCCCTAAGCTTGGAGCATTGCAGGGATTTGTTGTGACCCAAGTGCAGAACCCAGCACTGAGACATGTTGAACCTCATCCCACTGGCCACAGCCCATTGCTGCAGCCTGTTCAGATCCCTCTCTGGAGCTTTCCTACCTTCCAGCAGATCAATGCTCCCAACTGGATGTCACACTGAGGGTGCACTTGATCCCCTCATCCAGATCATTGATACAGACCTTAAACAGAACTGACCCCAACACTGAGCCCTGGGGAGCACCACTTGTATGTATGGACCACGTATATATTGAATGGATTTAACTCCATTCACCAGCACTCTTTGGGCTCTGCCATCCAGCCAGTTCCTTCCTCAGTGAACAGTACCCCCTCCCAAACCATGAATAGCCAGTTTCTCCAGGAGAATGCAGGAGTCTGAATATATCTGTGAACCTGGAGGTTTTCCATAGAGCCACATTCCTTTAAGGATGGGGCTGAAATAAGACATTGGGGCCTGTTGTGCCCCAGTGGCTTTGCCAACAAGCATCTGGGCCGCAAAGATGCGGCATCCTTCCTTGCCTGCCTTGCTCTCTTCTGTCTTTGGAGCTAAAAGTGAATCCAAAAGAGCTGTGTAGCCCTGGGTGACTGCTTAATCGTCCTAATGTGGCCTTTCTGTTGAAGGAGAGAAGCTGTTTGAGTGTGTTGACACAAGTTTAACCAAGTCATTGAGCAAGCAAGTGCGCAGGAGAGGGGCGGGAAGGGAGAGGATGAGTTGAACTCACTGCATTGACTGAGCACATAAATCACTGCCCTGCAGAAGCTGCCTGTACCCGCGGGCTGTGAGAAGGCTGCTTACAGTAGCAGCGATGTTTGCCCCTCTGCTATCAGCAGCGTGCTTATTAATGGCTTTATCTGTGCACTTAAGCAGTGATAGCACCCAGGCTGGGCCAAGCGGATCTGTAAACAGGACCCTGGGAGGAAGGAGGTTCATGCCCAGCCGCTGTGTTTGCCCAAAGGCCACCACGAGCCCCGGGACCAGCTCACACCCTTCCTTCTCCTCCGATAACCACGTGGTGACGTCTCTCCGCGGCAGCACCCTGACCGTGAGCAGCAGGACGTGAGCCGTGCTGCAGCACCCCAGCAGCGGATGGGCTCCAATGGGGATGCGCCGGCTCTGCTCATGAAGCATGGACCCGGTGGTCCTCAAAGCAGGTCCCTTCAGCCTCCTGCCACCGTCGAGCTGCTCCTTGTTGGTAAGAACCGTTACCTTGCTCCACCAGCACTTCCTGCCCTGGCTCCCAGCGCTCCAGAGAGCCAGTGCTGGTGCTGCAAACCCTCATCTCCAGCCTTGTGACCTCCTCCATGCATCCACTTCCCACCTGCCGCACGGACAGATAATGATTAACTCAGATTCCTGGCCTGTCCCGGGCACGCCTCGCACCCAATCACCCAGATAAAACGTTTATTTATCTTTTTGCACCTAATAAAACAAAACTCGCCCTCAAATAACAGATGAGTCAGCAGCAGAGGAGGGGATGGGAAACCCTGGTCGCGGTGGGACGGTGACTCAGTCCTGACCTTGGCTGTGGCCTCCCCGGCTCTGTCCTGAGCAGTGATTTCTCCTCTGCTCTTTGTCTCTTTCCTTTCTGTGGTTCCTACTGGTGGGGTTCAGTGCTTGCCCCATACCCCTGCAGCACAGCAAGTGCTCAGATCCCTGGGAGGCCAAGGAGGTTTTGATACCAAAGCATATGAGAGTGAAAGCCCCAGGCAACATGGGAGAGCCCCAGGACAGCCCTTTGCTTTCCTGTAGCTCTCTATTTGAAGGTCTACCGTTTAAACGGTCACCCCAAGGCACAGCATTGTCCCCATTCCCCATCCCCTCGTGTGGGTTTGATCTCTGCTCCATCGCTGATGCAATGGCAGGAGCAGTCAGCAGGATGCTGCTGGTGGCCTCAGGGCCCAACCGCATTCTTTGCTCTGACACAGGCTTTCTGTTCATGCAGCTCCCGTGCCTCAGTTTCCCTCATTCCAGGCATGGAAGATGGATCCAACAGCAGTGCTTTTCCACAGGGGACTGTCATGAAGACGTGTGTACAAAGGACAAAGTGGACCCCTTCATGTTACTCAGGTACTCTGTGCTTAGGGGGTTCTCCTGATCCATAAAACTCTGCGAGGGAGAGATGTCCCCCTCTTTAACTGGGCTGTGTCCTGGATCCGTAGTGAAGGGGGTAGTGATGGAGCAGCCAGCATCGGTGCCAGCATCCCGGCAATGCAGAGTCCCAAGGGAGGGCATGAACCCATGCAACCAGGATGGAGCAGAGCCTGCTCCAGGGATGCACCCAAACCTGGGTGCCGAGCCTGGGACACTGCCTGCACTGAGGAGTTAGCTGCCCAGGGGTGTTCGGTTGATTCTCCATCAGCCCTTTGCACATTAACTGACCATGAGCTGATAGATCCTAATAGACAACTCTGGAGCACACAGCAGGGTCCATGCTTGCAGTGCTTTCTAACAGCTTGGGATTTTGCCTTCTGGACTTGTGGGTGCTCACTTTCCCTCTGTCCCCTCTCTTGGGTATATAGGCACGGTTCACTGACGGCTGCTTCCCTGTCTGCTGCCTTCCCAAGATGCATGGATGTGGCTGAAGGGCACAGGAACGCAGCCCTTGTTTGGAAACCCATCATCCCTGCACTTGCAGCCTGGAGATGCCTCAGGTCAGCAAGGGCTCCCCATTGGTTTACCCCAGTACCATTGCTTGTGGCTGTGCATTGTGTTTGCTACAGACCCACCACCCTGGAGTGGTTGATTTGGGATTCCTGCCTGTGTCAGCACTGCTTGGGCTCTTGTGGGGTTCTCCTTACACACATCCTGGGTTATTTAACCCCAGATGCACTCCTATAGTTACTGCCCAGAGAGCCTGGAACCAAGCACCAGCACACAGGGGAAAGCCCAGGATGGAGCAGGTGATTACACCTGCTCTCTGCCCCTGTCAGAGCCCAGCAGCTTGGGCTGAAACAATGTGCAGGGGTGTACGTAAGGCTGACGTCTGTGTGCCACTTACGTCTCTCTCCTGACTCAATCCGGGGCTCCTGCAGCTGAAATTAATCAGGCTTTTGTCTTAGGAAAGGTGAAGTTTCCTTTATCTTCACCAGATCAATGGTTAAAAATAGAGCGAGGCCTTTGCAGGGTCGGTGTGGCTGGGAGCGGGGTCAGACCAGCGCAGGCACCGGTCCCTGCTGGTTTGGTGATGGGTGTGGAGGGGAAAGGTGCTTTGGAGCGCGTGAACCGGCAGTCTGGGATGCCGGGTGGGAAACTGCATCGCTCCACGTCAAGTGCCGTGGTTTCAATGGGATTATTCCCTTGGTGGATGCACACACGTCCATAGGCAAAGGCTTGATGATTTCTGCCACCTCTGCAGTGTTCTTTATTGGGATGATAACCCCTGATAGGACAATAAACCCTTTATTGGAACAGCAAACCCCCATGTCTCAGGGTACACAGAAAGCTCATCCGTTCCGCTTTGACACCCAACAGAATGGGCTCCACTTGGACTCTGGGGCCATTTCCACCTCCCAAAGCCCAAGAGTCCTGCTCTGGAAGCCCCCTCCGTCATAGAGTGGTTCATGGAGAGCTGCAGGCACCCAGACACCTGTGTTGGGGCCCCATTGCTCCATGTCCTGGGGCTGTGCTCACAGCCTCAGAGCATGCACAGGGCTGAGGATGCAGCACAAGCATCCCTTCAGAGACCAAATTTGCCATGGCATTGGGTTGAGTTCTGAGTCGCAGGGTGTAGCAGGTCCCCTCAGGAGGTCAGAGTTGCAGTGAAAATCAATAAATAACATACAAAAATGTTCAGGTATTTTAAAAAATCATTATCTATTTAAAAAAACAGAAACCCAATCTCTTGAACATTCCCCACTCTACATTGCCCATACAAGCTTTATGCTTCTTGAGCCCTGATTCAGGAAAACTGGGATAAAAAGTGTGCTTAGAGCAATCCTCTATCAGGGCCAGCCCAGGACCACATGCACAGCTCTCCTGTAGAACAACCTGCCCCTTGGGAAGAGTGATGCCTCCTTGGAGAGGAAGGAAAACAGCAGAGGCTGGTACAGGGAAGGTCAATATAAATGGGTAATGCAGAGAGGAAGGAATAAAAGGATTCCCAAAGCCTTTGGTGGTCACTGGTTTGGTTTTCACATCTCTGCAGGGCAGTGATTTCTGACTGGCCATACCAGAAGCTGAAGTAGTTTCATTTCTTTGCCTTCCACGCCTGTGTTAGCCCCTCAGGCAGGCACTGAGTGTCCAAGGGGGCCAAGCACCCACTGGAGGGTCCATCAATGGCATGGAGTGAACAGGCTTTTAAGCAGGAAGGTGAGTCTCTGCAGGAACCAAGGGTAATCACCATGACCCTGTTGTGGACACCTTCCTTGCTTTATCTTTGGAGCTTTAAGAACATCACACACACACACACACACGCATGCACATCCACGCACAAGTAGCAAAAATAGAATCTGGACTATGTCTGGATGATCTGCACTGGCGATTCATAAATGCCCCAACACTGCAAAGGGACACGATTCAGGCAGTGCTGGGGGACCCCTGGGGACATCAGGGCAGTCTCCCAGCCCCAGGGTAAGGAATAAGGCAGATTGGTTGAGGAGGATCGCATCTTCCTTGCGAGAGAGTTCTTTAGGACATGATGTAGACCTCCAGCAAACTGGCCACCGCATGCATTCGGTAGAAGATCCCAAATGGCAGGCAAATATCCACGATGGCCGGCCACATGGAGTCACCATAGAAGTTCAGTTCTGTGTCGTTGTCAAACTGGGGCCGGGCACCGAAGGCTGGCATGATCCAGAGCTGTTGGAGGAAACAGAATGGCACTGCAGTGAGGAAGGGGAGCGGTGCGGCAAGCACCCGCAATCAGCTACTGAGAGAGACCTGAGCATGTTAGGAGCCTGTGCTTCCACTAAGACTTTAGTTCTGAAGAAGGCTTTTATTTAGTGTATAAAACACTATATAATATATATAATGTGTGTATATATATATATATATTTTAAACAGGGGAAGTTTACATTGGATATAAGGAGGAAGTTCATTACTGTGAGGGTGCTGAGGCACTGGAATGGGTTGCCCAGGGAGGTTGTGGATGCTCCATCCTTGGCAGTGTTCGGGGCCGGGTTGGACAGAGCCTTGGGTGCCCTGGTTTAGTGTGAGGTGTCCCTGCCCATGGCAGGGGTTGGAACTGGATGATCTCAAGCTCCTTTCCAACCCTAACTATTCTGTGATTCTATGGTGATGTATGATCTAAGCTGGCTTTCGATTCAGAGACCGGCTCGAACCAAGCGCTGAAGCACTCACCAGGGGGAGAGCTTGAGCCCGTTGTGTGTGAGCATGAGTCTGGCCTCACCGAATTCATTGGATGGAGCAAGGGGATGCAAGGCTGAGCTGGCAGCACCTTAGGCTCCGTTGTGTGTGCCTTGCTCAGCAGCCCAGCCGGTGTGTGTATGTAGCTGCATGAGGGTTGTCAGCCCATCCTCTGTGAGCATAAGCATCAGATCAGTGTGGGGACATGATGTGACTGACTAGCCGAGGGTCTTTAGAGGCACAGCATGTGCTTGGCTTCTCTGGAGGTGCAGCTGTAACCCTACATTTCTTTTGTAGGGAACTGTGGTCCCCCGGACGTGGAAACCCCAGCTGAAGTTGTCCGATTGCTCCTCACAGCAGCTGGGATCAGCAGCTGGGCTCCTAAGCCATGGATGTTGAGATGTGCTGCCATTTCTCAAGAAAACCCAGACTTCACCCCAGGTATTTGTCCCTTCCTCTCCTTTCTTTGGGGATCTAAGGGAAGGGTTTAATGTATTTTATTGCTTTTAATAAACTATTCTGCATATCTGCTAATACCCACTAAGAAATACTAAACCTGATTCTGCTCTTGTACCCACTGATTTTATTGTCTGGTCATGCTGGTGTAGCCTAAAATGTCTTAGCTCCAAGGCAGTCGCTCTTGCTTTTAAGTGACAAGGGAATATCAGCTGTCTGCACATACAAATCTAAGTGTGCTCTCTGTGCAGGGAAGGCACAGAAAGGACCTGATTTGCAAGGGCTGCATCCTTTCCTTCCCAGACACTTCTCTCTTGTGCTTGCTTCCCTCTCCCCCACCCCGACAAACTCTTCTCCCTGCAGGTACTCACGATGATATTGCTCAGCAGGAGGAACATGGAGATCTCCTTTAAGAACTTCCTCCTCCAGTTCATCTTCTTGGGAGCAGTGAGGGACCTCACGAGGTCGGAAGGATGGATGGCTTCTGAGCCAGAGACAGTGCTAGGGGCCAGGGTGCTGCCGCTGTCTGGCATCCGGAGGGACACGGCACTGATGTTGACAAAGGTGAGTCCATAGAGATCCTTCTGGTGGGAATCATGCTTGTGGTCCTCCTTGGGGGGCTGCCGATGGAGGCCTTCGATAATGAAGATGTTCTGGAAGGTGTGCTGAGCAATCATGAGGAGGGCATAGGTGAGGTTGAGCGCGCTGATAGCGTCCCTTGGTGTGCTGGCTACAATGGCCACGATGGAATAGTAAGAAATAGCATACTGCCCCAAGGCTGCACCCATGAGCAGGGCCACGTCCAGGGTCCTGGTTGGGTTCTTGTGCCGATCCATGTCTCTCTTGTCAAACCGGTAGATGACAGAGCCGCCAATGCAGACAAGAGACATCAGCCCCAGACAAACAATGTTGAAGATGTAGTACATGGAGAGGGCTTGGATCTTCTTGCTGGATTCAGTGCTGGAATTTACCTGCACCTCGTAAAGAATGAGGACTCCCAAACCACTCACCAGAGTGATGAGGCCCAACACAATGCCTACAAAGAAGGTCCTTCGGAAGAGCCTGAACTTCAGGCGGTGAATGTGGTGGGAGTGGTGGTCTATGAAGCGCCCAACGTTCTTCCACATGACATAGACCATGGCAGAGGCAAAGAGGCTGTACTCGATGTTGAAGGGGTACAGCCAGAAGTAGCCGTTCTTGAAGACCTGGCAGATTTGGCTGTTGCAATTGCATTCTTCAGGTGAGCTACTTCTCATTCCCGCTGGAACAAGACAGAAACACATGGATGCAGTGGTATGAAAACAAGAACCAGCACTTGTTAGCAGCCCTGAAGAACTGGATGCTCAGGGTCAGTGAAAAACAAGGCCAAGGACAGAAGAAACAGAAGAATATGTGATCACTTTGAAAACAAGGACATTGCAATCTCAGCTTTCTGGTGCTCACGATCTTTCTGGTTAGGTGCAGGTTAAATATCTCTCTTTTCCTTCCCTTCATTCCCATCCTATTTGTACAGAACCTTCCACCTTTGTGACTCCACTGTGATACAGATTAAGACATGAACATTAGGACCTGTCTCTTAACATACCAGCTTAATTAAATGAGCCTTCAGCTCTTGACAGGCCTCCTGAATAGGGGTAAAACCAGACTTGCAGAACAATTTCTACCTCGTGGGCTCCTTCCCTGGATGAGATGGCTCCACAAATGGGTAAATTACCTTTCAAAAGCCACCTGAAGATTTCATCTGTCACATTCTTCTTCAGCTTCGAATGTGCTTTGTGAACAGACTCATCTGTCACTGCTGACATCCACACCGCTAAGTTTGTAGTCAGTGTTAGCATCAAGCCGCACCTGCAGAAGAAGAAGGCTCATGAAATCAAAGCATTTGCTCTAGGCCATGTAGTTCTCTGCCTATTTTTGGTCCATGCTCATGAGAATTAGAAAGACCTGATTCCTCTTGCTGCCTGTGGAAGAGCTTCTCAATAGTGAATAGATAAACAGGTCTGGATTGGGCTCCAGTAGATCCAGTCTTGCAAAACTGGATCTTGTTTTAGGCTGAGGCTTGCCCACTGCATCATTATCTTCCCCATGGAAGCAAAAGTCAGCTGTGAATCATTTAATGCTAATTCTTTAGTTAATACCAGTCTGCTTTAAGTAATGTTTGGACTCTTGAATTGGATCCCAACCCTGCTACATCCATAGGTTATAAACCTCAACCACTGGAGCTGGGATCTAAGGCTGGTTGGAGATTGATGGGGTTTAGGTTTGCCCAGGATTAAGGCAGATGGGATTATCCCCTTGCTGCACCTTAGCTGTGTGATTGAGCACACAGCGGGTTTGCAGTGACCCAGGTTCTTCTGGGTCAGTGGGATTCAAAGAGCATCAGTGCTCACCTGGTGACGTTCAGGTGCACGTGGACACAGTCCTTGGCAGAGACCCACAGGAAGTACGTCTGGCAGGGGTGAGAAGAGGAGTTGTTATTTCCAATACAGCAAGCAAGCAAACCACATTGTTCTGAAGCAGAGATCTCCCTGCCCAGCAGAGAGCAAGCTGGAACCTCTCTTGCTTGGGTCCACCTGCACCCAGCCCACTAACCCATAATCCTGGCCCTTTGGTGGATGCAGTCTGTTCTTTCTTTACTTCTCCTGCCCTGTCCCACTGCCATTGCACTTCCCATGGCCAGGCCCTGTTTCTGTCAAAATTGTCCCTATCTGACCTGTTCTCTGCTTGGCGTTGTCCCAGAGCAGATGGTCCTCTATGGAGGACTTCAAACTGCAAGGCAGTCCCTGCCCTGACTGTCCTCCTCCCTCTCTGCTCCTCATGGGAAAAGAGGCCCGGATGGATGCAGGCTGTGACAAGCATCCTGCCATAAGCCAGAATGTCACAGGATGGGAACAAGTTTAAACCCATGCCTTAAAGTGAGTTGCCACAGCTAGAAGCTATTGTGGGTGGATTACATGAGCTGGGTAAGGGCTGAGTGAAGCCACTTCCATTTGCAGGGGGAGTTGAACTATGTCCATGAGGTGAGAGCTCCAGCTTCCACTGGTGGCTCTGGCTCTTTACCCCTCCCTCAGACAGTGCACAACCGTCTTACCTGGACGACCACAAATATTGCTTGCACAATGGGGTAGATTATTTTGATTGCAGACAGGCAGCTGTAGAAGCTTGAGTAGTATCCTATTTTGAACACATCCATCACAAGGCTGAAAATGGCAAACAGGATCAGGCCTCCTGTTGAGGAACCAAAACATCTGTGACCGGATGCATGCTCATGGGGGCTAATGCAGATAGATGAGATGAAGAGGGACTATTGCCATGGAGAGGCTTTGCTTCTACTTGTTTTTCCTCTCCCGGTACCCAAATTATCTTGGCACTGACAGACTCATTTTGCCTGGAAGGGATTTTCAGTCTGGCTGGGACTGACAGCTCTTGTAAAAGCAATGGTAAGGCTGGAAGGAACCTGGTGTAAAGGACCCAGAGCTATTGCAGATAATGGGAGGCTGGTAATAAAACCAGTGGCAGGACTGAGCTCACCTTCTGAAGCAGGGCATGGTGCCCCAGCGCCGGAGGAGGATGTGCCCCAGATGGATGCTGTAATAACTGATACCCCCATGAACTCTCCACCCTGCACCTCGACCCATCCCACCCCCCGAGAGCTCCTACCTCTCAGCCAGATAGGCCCAGCATGGGAGTCCTTGCAGAGGATGGCGTCTGGGCACCGGGAGGTGCCAAAGAGGTAGAAGATGATCCATACAATGACTACGAGCATCATGACAGTCAGCAGGAAGAAGACATCGTAGTCATGCACAGCGATCTTCTCGAAAGCCCCGCTGCTCACCAGCGTGCAGGCCAGCAACGCCAAGTGCACCGCGAGCAGGATGGAGAACATGCGGCCGCCCTTCTTCCACACTTCCTTGGAGGCAGGAGTGGAGGGAGGCTGATGGGGCTGGTGGCTGAAAGAGGCTCTCTGGCTGGAGGCCAGGCTGGCTTTGTCATCCTTGTGTCCGCAGCCCATGCTGGAGGTGGAGTGTCCGATCTCACTGCTCTTCCGCATGGGCTCTTCGGTCATGGTTCAGCCAATGCTTTAGCTGAGGGTTAGTGCTGTTGGGAGGAGAGTCCCATGAGTGAAAGGAGTCACTTCATTTTGAATAGGGCTGGACCAAAGCAGGATGTGATGAGGAGCAGAGGACGTACCAAAGGAATGGGGAAGGCTGAGACAGGGAGTGCAAAAAGAGGGATGAGCTCATTTCCAACCTTTCTCTTCCTGGTTCCCTGAAGGCTGTGCTCTTGCTCAAGATGCTTTTGGCTGGGGAGGTCCCAGCTCAGTTTAACAAGGCTGCCTAATTCACCACACAACGTTTAGGTGGGTATTGAAAAAGCAGTAAAAAGGCACTCAGGGGATCAAATATCCTGGGGCAGGTGGCCAAGGTGGCTTGATTTCTTAATGTCAACCACTAAACACTGAGAAATGTTGTACTTCCTGGCTGGGAACACACCAGTGTAAGGTAAGAAAGCCCTGGGAATCTTTGGAACGTCACGTCATGGCTTACACCAGTTCCAGCAAGAAGGGTGTGAGCTATCTCTGCTATCGCTCCCTCTCAACCCCCTTGCCCATGCCAAGCTTGGGACTTCATTGATTCCCCACGCAAAGCCTGAAACAAAGCGAGTTAAGCACTCCAAGCCATTCACTGACCTGGTTTGCTGCCTGGAATCCCAATCTCTGCTCTTTGCACAGGCTGAGAAGCTTTCCTGTCGCTGCAGCTTGGTCAGCCGAAGACTTTATACCCGTTGGGATGTCTCTGTGATTTATACCATGTCTGGAGCCGACTGCAGTTCTTCACGGGCTTCTCAGCGGAACTCATGTGATCCATTTTGTGCAATAGCTGATTTTGGGGAAGCAGGGGAGAGATGAGGAGATAAGGGTTGTTATTTACCTGGGGAGGGCACGAGGTGACAACACTGCTGAGCATGGCATGGACCGCTCGGACGCAGGGTCACGGTCACCAGCGAGCAAAGCCACCCCATCAAACCACTCTCCCTGCACTTATGGGTTCTCTCCCCGGGCGAGAAGATGGTTTAGGTTGAAGAACTTATCTTTGCTGATGGTTTGGAGCTTGGCTTTCTGCTTGGCTGAGCACAATAAATATTGCGCCTCACCCTGTGCTATTCAAATCAGCACCCGCTACAGCTGCAGTGGTTTTGAGAAGGAAGAAATTTGCATTGGTATCAATTCGGTGCCAAGGGAAGCTCAGTATTTTCTCACCAACAATGAGGAAGATTTATCCTTAGAGCAGGGCAGGATTTAGGGGCTGGAATCCGTGTCCCTTTGCTGACGCATTGCCTTTGACTTCTCAGGGTGGGTTCACCTTTCTCTTGCCCGCAGGAGCTTAACTTGTGTCCTTTCGGGAAGAAAGAAGTCATGGCACGAACCACAGGGCAGATGGGATTCTGTGATTTGCCAGGTGAGGGGGGAGCTTTCTCTTAGCTGTTTTATGTTGGTGGGGGAGATAAAGGACCCCGGGCTGATCTGACTGAATGCGGACAAGTCATATTCCTTCATGAGGACACCTCTCTTGGAGATGTCCCTGCAGCTCGTCTCTGGGGCAAGCACAGCCTGGGGCTGTTTGCTGTGCATTTTCAGTCCCATTCCTGCCTGCTCATTCCTCTGTGCTCCTTCTTGGAGCCCTATAGGGACAGCATCAAACTGAGCTGCGTGGGATGGTGAAGGAGAGAGCTCACATCTCCCGGACAGCCCAGGGAGAGCTTCGTGTCTCTTTCCCGTGCTGCCACCAACCGGCTGTCACAAAGCAGTGCTGGGTCTGCCCTGCCTGGCCTCTGCTGAGCCTTTGGGCTCCTCTTTGGGGTGAGTGGTTGGTCTCAGTCTGTAGCCATTCCCAGGGGAACCCAGACCCCTTTACAGTGACTCTGAGCTGACAGTGGTGATGCTCTGCGCAGGTGATGATCAGAGACCCCCAGAGCGACACGCAATGATTTATCCTCTCTCTTTTGTCTTTAACAGCCAACAACAGAGGAAAGAGCATTTACAGCCTTGGGCAATGCTCCTGGTCCTTCCTGGGAGCCACCAGACAGTGTAACAGGCTTAATTAGTAACAATACAAGAATCATTCAATCACCTTGTAATGAACTGCAGACATTACTGCGCTGCTTTTCACCCGGAAGGATCCCAGCCACAAATACCTCCATGTCTACTACATCGCACCAGGACCTACTCAATGAGGCTGAACGGGTGAGCATGAACCTGCTGATGTGAGCAGCCCCCGTGGGGTGGGTTTTTTGCTTACAAAATAAGCTGCTTTCCTCTCTATCTTCCCTCCTCTCTGCTCGTTACCTTCCAGTCCTCTCTGCTGCTCTCTTTCAGTCTTTCCCCCCTTTTCCACGCTTCCCTGCTTTCTCATCCTTGGACTTCCTTCATCCTCTCCAAACTCCCTGTGCGTCCCAGGGCCACACGTGGTCCAGCTCTGAAACTCTCCATCCCCAGAGCCAGGACCAGGATGTGGCAGGCAAAACACACCGGACAGGAGCAGGAAATTCCTCCTCCGTGACAGCGTGTCCCAGGGGATGCGCTTCAGTGTTGGGCACAACGCGTTGCGACAGCTCCGTGCTTGGGTCAACATCCAGGCTTGGCTCCGTCTCTCCTGACGGCAGAGGGTGCCCGGGGCTCAGGAATCCTGCGCTGGAGGCATTGCCTGCGGCTGTCGGGCTCACCACAGCCGGGAATCCCGTGTCAGCATTAAGAGACACGGAAGGGGACGTTGTGCACATTGCGGGAGGGCTGAGCCACAGGCAGGAGTGGGTTTGGTTTGGGCAGGTTTTATGGTTCCAAAGAGGGAGAGGGGATGAGGAAGGGAATTTTTCCAGCTTGTGTGAGTTACTTCAGGTTATCAGGGACAGAAATATATATATATTTCCCTAGTAATACATATACATATATAAAATATGTGTTAGTATACAATACATATATTATTTTTCTATAATTATAATAATATCTAATAATTCCCCATATATATAGGGAAATATATGTATAGATATGTATCTGTCTATGTATCTGTCTATCTGCCTATACCAGGAAAACAACCCTGGCATTGCTTTGAAATCAGGGCAGTCACCAAACTCCTCTTGACCATCTCTGCATGGAGCAGGAGCATCCATCCAGGTCCCAGCTCCTGCCCTTCTCTGCTGGGGCTGCAAGTGGGGGCAGCGGGGGTTTTATGCTCCATCAGCCCTCACTTCCTCCCATGGGGGGGGGCAGCTGCCCCTATGGTAGCTATGGCAAGGGGCGTGCTGGGGTACCAGGCAGGTACCTGGCAGCCTGCTCTGTGCAGGGGACACACAGACCTGTGGAGCTGTCACTGCGCCCACAGCGCTGCTGAGTCCAACGCAGTGATGCTGCTTAATTGGAAGCCGTAATGTGCCGTGTTGCTGGTGCGTGAAAGGGTTGTGGCGAGGAGCCGTGAGGGCTGGAGGATGCTTAGGACCCAGGGAAGCTCTGGAGCGCCTGCTTGGCTGTGCTTGGAGCGGCCGGGACTTCTCAGGTGTCCTGGTACAGCGGCGCCGTGCGAGGCGAGCCCTCCCCTTCCCCGCGTCCATGCCCAACCTCTGAGCACCCCCTGGGCACCCATGTCCCCCCCCGGGGACCACTGCCCACCATGAATGACCAGTACCACCGAGCAGCCCGGGACGGCTACCTGGACCTCCTGAAGGAAGCCACCAAGAAGGATCTGAACTCTCCGGATGAGGATGGCATGACCCCGACCCTATGGGCTGCCTACCACGGCAACCTGGATGCCCTGCGCCTCATCGTCAGCAGAGGGTGAGCACTGGTGAATGCACGGGGCTGGTCCTGGGGACAGAGTAGCTGGGACCCCATCTTTCCCCCTTCCCCACTTATAGGTCAGCGTGGATGCAGGTGCCCCACAAAATGATGGCTTCTGTCCATAGCATGCCTTCCGCCCCCCGGTTGTTTTTCTGTCCTTGTGGTGCTTTGAGTCCAATCCAATGCTCCTGATAACCATTGTGTGCTTTCCCAACTCCTCTGACCCTGTAACTGCTTCAAACCCTGCTTTCAGCTCCCCAGGGACTGGGTCCCCCCCTCCAAGTGCTTTGCACTCCTGAGTCAGGTCCTGTAAAGACACCCAGCGCAAACACATCGGGTCACTGCTATGGAAAAATCCCTTTTAATTGAGGGGGCAGAGAGAATAACTGCTCCTTCTGTCCCAGTAAATGCTCACATAGAGACGTATGCAGTGCCATGTCTGTTTGACCCAAAGCAGGCTCTCAGAATGTGACCCCTGGGCAGCCTGTAACGCACCCAGAGCCCAGGAATCTCAGGAGCAGGTCCTCAGAAGCAGATTCAAGTGCAGCCTCCCTCCCTGGGGCTGCTCGATGCTCATCTGTCTCAGTACCTCCCCCTGAGATACCAAACCTCAGGGTCTCTGGCTCTGTACGCATGGGTGTAGAGGGATAGGAGTGAGACCTGGGGGGCTTGTCAGACTGGAGGCTTCATATCTTGGTGTTGGAGGAACTCAAGGCAAGCTCTGCCATGCTTAGTCCCCTCTGGAGCAGTACATGGCATTCCTGTTACCAGCCCCCCAAGGGAGATGTGCCAGTGCTTCCTTCTGCTCCAGGAGCTTTTCTGAGCACCTCATGTAAAGGCATCCAAAGCGGGGTGACCTCTGCCTTGCGTTGAGAGATCGGTGCCAGTGCTGATTTTGGTTTAGTTCATTCTAACGGTAAGTGCTAGTGCTGAGGTGGGCAGCCTGGGTACTCAGCATCCCTCCTTGGAAGGGCTTTGCTTCTCCAGGTAGGGTCAGGGCTTGGTGGGGCCATCAGCTCCCAAGCAGGGATTTTCCATGTCCACCCTGGGCTGTGTTTTATCCCTTGTACCCGATCACTGTGCCTGTTCCTGGGCTCTCAGCATCTCCTGATGCTCTGGTCTGATTGTGAGAAGTCCTTGAGTGCCTGATGCAATGGGAGTGTGACCAGGGAAAGAGGATTTTGGAGTCCGGAGGGGATAAGGCATCACTCTGAGAGGTGCATCCTGAGATGCTCCTGGGCTGAGAGCCCTGTGATGCTTCCCTGGATGCGGGACTTACTGTGTGCCTCCCAAAGAGACTGTGCCCAGCATAAACCTGCCCTGAGCTCTGCCCACAGGGGAATCACCACCCAGAGCCAGAGAGACAGGGGCAGGAGCTCTGGGGATGAGACCCTGAAGTCAGAAATGATTCCAAAGACTCATTGATGGCCAAAAGATCAGTCAGAATGGCCCATGACATGGATGAACACCGCTCCAGAAAGGCTTTGTCTTGGCCACATCACAGGCCTTTCAGACTGGCTTTATATCTCCTTATATCATTATATGTCATTATACTGCCCACCTCCATCACAGGACGCCCTGCAGCCTGCCCTGCCTACCCACACATCCGAGCCAGCAGTTTCTGCCTTTCCACGAAGCCTTTCCCATGGAGGTGCCCCATTTATAAATTCACATTGCATTAGAAGGTCCCTGTGGGCTCAATCGTGTCCGAGTGCAGCTCGGCTGCTGTTTAATTAACAACCTGATATACATTCGTTCCTGACAGGGAAAATAGCCTGGCAAAAGCCCAGTGCCCTTTCCATGATGGATGGTGGAACAAAATGTGTCTGTGGGCTGCAGGGTGTGCTTACATCCCTGCATCCATCTCCGTGTGTCAGGTCCTTGCCCAGGACCACACATTGGTCAGCAAAGGCTCCTTGCCCTCCTGCTCAGCTCACTGCAGGCTCCTCTCTGCTCCCTGGAGCTGACTTTGGGTTTGTAAGAAGGGGAATCACGCAGGACTCAGGAGAGAGCCCATGGGCAGCCCCTGTGGTTTATTGTTAGTGTTTAGGATGATGTGCAATGGCCTTTGTCTTGTTCAGAGATGAAACTTAGTTCTGTATTGGGTCTGTTACCCAGGGCATTTCTCTCTGGCCTCGACTGTTCTTTGGCATGAAAAGCCCTGCACTGCAAGGCAGGACAATGCGGGACTGAGGCATGGAATGGTGCTGGGGTGAGCGGAGGCATTGGGGCTGGGTTGGCTCCATGCAGGGATGGGATGGGAGAAGGTTCAGGGTGCGAGGGGGGTGGTTTAACCTCTGGGTTGCAGGGGGATGCTGAGGCACAAGGCGTGATGGGGCAGCAAGAAACACCAAACCCTCCTTGCCAGCACTGGGCAGCGATACTGGTGTTGGATGGACACTTAGGGTTATCTAGTCCCTAACAGCTGGGGATGTGTCTGTACCTCTGAGACACCTCTGCATGGGGATGGAGAGAGGGTTTGGGACAGAGGGATCAGCAATGGTTCATCCTTCTTGTCTGCAATACAAAAAGCCTTTTTCTTCCTCCTGGATGGGCTCCAGCGAGAGAAGCAAACTCAATTAACCCGCTGGCTGGGAAGAGGCAGGCTGGCATTTAGCACTGCAGCTTTTCAGAGGCAGTAATTCTTCAGCGTGGTTCGTTATGAACTGCAGTGGCAGTGGCGGGCACCAGTCCAGCCCCAGTTAACAACGGGTCTGGGGCCCTCAGCTGGGAAGAGCCAGGACTTCCTTGCCTTGGAGTGGACCACAGGAGAGGTGAGGATGTTCTTTCTGCTAGACAGCTCTCCGTTAGCTTTGTCAACTGGTGTTTCAATGCAGAGGTTGCCTCAGTTTCCCTTCTTACAATGGGGATCACGGCTGCTGTGGTTGTTAATGGTAGAGGGGTACAGCTCAGCAGTGAGTGGAATGGGACAAGAGAGCTCCAGACATCAGCCGGGCTGCTCAGAAGAGTCCCATTGCCCTGGCTGGGGCCGGTTGCAGTGGAGGCTGCAGCAGAGCATGAGAAGGTGATGAGCATCCCCTGCACCCTGCAGTGCTCACAGCCACGTGGGTGCCTGCAGCAGCGTGGCCGTGCTGGGGACACCTTGCCCTGGGCTGGGAAGGGGAAGGAGCAGTGTGGAGCGTGGCTGTAGCCTCATCGCTTCTGGCACCTGAGCTGACTCCTGGAGCCAGCCCCAGATGAGGGCATGGGGAAGTGCTGAGCCAGTAGATGTGCCCGCAGGTGCTACCACTGCAGGGATGAGCACCAGCACCAGTAGCTGCTGGCCTGGCTTTCTGTTGGTACAAGAGGCAGGGATCCCTGAGGGGAACCTCACCTGCAGCATCTGTGATGGATTTGGCAGGGAGAAAAGCTGAATCCTTGACCTACCACCACCTGGAACTACCAAAGCACCCAAGGCTCTGCTCTGGCTCCAAAACCTCTTTTCTTCCCATTTCTAAGCTTTACTTGTTTCATTGCCCTGGCTATGTTGAGGCTGGTGGGCTTTTTCCTCCAGCCGTGACTGAGTTTTCCTCTTCTTCTATCCAAAAACATGTTATGGGAGGCAGAGACACTCGGCACCCTGCTGGCTCCTGGTCTGAAGGCCTGATCCTTCACACACGAGCCAGGGCATGAGCCAGCCCAATGCTATCAGAGGAACTTCACGCATGCAGCCAGGGAAGGACATGTGTAAGTGCCGCTGGATTCTCCAGCTAATTGGGATCCTATGGGAGAAGTGGAGGGGGAAAACCAGCAGGGAGTGAGTGTGCCTGTCACGGTGTGAAGGGAGTGACTCAGGCCACGCACACGTCCACCTAAGGGGCTCAATTAACAGTGTTTTTCATAATGGTTATTACAGGAGTTGACTCAGCACTCGAAAACGCTTTGAAGTTGAGAAGTGCTGGGCTCTATCCCTGTTATTAACATAGGTTCCCACTTAGTGGACCCTGCAGTCAGCATCTCCTCATGTGCAGCGCCCTGGAGGGGAAGGTTTGCTCAGACACCTGCCAGAGGGAGGGCCTCATGTTTATTATCTGTGCTGGATCAAACACCTCTGCTTTGCAAGTCACCATTCTCCTTCCCTTCAGATGCATTTTTAGCGCCTGCAGCAGGCATTTATCGAGCAGAGGGACCTAGAGATTAATTTTGCTTTAGTGCTCTTGGTTTTAGACAGTGGAAATGTCCAGGGAAAGCTGGTTTTGATGCACTCACTCATGAGGGGAAAGTAGACCTTCAAATAGGAATCCCCCACGACCTTGCTCTTTGCCACTGAGCCAGCCAGCCATGAGAATGGGCTCTATGGATGGAGCCCACACTCGGCCTGGGGAGCACAACGATTTCTAGTGAGTCCATTGCTAATCCCCTGCCCACATCATGAGTCCCTGTACCTGTTGGGACCCTCAGGATGCCCTGGCTCGTCTGCCCGCCCGTGTTGGGCACTCATGTGCCCGTCCAGAGCCCACATAAACAGACCAAGCCCCCTCCACACGCCGGAGCCCCACTCCAGCGCCCACGGTTCCAGTTTCAGTGGCTCTTTGATCCAGCCCCATCAATAATTCACTCCTCTCTTGCAATTCATCAAATATTCATCCTCCCCATGAATTTCCCAGCCTGGACATGTCACTACGAGTGTGGAGGCGAGGGTTGGGGAGTTACCGCTCCTGGAAACTGGGCATTGCTACACTACTAACAGCTCCCTCCTCCTTTGGCTGGTTTCAGGGCTCCTCAACCCTGTGACCTGACCTAACGCTCATCTTTGAAGCCTTTCTCTGCTTCTATGAGGGATGTCAAAGGCTCTGGGTTGGGCTTACTGAGTTTCTACAAACTCTGTGAAAACACAAGTGTATTGGAGCTGCTGGTGATGCTCCCACAAGGGGAAAGCTGGGCGCTCCTCAGAGCAGCTCTTAGGGAATAGCTTACACTCCAGGTTCCAATAATCTCCAGCTCAACCTCTGGACACTGTCTCTATTGCTTCTGCCTTTTGTGGAACCATTTCCCTTCAGTTTTACATAGCTTAAATGTCAGCAAAGCCTGAGGGATGCAACTGAGTCATTACTGCTCTGCTCTGGCTCTGCTGTTCTGTTACGGGAGGCTGGATGTGCTGGATGAGGACAAAGCTGTTTTGGGTGCTAGGGGTAAAGATGCAAAGCAGAGCAGGAAAGAAATCCCTTGGCTCCTGTGATCTCTGTGCCTGACGTAGTTTTCAGGCTCTCTCAAGTGAGATGAGCCGTAGCATAGAGCACATGGGGTTGGGGAGGGGGTTCTGGGTTCTGCTGCTCCCAGCTCTTCCCAACACAGGTCCTAAAGCAGCAAGGTGTAAAGTAGCACTGATTGACAGTGTTAAGTGTGCCTTTGCCTTCCAGACTAGGTGTCAGCAGGGCTTGGAGCTGAGGTCTTCATGGTGGAGGGACAGTGCTTGCTTCCTCATTGGAAGAGTGGTGATGAAAGGGCCCTGCTGCCCACGGGAGTTGCTTTTCAGGGTGGTGGAGCTGCACAGCCTTAATAAAAGGCTTTGCCTTATCCCGGTGCAGGAAGGGAGAGCGCCTTGTTGACAGATACTGCTGCTGCCTGCATATCATTAGCACATGCGCTGGGGCGAAGGCTGGTGCCAGCAGGGGTGTGAACTGGCTCTTGTTTCAACAGGTCGCAAATAGGAATGCCAGGAGGGCCAGCTTCCCTTGAAACCCCTGTTTGTGTCCGTCCTGGCATGGGAGGCAGGTGTGGGCAAGGGCTCGTGCCCTGTCAGCAGGGTAAGGGGTAGGGGCTGGCACGGTGTGAGGAGAGATGCTGATGGCATTAGTGGAGTGCCCTGCTCTTGAGGAGTGCAGAAACCCAATCTCCACTTTCTCTGAAACTGGATTCTCAGGATGTGCTAACACCGATGTGCTTCAAGCCGTGCAAGCGAGACCAAGCGTGGCACAGCAAAAACCCCCACAGAACCCCAAGGCCAAGGCCAGCAAGAAGGAACGTGTGTCTCCTGAGAGCTAAATTCATGTCATGACCTGCATGTCAGGCCCATGATTCCGTGTCAGTGGTACACCCCTCCAGAAACCCCCTTCAAATTAAGCTGTGGGACATGTAGCTTCCTATTTTGAGGGTTCAATGGTTCATGGTGCTGAATTGGCCCTGCACAAGTGGCAATATCTCAGTAGCTATCCCAGCCATGCCTACTTGCTAACGGGTTCCTTTCTTGCTGTCTAGGGGGGATCCAGACAAATGTGACATCTGGGGGAATACCCCTCTCCACTTGGCAGCAGCCAATGGCCACCTCAACTGCCTTTCCTTCCTCATCTCTTTTGGGGCCAACATCTGGTGCCTGGACAATGACTACCATACCCCGCTGGACATGGCAGCCATGAAGGGGCACATGGAGTGTGTGCGATACCTGGACTCGATTGCTGCCAAGCAGAGCAGCCTCAACCCCAAGCTGGTGAGCAAACTGAAGGACAAGGCCTTTAGGGACGCGGAGCGGAGGATTAAAGACTGTGTGAAGCTGCAGAAGAAGCACCACGAAAGGATGGAGAAGCGGTACAGAAAGGAGATGTCAGATAATTCGGATACCATGAGCTTCTCCAGCTATTCAAGCAGCACCTTAAGCAAGAAGTTCCAGCACATGTCTATGGTGACTTCCCTGCCATACTCACAAGCCACCATCCACGGCACAGCCAAGGGAAAGACGAAGATACAGAAGAAGCTGGAGAAGAAGAAGCAGGTAGACGGGACGTTCAAGATCTACGAGGATGGGAGGAAAAGCGTGCGGTCCCTGTCTGGTCTGCAGCTGGGGAACGATGTCATGTTTGTGAAGCAGGGCACGTACGCCAGCCCCAAGGAGTGGACCCGGCGTAATATCCGAGACATGTTCCTCACGGATGAAGACACTGTCTCCCGTGCCATAAGCGACCCAGGTTTGCACATGGACTCGGCCCATTCGGAAGTCAGCACTGACTCTGGCCACGACTCCTTGTTCAACCGCCCCGGGCTGGGCACCATGGTGTTCCGGCGCAACTACGTCAGCGGTGGGCTCTTTGGGATCGGCCGGGAGGACGCTGGCACGTTGGGTGAAGACAACACGGATGGGATAGGTGTCAAACTGCGGAGCCGCCTGCAGCGCTCGCCAAGTCTCAACGATAGCATTGGCAGTGCCAACAGCCTGCAGGAGAGGAACGCGGAGGAGCTGCCCTGGGATGAGGTGGAGCTGGGCTTAGATGATGATGATGAACCAGACACCAGCCCCTTGGAGACTTTTCTGGCTTCCCTGCACATGTTTGAGTTCATCTCCATCTTGAAGAAGGAAAAGATTGACTTGGAGGCCCTCATGCTGTGTTCAGACAATGACCTGAAGAGCATCAATATCCCGTTAGGACCCAGGAAAAAGATTGTGGATGCCATCCAGAGGAGACGACAGACTCTGGAGAAGCCAGATGTCATTGTAGACACTGAACTGTAAGTAGGAGATGGGGCCTCTGAGAGGTTAAACCCTTCTGCAGGTGGAGATGTGGATAATGTAAGGTCTCGGTTTCAACCCACCTGGAAGAGTAGGAGTCCGGGTAACCTCAGTGCTTTTGTGTGTGGGCAAATTCCTGCTCGTGTGGAAACGAGAGTTCATAGAGGTAGCAATAGCGTTAGTTCATTACTCAACAGCCCTAATGTGGCTGGGCAGGACGTGAAGCCCTTGTTTGGTTTCATAACCTGTACGAATGCAGACTGCTCTGTGGTCTGATTCTTCTGTGTCCCTGTACCTGGGTTTTTCAACCATGCTCAGGCTTGTCTGGACTCTTCACCTTTAGAGGGCATTAGGAAATCAGCCACAATTTCTGGTGGGACCAGGCTGATGGCAGAGTCCAGTGCCATTGGGATACTTGAGATCTTACTCAGACCTTTGGAAACTACATATCTGGGTTGGAATTGTTGCTGTCCTGTGGTGTTTGGTTGGTTTGGTTTGAAGGACCATGTGCCATGGAGGTGAAGGGAAGGCATTAGTGTGCATCTCCGCACTGCCACATCTCCTGACACCCCAAGTCACTGTGTTCTTTGGACTTCCCAGCCTTCAAATAGCTGTGTGCTTCTTGCTGGTTTCACAGCTTTCAGCACACTCAGGCCGGGATCCTCAGGGTGCTGATGGGTTTCTCTCTTTCCCTTTGCAGATAGCATCGTCGTCTCTGTTTTTAATGATCCAGAAACAAACCCAGTTCTAAGTTGCCAGAAAACACAAGCCAGAGACTCCCTTCCTGGGCCAGCTGAAAGCTACAGCCATCCCCATCGGTCCCTCTGGACTGCCCTCCTGCTCCCTCGCTCTGCTCCCTGTCTGTGCGATGCTCCCAGGCGGTACCTGGTACGGAGGGATGACGGCTGAGATCGGACCAGGCAGCTCCTGCCAACCTTGAAGGGATGATGGTCATTGCTCGCTGGAGGAAGAGGCGTGCTGCACTGTGCTGTCAATGGCTGCGAGACCACACAAGCCAGGAGTGGAAGGAGATAGGTGATAATGCTAACAAAGGGACCTAAAATAAACAGTTCCAATCCATTCTTTCCTGAGCGAGTGGTTGATGTGGGGTTTGGGCTGGAGGAGCAGAGGGATGGGGAGTCCTGGTCTCTCTTCTGGTTCTTGGTCGTATTGTTCGTTGCTGTGTTTTTGGAAGGCAGTTTTGGTTGCTGTGGGTTGGGGCTGTGCCAGCTCTGCCTTTAGCCAGCACATCCGTGAGCCCAGTCCATGCTGTCTTCTGAAATGAAGATGGTTTGACCATGTTGCTAGGTGCCTTCCGGTGGTCAAACTGCTATCCCATGAAGGCAGAGTTCCTGCCGCATCTCTCCAGGGCATTGAAGTGAAGTTTGTGTGAAGGATCTTGGCTTTTGCTTCCAGGAGCATCCCAGGACTGAGCATAACACCAGGCTGCAGCCCAAAGCCTCTTCCAAGCATCCCTAAAGTATCAGTGCTCAAAACACAGCTCTGAACTGTAACATTAAGTGTTCTGCACAGACCCATCGCATCTCTCACTGACCACTGCACTCCCTGTCCAAACCTTCAGCTCCATTGTACCTATGCATGAGCTATGGATGGCTCCTGGCTGGCAGGATTGGTTCTGGGGTACAGCAGCAGGATGAGGACCTGGGCAGTGATATATCCTAATGGGAAAGAGTCAACAGCCCCTTGCCATGGGGTATTGGCCATATGCCTGTTCAGGCTGTGATGCAAACCACCAGATCAGAGAAATGCCGCGTGTTGTTGTTGGTACTGCTTATCCTGCCTTATCTCAAGGATGCAGATGATAAGGGAAGGCCAGAGCACGGTGACTCCTGACAGTCTGTATGTGCTCACCCCGGGTCTGGCTGGGATCCGGACCATGCTTTGGAGCTGTGGAAGTTGTGGTTTTGCTGTTTGGAGGTTGGGGATTTGTTTGGGTTTTGTAGGGGAGGAAAAGTACTCCTTGCAAGCAAGAAATACTCTTTGCAAAGTGGCTCTGTGTCCTACTGCCCCTTATGTGGCTGAACCCCCCCCCCCTCCAGGAGAGTTGTGGTGTCCCAGCCTGTGCTGTTGCACACAGAGATGCTCCAGCATCGGCTGAGCACCACCGCAGCACTGCAGGACCAAGACCTTTC
This sequence comes from Pezoporus wallicus, assembly GCF_028554395.1. Taxonomy (NCBI): domain Eukaryota; kingdom Metazoa; phylum Chordata; class Aves; order Psittaciformes; family Psittacidae; genus Pezoporus; species Pezoporus wallicus. The sequence continues at coordinate 156,410 of NW_026640315.1, forward strand.
TGCTCAGGTGCAAACCGAGGAGGAGTTTTTGTAAGTGATTTTTAGAGCTAAAAGTGCTTTTCCATCTGAAATCACGAGTCCTGCACAGCTCCTGGCTTCAGTTCCAGGCAAGAGGGCGAGCGATCAGAGGTGCTGAGTCAGCGAGTTCTCGTGAGGGCTGCGCAGTGCCAGGGCCTGTTTGCTTTGGTCCCTCTCCAAAGCCCAGGGCTGGCGACGGGCAAGGAGAACTCTGGATAATGTCACAGCTCCCTCTGCCGGGACCGGGGCTGGGAGAGCAGGATGGGACCCACAGCCCACTGGGGCTGAGAGGCAGCAGGGATGCGGCAGGAGGGTGGTCACCAAGTGCTGCTGCAAGCAGGACCCATAACCTAAGGCCGGTCTTCAGGTGAGGGGACGGTGGTAAATTCATCCCCTTCCTCATGCACACGTGTGACTTCACCTAAGCCCTGCGCCCTTGGGCACAAACCAGCTTCCTGCTCCAATACCCCAGGGATGAAGCGTGCCTTTGGGTTTGTGCTGGACACAGAAGGGAAGTGATTTGCCCTGGCTCACATCCCGGTCCCTTCAGTGCAATGGGGACCAGTTTGTTGCAGTGGATGACAGGGAGAAGTGGATCTACTGCCTTGGAACCTGCTGGAGCCTTTGGCTGTCCGGGCACCAGAATGCAGCGGGTATCCAGGGGCTGATGGGCAGCCGGGGTTTGAACATTCCCTAACTTTGCCTTTCTGCTTAGGAGCACCCAAGCAGTTGCTGGTGTTGGGCTGGTGCTGACACAGATCCTTCTCCCAGCTTGTCTTTCCCCTAAAGAGCCAGTGAAGAGGTCCGGTGATGTGACAGTACCCAAGCGCCATGGGACACGTCCCCATGCAGCTATGGTGCTTAGGATTGATGAGCCCTGTGACCAACGTGCTCATCTCCATGTCTGCAGATAGAGACCAGAACTGAGCCATGGCAGCCTTGCAGAGCCCAGGAGGTGGGCTCAGACCCACATCTATCCCAGGTGGGGTGAGGAGGATGCTCTGTGCGCACAGGCGTGGCTGTCAGAGGTGTCAGCAGCCCCAGAGCAAGTGCCTGCTTTTTGGGTTCATGCTTATTGCTTGGCTTTAGGTTTGCTCCTTGGTTTCCAACCACGTTGCATCCTACAAAGCATGGAGATGCAGCCCTTGCAGGACAGGGCATTCAGCCCCCCAGCCCAGGGGATGTCCCTTGGTTTTCAATCCCCCCAGGCTCGCTGGGTTGCTGCATCCCAGTGGGCTCATGATGGAGCCGGGCTCTACTTTCCCTGGATATGGGAAGGGGATACGGCTGTCCCTATGCCCTCAGCTCATCCCCAGGCCCCATTACTCTGCTCATTGGCAAACTGGCCCCTATGGAAGAACCTTACTGGTGCTAATTGCCTCTGCTCCACGGCCGAGAACAACAAGCTCCTTTCGGAGAGGGCACTTGTGAAAGCAGGGTGGAGGCCGGGGCTGGCACACCCTGGAGAACACCCTTCCAACCCTCCCAAACAGAAACCCAGCCAGCAGCAGGTTTCCCTGGCCCGGTGCTGCCAGATGGCAAACACAGCCCTGGCCCGTGGTGCCGTGGCTGGACATGGCACAGGTCCTGCGGGCACCGGGGCAGTGGATGGCAGCATCTCCCTGGCACAAAACCTGCAATCCTGGGCATGGTTGTCCCTTAACTCCCCAAGCTACAAGCACCAAACCCTGTGCTGGTGTTAAACTGGGCTTCCCAGCAAAACCAGTCCCCTGGGTTTAGCTTGGACATGCATTTCCTTGTCCTGATGGTGCAGGAGGTGGCGTGTAGGGAGTGAAGTGAGGCCAATGGGCTGTGTCTGCTCATGGCATGAACACCCCATCCTTGAGCCGTACATCCCCGGCTCCTCAGCTGGAGGAGCATCACTCACAAAAATGATGCTGATTCACAGGCCCTGCCCTTAGCCCCATGTGGCTGCTGCAAGGGTGATGTGTTGGCGCTGTCACTCAGGTGCTTTTGTCTCTTTGTCCTCAGGATCTGGCTGGGCTGATCCAATAAACAGCAAGCAACAGGTTCAAAACGAGCAGACAGCAAAATTGCGTCAATGGGATATTGCAGCTACTAAAATCAGCTGGTCAGGTGATACTAGGAAGAAGAATACATCAAGCACTATCCGGATCATGATCTGGAGGAGGGAGAAGCCAGGGAAGGTTTTGGGGACCAAGGATGTTCAGTGGCTGTGTTGTTGGAGATGTGGGTTTGCAGGTGCTGAGTGCGCATTGCAGCATCCCTGCTCCGGTGCTGGGTACCACAGCCACCCCAGGGGGGATAACATGGCTGCTTCCCCTATGGGGCTGGCAGCACTGGGATTCTTGGCTGCTCCCCTTGGATGGTGTGCTCAGCCATGGGGCTGGAATGGAAATCAAGAAAGGACATCACCTGCAGGACACCAGGTGAGTCCTATAGGCAGATGGGAACATGGGGAGGACTATCCCTTGGAGCATAGAATCCTCAGCTCTGCCTGATGCTCCTCCAGCCTCACCCGGAGCTGGTGACTGGTGATGGCCACAGTGCCCACACCGGAGGGTGACACTGGGGTCTGGGACCTGCCGGGCCAGTGTGGGCCATTGCTTGCCACTTGCTTAACTATTTCCTGCCCATCCCGCCGGGATTCACTTCCTGGCCAGGCAGCTGAGTAACACACAGCTGCAGGAGGGTGGATGGCCAGGACCAGGATGAGGGCTCCATGCAGAGCTCCTGCAGCACGCCCCAGCTTTGCCTTGCCTTGCACTGCGCCCACCAGCTAAGCACAGGGCTGGGTGCAGTGCTGATGCAGCCTTGGTTGGATGCAGCATCTCACAGGGGCTTTGCAACAGCTTTTAGGCCCCTCCAGGGTTATTCCCAAACCCAAAATGCCCCAAAGGCAGCAACATGAACAGGATCAGTGTGTCTTCCCTGTGAGAGAGCTGCCAAGCAGGCCAGGAAAGCAGGAAAAGTGGAGCATCATTTTCTTTTAATGCTGACTTTAGGTATTAACAGAGCAAATTATTTTCTACATCTGCTTCACACAATTCATAAATATTAGCAAATATCAGGTGGTGCCATGGATTCTACCACCAAGCATCCCGGGGCTGGAGTGAGCTCCATGGTACCCATCATCCTGCTACCCATCACCCAGCTTGCTTTCAGCTGAAGGAGCACAGGGATGTACCCATAGACAGCACTGAGCATCTGTGGGGGAGCCAGGGCAGAGCAAGTTGTGGTTATCACCAGTGCCTTTGTTGCTCTGCCTGCTGTACCTGCAGCAGATATTCACTCGAGGTGCAGGGCAGGGGGATGCTCCTCCTGAATGTTCAGCTGAAACCCCTGACTGTTGCTGAATGAGGGTCAGGGATGGGGCAGCACCCACCACAGCGCTCAGTGCACAGTTTGCTCTGTAACCATGGAGCTGTGGCTGCAATAACCCTTTCCAGCCTCAGCAGGGGCATGGAGCTGTTAATGCAGAAGCACACAAGGAAATGTCCCTATTGTGAGACCCCCCCCAAGGCCCCTCAGCACTCAGACTGGGAGAGCTGGGTGCTAATGGGGGAGCTACAGGGTCACCTATAGCTGAAAGAGCCACGTCTTCTCCCAAGTTCCTGCCCCAACAGCATAAGGGGTCATAGCTGAGAACTTCAGGCTGTGGGGACCTTCGTATGGGGTGAAGCTGTGGCTGCAGCCAGGTACATGGTGTTAGTCCGGATCCATCCCGCAGTGCTGCTGGGGATAACTGCGCTCCGAGCACAGGCACCGCCTGATCTTTGTCCCCAGCAGCTGAACATTCCTGTCCCCGTGACACCCGTGCTCCTGGCTCGCTCTGACCTGGCCCTGAAACCCATGGTGAGGACACAGGGCCGTGCCCAGCGCTGCCTGTGGGGATGCTGAACCTATGGGAGCTGTGTGTTAGGGGAACGTGACTCCAACCCCAGCGATGGGGCTGGCTCTGCGTTGTTCCACGTGCCCAGCAGCACAGCATCTCCTGCATGAGATCGCTCAGCAGGGATGCAGGCGGGTCCAGGGGTGACGGCGGGTAACAGACCCTGTGTAGCTGGGACAACACTGGCACCATCCCCTGGGTAGCACTGAGAACATGCAGCCTGGGGCAAACACCAGTCCTGCAAGACTGATGCCCTGCATGGCCCGTACATCCTGCCCTGGACACTGGTGGAAGAAAGGTGGGTAGCAAAGGCCCTGTGGAGACTGTGGGCAGTGATCCCGACATTCATCATTATCCCTTGCTGTTCTGGAGGGACAGGGACAACCTTTCCGGTGCTCCTGCTCCCTGACCTTTGTCTAAGCTTTAAGCTCTCAGGATGCACGTTGACAACAAGTGTACTTTCCTGCTGCAGCACACCAAGCTCCAACACACCAGCACTCCCCAAAGCCAGCAGAACCGCCCGGCCCACAAAGTCCTGGTGAGACCAGGAAGAGGAAACACCCAGACGAAGGCCGGACCACTCGACCCCCTGTGGTACTGCACTGAGCTGGAGCAGCAAGGAGGGGATCCAGCCCAGAAACCACCTGCACCCAGACTGTAAATCCTACACAAGCATTTAAGCCCTGGTGGGGATGGATTTCCCTGGGGTCCCATCCCTGGTGTGTGGATGGGGAAACACATCCCGTTGGCCATGGGCAGTGCTGGCGAGAAGTGCAGAGGAAAGCACATGGGAACTCCAGTGGCAAAAGGCCTGAGCAGGGCAGAGGAGGGATCCCGGATGCTGCCTTTACCTCTGCTGTGATAAACCCTCATCCTGAACCTTCTCCACAGCCACAACCAGCCCCTGCGCTTGGCACTGGTCCCTGCCAGCACCCAGGGCAGCTGCAGGTCACAACACCATGGTCAGACGCTGCCCCCAAACCCTTTTGGTCCCTGTTACAGCAGGGCTCCCACATGAACACCCATTATTTCAACCACCCCACTGGTGTTTCCGAGCTGGGGGCTCCAGTTGGGGGTCCTGCAAGCCTGAGCAGCAGGGGTATCCCCCATGGAGATGCACAGGGCAGCCATGACCCCATCCAAGCCGCTACCTCCGGCTCCGAGAGCCCAGCCCTCATCCCTATCCAATAACCGAGCTAATGAGAGCCTCTGTCAACAGCCCCGCAGCCCGCGCGGGGAAGGACAACGCCTGCTCAAGGGACCCGGGAGGAGAAACCTGTTCCACTGACCTTGCTCCATCACCGCCGTCCTGCCTGCGCCGAGGGCGAGTCCGGGGCTGCAGCGGGGGGCGAGCGGCTCGGCCCCCCCCTCAGGGGCACGGGGAGGAGGAGGAGGAGGAGGAGGAGGAGGAGCGGGGCCGGGGCTGCATCACTGCGGTGCTGCAGGGACTCGCTGGGCTGGCAGTGGGACCCCGCTCCGTCGATGCCGTGTTTCGAGGCTCCTCGCCTGCCTGCAGAGCCTTGCTCCACCCCTCATCAGTTAATAAAGCCTCCGCCGCGCCCGGCCCTCCTTTGCCACTGACTCACGGGCTGGCCATGCCCAATCCCCGCACCAACGCTTTCCGACCCATGAAGGCAGGCTCATCCTCACCCCTCTCCTGCTGTCCTTGTCTGAGAGCACCGAGCACCAAAGCAAACCCCCTGGAGCACTTTGCAACCTGCAAGCGATGCCTAGAGGGCAATGGTGGGTGCTCCAAAGCATCCCATGGAGACCCTGTGCAGACCCTGCCTATGGGTTTCACGGGTGCTGCATAGTCCTCAAGGGCACTGACAGGCAGCCAGGGGCTGTCTGCGCCCACAGGCAACGTCCCCCAGGGGGGTTGCTTGTGTTTTGGGGTTTGGGAATGAGAGGTGAGCTGCGCATGCTGTTCTTGGCATGGCATCCTGCCCATTCCAGTGCCAGGGAATGCCTTCGCCCTCCTGCCCTGGTGCTTTGGCACACCTCCATCACCCCGAAACCCAGCCGGTTGGGTTTGGAAAGCAGGCCAGGGATGCCTGGGGAGGTGGAGGCTTTCTGGGTGCCTGTCAGGCTGTGCTGGGCTCGTCTCTGCTGCTGGCCAGGGAGCAGCCCTTGCCACATCTGCCCCCTTGGAGAAGCACAAAGCATCCCTTTCCTTTTGGTTGCTTTCAAAGACAACAGCAAAAGCTGCTCCGTGTGAGGGAGAACTGTGCACCTGAGGTGGAGGATGAGCATCTCTGGGTCACAGCAGGGACCAGGTGACAGCACCCACCAGCATTCCCATGGGAAGGTGGGACCCATGGGAATGCCCATCATCAGGTACAGGGATCCCCAGGGGGTGGGACCCTGGACCTTTAGGCCCAAGGACCAATTGCAGTGCTGGGCCAGCAGAGGCAGGGATTGAAGCAGCATCCAGCTCAGCTGTGGCCCAACGCTGCCTTACATAAGTGGTTATACAAGCCCACACGGGCAGGGTGCTGGCAGCAGCATCAGCGTGTCTGGGACAGGAACCCTGCTCCGGGATAATGCCTGCAGAAATAGGGACAGCCTGGCTCCCTGCCCTGTGCTGGGCATCCCTCGTGACAGCCCCGGGTGGCAGCGGCACCCCAGTGTGGTACCCACCAAGGATAAACAGGCTGCTTGGAGGAGCATGGCAGGGATGAGCAGCACCCACAGAGGGGGGTGAAGGTGGTCTGGTGGTGTCCAGGGCTCCTTGTCCCCGCTGGCACCGGGAGATCGATCAGCCCCCGGTATTCGAGGCAGCTGGTGTTAGTCACCCAGCCCGGGGCTGCGCTCAACTCCCATGGGTAGGAATGCCACGTGCTCAAACTGCCTTTCCTAGGCAGGATCAGCCCCTGGGATAGTGTCCCAGAGCTGGGGCTGGTTCAACCCTGTGCAAGGGAGATGGGGTTTGTGCTGCCGGTGGCTTTCCATGCTGGGGAGTGATGAGGAGGTCCCCAGCCCTCCCTGGGCATCCCACAGACACCAGGGGCTGGAGGAGGTGACACAGGATCCATCCTTCTGTGAAGGGGTCCATATGCACTCTTGCTCTCCACCCCAAGGGTAAATGATGCCAAGAACTACCCCAGCCCTGACAGCAGCACAAGGCCCTGTTGGGATTGAAGGCTAGAAAGAAAAGCACCTTTTTTACACTGTTTCTGCCTCAAAATGATCGGGTGTGTGAAGAAGGAGGGGGAGCTGGCAGCGCTCAGCGCCTCTCCTCAGGTGTCCTCCTCACCCAGCTCCCCACCAGCAGAGCATTCCCAAGGGATCAACAAGGCAGGGGATGGTCACGAAAACCCACTCACGATACCACCGTGGCCTTGTCTTCCGCAGAGGTAACACTGATTGATTTTCCATCAGCTCCCTTCCACCAAGTTGGTTTCACCCCTTTTTCCAACAAAACCTCAGCCTTTTCCAGCAAATCGCCCAGTTATCCATGGACATCACCCCTACCCCGTGCTGGAAGGTGACATCCTGCTCTGGGAGCAGGGCTAAGCCTAGAATCACTTCCAACGCCGCTCAGTAAATCCCGCTATCAGCTCCCTGCTGGCTGCAGCCCAGCCGGGGACGTGGCCACGGGACAGCTCCTGCGTTTGCCATCGGATCCGGCTGCCCATGGGCCAGCCGGGGCTGGCGGGTGCCAGGGCGGCGCCGGTGGCACCTCGTGAGCCCTCTGCGCACATCGGAGGAGCCCTCGGGGCCGTGCCAAGTGCCCGGTGACGCTGGTCCTGCGGCCGCAAGCGGCGTGGGAGGTCAGGCTTATCTCGCCCTGCGCCGAGCTTGGCTCATTGTTGATTGTTCTTTCGCCATGCAGGAAGAATGGAAAGGGAAAAGAACCACCCACCCTCATTTTTGTGCTGTCTGGGTCTCTGTGGGTGCTGAGGTTGCCCTGGATACGGCTCTTATGGGACAACAAGGACACTCCAAAGGGGCAACCGCGATCCCCGACCATCCGATGGACCAAAGGAGGCTTTGCAGGATGCGGCTCTTATAGGGCAGCAAGGACCTTCCAGAGGGATGATCCCAATCCCCAGCCATCCGATGGACCAAAGGAGGCCTTGCAGGATGAAGGGATGGTTTTAGGGCTGTTTTGCACCCAGACTCGTCCCTGCAGCCCCTTTCCCCCTATGCCCTCCAGACCAGTGGCCCCCAACCTCAGAGGGCTGACAGAGTTGCTGAGGATGCTGAGGATGCTCAGAGGGCCCCAGGTCCCCTGGGCTGGCCGTGGCAGCCAGCTCTACCTGCCACAACAGCTCCTGCCACCCACAGTTTAGCCCTAACCTGGTTTCTATTCTAAGCCCTCTCTTTTTCTATGGGCCTCCTCCCTCTTTCGCTTTGCCCCACTTTGCCCTCCCAACGGCTTCCACTGACCCCGATCCTGGCTGAGGTGAGAGGTCAGGGGGGCTCCTGCTTCTCTGGGCTGGGATTAAGGAGCAGCACTTTGGATTTGCCTGCAATGGTTTATAGTGGGAAGGGGAAAGCTTGAGGAATGGAGCTGGGGACTCTTTATTTCATGGCAAAACCGGTTGCAGGGTTAGCAGCTTTCCTGGTGTTTGTGTTTCCCTGGGAGGCTGCAGAATGCCAGTTTTGAGGTATTGAAGGTGGAGGATGGCTCCTTCACCCAGTGCTGCTGGCAGGGCTGGGGTTGCAGCTTTGTGCCAGGCAGAGCTGACCTGCAACGTCCTCTGGGCTCCTTCAGCTGTTCTCTTGGTGGCCGGGATCCGGAGCACCACGGTTCCAAAGGTATCATTAGAAGAGTCCCTGTTTTTCCAAGCTAACTGGTTTTATGGGTCCGGCCGTGCTGATGAAACAGCTGCCAGGCAGTGTGTGAGTTATCCCTCTGGCTGGCAGGGTGCATCTGAGAGCTCGCCTTGAAGGAGACACATCAACTGCCCTCAGTGTGGTGGCACCCTGTCCTGGGTTTAGCAGTCCTGGGTTTACCATGGGAGGCAAGCGCAGCAGGGCACGGGGAATGATGGGCTCTTCCCTAGGGAAGGTGGGCATGGGACAGTTGAGCCCTAGAAGGTCGGTTCCCCTTGCCAAGGATTGGGGCTGTCCCGTGTGTAATGGGCAGGGTGGACGTGTGGGGCTGGATGTGTCCCCAAGCCTGGCAGGGATATGGAACCTGGATGGATGGAGCTGGGACAGCAGACCCTCTCCTGGCCCCTCTGATCAACCATCACCTCCCCACAGCAGCCAAAAGCAAGGGATTAGATTACGGCCATACAAGGCCTGGGGAGATAGGGGTGAGTTCTTGTAGCCCGGCTGGATTTGGGCAGCCCTTTGGCTCCCAACCAGATTCCAGCCGGCAGCAGTGACGCAGCGCATTGGCTTCCCAGCCTGGCTCACTCCCTTCCAGGCACTGCCTCCTGGGCATGCTGGGTTATGTCATGAGCTGCCCTCACCTCCTCTCTGGCCGGAGCAGTGTGGGATCAGGCACTGGCCCATGGACCATGGCACCCCACTGCTGTTTGCACCCAGGGTGGTGCCAACCTACACAGCCTACGCTGGGGCAAAGCACAGTCCCATGCCCTGTGCTCTTATTGGGCATGGGGCAGCATTGTTCAACCCTTCCCCTTGTCGATTAAGGCCATGTATAGGCTTCTTAATGAGCTTTCTGGCTTGCAGAAATCCTGCTTTCCATTGATTCGACATCCCTTGATCCTACACAAACCAGAGTCAAGACACAAGTACTGGTCTGTGCCCACCTTAACTCTGGTTTCTTAAAGTGGGCAAATGCAACAGCCCTGCCAGAGCATGTCCGAATAGTGCTGGGGGAGAAGGCAAGAGGGTCTTGTCCCTGAGCCCTACCCTCCCTCCCAGTCCCTTTCCCTTCCCTCCCATGAAGGTGGGAGCTGGCAGGGAGACCTGGCCCCGTGCATAGCGATGCTGAGCCGCCCTGGCAAACAGTCCTCACTCATCCATGGATCAACCCAAGTGCCAGATGATGCCACCTCCAGCACCGCACCAGGGTCCTCATCTTCCCTCTGCATGCTGAAGGAACCTCTCTTTCCTAGAGAGGAAAGAGGATGGAGCCTGCACCGAGTGGTAGAAGCTCCATGTGGAAGCCTGCCCATGCATGGCCAGCCCCGGTGGCTCTGTCCTGGCGACCAGGAGGGCACCAGGAGCTGGTGTTGGGCAGTACCATGCTTACAAGGAAAACACGTTTAAACATGTTAAAACCAGCAGTGGCTGGTTCCCTCCTCAGGACTCATCATTGCTTTCCGGGGTCACGAAAGAGTTGCTGGGCTGGTAGGTAAGAGGGCTCGGCCATCCCTTGATGGCACTGCTGGTGTCAGGCTTGGCATTGTGGAAGCAGACAGAGATAGATGGAGCCCGCAGCATCTCCACCATGAGTTGGGTAACTCCTGGCCAGGCAGTGACGCCAAGGACCAAGGGGTGGGGGCAAGCAGTTTCGGTCGGGGCAAGAGCAGAGGCACCCAAACCAGTGATTACCTTCGCCCTGAGCTGCTAAGTGGAGGAAGTCTGTGATTAGTTGACACTTCCAGCCAGGCTTTGGAAATTCAGCTGGAACAGGGAGTGGATGACAACTGCTTTATTCACTGCTGATATATAAAACTGGAAACACGGTCCAGGTACTGTATCAGCATCCTCCGGTGGTGGGCGACAAAAGGGACAGTGATGGATATTGCAGCGAGGCCTCGGGGTGTTCATGGGTAAGGGTAGGGTTTGGTGCTGTGACTTCAGGCCCTGGGCAGGGGTGTCCAAGGGCTCAGGGGTGGGGTTTGTGCTGGGTTTGGTTTTCATGTGCAATTGGCTTTGAACCTGCACCAGCCACTGCTGAGGGTCTCACCCGGCCCCTGCAGCTTTGGGCAGGCAGGGGCTTGCACCCAGGGCTTGTCACTGGGCTTTGGGGTTCTTGTGTTTGCAGATGGCTACTGGAAAGGGAAGAAGGAAGGTGGCTGTGCTCCCCTGCGTGGCATAACCCATACCAACCCCACACAAAGGAGAGCATCTGCATGAGCAGCCCCAAGGTCCATATCTGCTCTGCAAATGAGGGATGCTCGTGGTCCATCCCTGTGGTACAGCTGCATGTTTGCCTGGCCATGTGGCCCCTAAAGCTTGCAGCACGGAGGGCCTAAGCCAGTGAGGCTAGCAGGTAAAACCCTTCTCCCCCTGGAGAACAGCATCCATCTGAGGGTCAAACAGGGATGAGAAAAGTATGGCATCAATGCAAAGTATGATATGAATGACAGTGGGTTTGTGGGATTTGCACTCTTTCTGGCTCGGCAACGCTCTTTGTGGGGCTCTGCCACCCAGCCACTTCCCTCTTGGGGTGCCAGGTAATGCAAGGTGACATTGGACCAACGCAGATCCTGGACAAGACCATCAGCCTCCATCCACAGCGCCTCCCCTGCAGCCGTGCACGACCCAGGACAGGGCAGCACGGCTTTGCCTGCCCCGTCTCACCGCCATCCGGTCCGTGCCCGCTGCCTGGCACAAACAGATCTCCCAGATTAGCCCGTGCCAGGATCCAGCTTCTTCCCGGAGCTGCTGAGTGCGAGTGAGGAGTTTCCCATCACCCATGGCCATGTGTGCCCTGCAAACAGCGGGGCTTCCGGGGGGGGACGTTATTTATTTAGGGTTAAAAGCATGACATTGCACGTCCCGGCAGGGCTGGGAGCATACAGCCTACCAAACACCCTTGGATAGACCTGGCATCTCGCCGGCCCCATCCCAACCTGGCACCGCCGGAGCTCCGAGGGAGGCTGTGACTGCCCCTGGAAAAGGACTTTGCCCCCCATGGGCCGCGGCTCGGTGGCTCTGCCACCCCATGGACCCACTGAGAGCTCCTTTCCCTGGCACGGGGATGAGGCTGGGTGTCGCTTTTTGGGAGCCCAGGACTGAGCACCCCGCGCTTTGGAATAGCGACCGAGAGCAGCGTTCCGCGGAGCTGCGACTCCCTCTGGTGCCTGCCCCGAGGCTCCCGGGCTCTTCCCTTCCCTCTTCCCGCAGCCCCGTTATGGAGGGTTTGGGGTGCCCTGCCTGGCTGTGGGGCAGTACCGGGGTGGGGTTTGAGTGGGGACCGGTGCCCCACTCCCGCCTAGCAGCAGCGCTGGGAGCCGCTCGGCTGCGGAGCAGGGGATGAGCCAAGAGCTATGGGGCCAGGGCCTGGATTTGGGGAGATAGAGATGCTTTGGGGGGGAGTGGAGGCAGGGCTTTGCTGCAGATGGAGCTCCTCGCTCTCCCGCCGGCCTGCAGCAGGGGTGGGATGAAGTGGGATGAAGTGTTATTCACGGCAATTTTCTCCTTCTTGAGGTGTCTGCCAGACCCTGAAAGGAAAAGAGCCCGGTGGGGAGGGGATGGTGGTGATTAGTGTCTCATCAAGTTAATTACCCAAATGTGCTTGGCCTGAGAGAGGAGGGGGAAGCCCCACCCAACCCCAGCTATTAAACAAGCAAATCTCGGCAGCCTCAGTGATGCCAGGGACCAGGGGATGGTGGGTTTGGGGTGTCCGGCTGCGGCAGCTGGGGGAGGGAAGAGCTGATGGTGCCCCACTGCCAGCCCCTGCAGTCTGCTCCTTCCTCTGCTGAGGGAGGAGGATGAAGGGGAGGGTGTGCAGCGGATGCGATGGCTTCAAAGGGAACTCTGCCCCCCCTTTATCGCAGCACTGGGGTGCAAATACTGCAACTTTTGCTAACATCTCCTGCATTTGGGGCTGGAAATGGTCCCTTTGGGGGCTGCAGTGGGCTTTGCCCCTGGGGGGATCAGTGGGGAGGGCTTAGGGCTGTTAGGTGCATGTGTACCATTGTGCTGTGCTACAATGACCCATTCTCCTTCCTTTGGGAGCAGTGACATGGGAGGATATTGCTGGGGGCCAGGTTTGTCCTTTCTAGGTGCCAGTTTTGGCTGGGCTTGGTCCTGAGGGCTGAAGGTTGGATGAGGACTGATGAGGGACTGATTCTCGGGGCTGGCAGCTTCCTATGGAGGTGCTCATGGGTCTCTTGTGGTGCCCATGGAGATGAATAGGCACAGGATCAGCAGCTGCTGACAAGAGCTCACTGTATGGGGATTACACTGATCCCCTCCAGCCTCCCTCCTGTGTGCCCAAGGATTTCTGAGTCTTTAGTGTGTTTTTCCTGCGAAATTGGAGGTGTTTGTGTCCACAGTGCAAGGGCCAAGTGAGCATTTGCTTTCATCCCTAAAACAGCTGGGTCAGTGGGGTTGCATGGCTTGGCCTGTGCATGGTGCAAAATCAGATGTAAACCGGGGGTCAGAAGGCTCTTTTGGAAATGGAGCTCTGCAAGGCAGAAAATAATCAGATTTGGGGCTCTAGCTCTGAATCTGTTGGCTTTTCTTATGGCTTTGTTCTTGTTGCTGCTGCTTTCCTATGAGCATTGTGACTCCCACCTTCACTGGAGCCCAAAGGAAGAGGCTTTTATGGGTTCAGTGCTTTCCCCTGAAGCCAAAACAGCCTCTCAATTGAAGGTCCCCCTGCCCGTGGCTGGGGGATGGAACTGGATGAGCTTTAAGATCCCTTCCAACCCAAACCATTCTATGGGCTGTGATCCTGGTGGCAGCAGGGGTATGAACCTTGCCATGTGCTTGCCTCTGCCTGTGCACACCAGCATGCTCACTGCTGCCTCTGTGGGATCCTTGATGGTTCATGCTGCTCTTGGATATGGGGTTGATCCCCATCTCCTCCTCCTTGGCCAACACCACATAACCAGTTTTGCTCTGTTCTGCGCTAGTGCAATGGCAGCTCCACCACTGCTCACCTTTGACACCCGTGGTGTGATGAAGGTAATGGAGGCATCATTCAGGAGCGGACCCAGCAGCCCCATCCGATGCACCCTTTGTGCCTGGCACCCACCTTCCTCTGGCCTGGCAGCATCCACGGGTGCTCTCCCATCTGTGGGCTTCCCTTGCTGTGTATCAGGATGAATCACTGGCCTGGCTGAGCTTTGGATGCTGCTGTAATTTGTGGCTCTGGAAATAATCTTTCATAATAGAAGCTTTTACAGTAAATGAAGCCTCAGCTTCATTTGCAGCAGATGTGATTTTCTTTAATTGTTGTTAATTTTTTTCCAGGATATGATGACAATCCCTGGGGATTGGTGCAACCTGGATGTGAGGTTTGCTTCCCTGCAAGGGGCTGCAGCAATGTGGTGTTACGGGAGGTACTGAGCCTGTCCCAGTTTGGGGCTGGGGTACCCCAGCAATGGGTATAGCCTTGTCTATGGGTTTGCTAGGGGTCAGTGCTCATCAGTGTTTTGGGGGTCAGTTGAGCTGATGGGGGTTTTGATAGGGAGAAATAACAAAGCAAGAACAAATCCAGTGCCACTGCATAAAGTGATGTGGGTTTAACCTTCCTCCATAGAGAAATGGAGCTCAAGAGGTCCCAGTCTTTTGGGGTTCCTGCACTGTATTAAGTAGGAGGCATGACGGAAAAGGGAGGAAATTCTTAGGGCTTTGCTGAGAACAGCCTGGAAGAGGGACCCTGTGGGGTCGGGGCTGGGTGCCAGGCACAAATTTGGGGTGACCTGGTCCCTGTAAGATGCTCCCCCCCCAGGCACAGAGGATTGTGCTGTGCAGCTCCGCAGCAGCAGCAGTGTGCGCCGGCAGGAGCCAGGCAGCCGTGCGCTGCCCCCTCCTCCCGCAGCCTCCTCCTTGCTGGGAAAAAGGCCGGTTTCCCCCCCCAAAACAGCTCCCTCATGGGACAGGCACCGTTTGCAGCCGCTCCCCGGCAGAAGCGAAACCCAATCCCCGTCCTCAGCGCTCCGCTTGGGTTTCTCAGGGCTATTTCTAGCACTTGGCTCCTTCTCCTCCAGCGTTTCCAATGCCTCTCTCCATCTTTTTTCCACTCCTCCGCTGCCCTCGTCTCCCCCCATGACCTCGGCCCAGTGTCCTCCCCATGGCCCCACCGCGGTGGCAGCTCCCCAAAAGGGGCTGCCAAGGCGGGTTATTGCCGATGGCTCATCTGCATCCGCCCTCCTCCCGGTCCTCCCCTGCTCCTCCCTTCTCCAAATCGCTGCCGTACGACACCGCCGGTGCGCGGGGCTGCGCGGCCGCCCAGCAACGGCCGGCACCGGGGGAGCCACCGCGCCGGGGGTTGGCGTGAGTAGGGGGCTGCGGTGGCGGGGGTGTCCCCAGGGGGGAGGCCGGGTGGCTCCGGCTGTCACCGCTGCCTTGTGTCCTGCCGGGATTGTTGGGTTTTGCCATCCCTGTCCTTCCCGTGTCCTTCAGCGGGAGCCCGTCGGCACCGGGGCAGAGTGCTGTGGGTGCTACCCTGTGTGCGGCCTCTGCTCGGCAGGGAGATGCCGCTGGAGGATGGGGATGCAGCGAGGCAGAGGGGCCAGTGGGTCAATGGCAAGGTCAGTGGTACCCCGTGGCTTGGGGAAACAGAGGACCCGCTGCTCCAGGACACGACAGCACCCGATGGCAGCAGGACGGAGCCAACACTGGGTGACAAGAACGTGGCTCCCAAGGGGGCCCTGCAGCAAGCAGGGCAGCGTGAAGAAGCCTTGATGACTGAGCTCTCGGAGCTGGTGCAGAAGGTGGTGAAGAGCAGCAGCTGGTGGGAACGGCACGGGGTGGACATCAGCATCCTCGGCTGCAGCTTCCTCCTGCTCCCAGCAGGTAATCCAGCTCAGCCCCCCCATATCATAGCCAGGGGGGTCCTGATGCCTTCTCCTCGTGGCTGGTACCACTTGGTGCTAGAAGCTGTTATTAAACCTGAAATAAAGCTTCAATAACCCCTTTACCCTGTGCTATGGGGTACCCTGACCCCACTGGGAACCCACAGTGGGTGATGGTGCTATCCAAGGTACAGCCTGGGGTGAGGGGATGATGCCCTGCAGATGGGCACAGGGCAGGATTGGTGTGCCCCATCCATGTCCTGCCATGGAGCAGGGAAACCCTGATGGGTTTGGTGACAATAGCCCCGGCTGTGGTGGGTGCAGGGGGATGTGGTTGAGCACAGGGCTCCAGCAGCACGGTTGGGAAGCTGCAGCTGGTACCTCCTCTTGCTTTGAACTCATGGGGATGTTGAAGCCCTGGCAAAGTTGTGTTTGCCGTCAGTGCCACCACGACTGGAAGTGGCCAAACCTTTACCATGATGGTGAGCGTGGCTGATCCAGGTGTGCAGGGTAGTGTGGGAGGAAGCTTTCAGGCAGTTTAAATACCTGTACCTATGTCTGAAAAACAGGTTTAGGGCTGTGGCTGGCTTGTTTGGGTGTAGCAGCACCTCTGCCCCGGCTCAGAGGTGAGGAGGGCAGCAGCACATGTGCGTGCCCAAGCTCCTGCCCAGCTGGTTTCTCCACAGGGTTCCTGTGCCTGCGGTCAGCCCAGGCTATCCCTTTCCTGGCTGGTGTCCTCACCCTTGGCGTGGTGCATCATACCCTGACAGTGAAGGGCAGCCACCTGGCCAGCCACAACGCCTTGACCGAGTCCAAGTCCTGGGGCAAAGTGTGGGCCATCTTCTTCATTGAGGTGAGCAGGGCTGTGGGGTTTGGGTCCCCCCACATCCCCATCATCTCCTTGCCAGCATCTCAAATCCATCAGGATCAGCCACCTTCTTTTCCAGCCTGGTTTGGAGCCTGTGGAGTGCAGAGCATCCCCTCTGGGTTCCTCTCCCATGACCCCAACCCTGGTGCTGTGGCTGTAGGCATCTCCTCTCCTTTCTCTTCCCTCCCAGCTTTGCTCAGCGTTCACAGTCGAGCAGGCCACTTACAACCATGTGAAGATCCACCATGGCTACACCAACGTCATCGGCCTGGGGGACTCCAGCACATGGAAGCTTCCTTTCCTGAACCGCTACGTCTACATGTTCATCGCGCCTCTCGCGGTGCCCATCTTAACCCCTCTGGTTGCACTTGGTACGTGTCCCAACCACCTTGGGATGGGGTGCTGGGTATGGTGAGCTTGTTACCGAGCAGGTCTCACCCTGCCAAAGGGTCCTGACTTGTTCGGAGCCATCAGGGTAACTATGCAAACCCATGGTGGGATACAGGGCTGCAGCAAAGGCAGGCGATGCTGCACTTGCTCCGGGGAATGCATCTGCTGGTGCTCAGAAACACTTCACATTTTCCTATGTTGGATGTTGAAAGCTCTGGCAAAGGCCATCGTGAGCCTGAATCACCCCAAATTTGCTCTCCTTTAATTCAGCCCCTTGGCTGTAGCACAGTTTGGTGTTATACCTTGGTCTCTGGTGAGAGCATTGATTGCATGGGGTGTGTTTGATGACTGTGTTTGATTGTGGGGCTGGGAAGCAACAAGCTTGGGCAGACAAAGTGGTGGCACAGAGGAAATGATAGTGCCAGGAAATGATCATGGAGAAGAGGCTGAGGAAGCCCAGCCCCCTTGGTTGAACAGCTGTGGGCAATGCCACAAGCATGGACAATGACTTGGCACGTTGTAAGACATGAAGATGCATCCCAGTCCCTGTGTGGTGTTGCACAGCTGGACCCTCAGCCTGTCCTGGAGACCCAAAAACCAGGCTGGGGGTGTCAGGCCAGTGTGGATGATGGGGAAAGGGAGATGGAGGGTGGCATGAGCTGTAGGGTTATCGGAACACAGCTTGGTTGCTGGAGCAGCAGTGGTGGCAGGAAGGGTTAGCTCCTCTCCCATGTGGTGCTTCTTCCCTATGCAGATTTGTTGAGGAATGTGGAGTGGAAAGCAGCTCTCCGGACCCTCTGCTGCATGTTTCTGGGTCTCTACTGCCATTACTGGCTGCTGCTCCACGTCTCGGGCTTCCAGTCGCCGTGGTCCGCCCTGCTCTGCATGCTGCTCACCCGCTCTCTCCTGGCCCATCCCTACATCCACGTCAACATATTCCAGGTAGAGACCTGAGGCTCCAGGATGTCCTGATGGTGCTGGGGATGTGTCAGCCTCCACTGGTGACACAGCCCTGACACTGCTGGGTAAAGCTTGGTTGTCACCTCTCTTGTGCCGATGTCGTCATGGGGAGGGTCAGGCTGGTGGTGCTGGGGTTGGAAAGTGGTGGCCGTAGGAGAACATAAGGGCAGATGGGTGAACATAGGGCATGAGGGTCACCTTCATGCTCTCGTATGGCCAGAGCTATGGTTGGCCCTGATGGGTCCGGGGGGGTGTTGGGTGCTGTGGGGTGCCCACGCTGCCTCTCCCGCAGCACATCGGGCTCCCCATGTTCGCGGCCGATCGGAAGCCCAAGCGGATCCAGCTCATGAGCCTGGGTGTGCTCAACCTGCCCCGCAACGCGCTGCTCGACTGGTCCTTCGGCCACTCGCTCATCAGCTGCCACGTGGAGCATCACCTCTTCCCCAGCCTCTCCGACAACATGTGCCTCAAGGTGAGACAGCCCACAGCGTGGATGAAGGTTGCACCAACCACATAGATGAGGCCCTCGGTGGCATGGGTTAGTGAGGTCTTGGCAGTCCTGAGGTAACGCTTGGGCTTGGTGATCTTAGAGGTCTTTTCCAACTTAATCGATTCCATGATTCCCTCTGTTCCGACTCCCATTTCTCCTCGTTTTCCACTCCTTGCCTCTTCCCCTGCTCCCAGTTCCAGCCTGCAGCAGCCAACCCACGGTCTGGGATACTCCCAGCTCTTCCCTTGGGGAAAGCATCTCCATTACTGCTCAGTCTGGCTTTTGGTTCAGATGAAGTCCAGGCAAACTTCCCCTAATCTTGGTTTTGCTCTTACCTCTTGCTCTGAAGTGTGGGGTGTATTCAAACTGACACCGCCTCAGCCCTGGGGGATTCCAAAGCAGGTCCATGTGCTGCCCTTCAGCATGGGATGTCCACTCATTCAATGCCGTGCACTTGCTTTCAGTCTCAGGTTGGGGGGAAAAAACAGAAGTAATAGTGAATAGACAGATCAAGAGCGCTATGGGCTTTAGGTTGTGCCCTTTTTTGAGTTCATGGGGCTGGCAGGACCTGCTCCCCATAGAGGTGTGTTGCAGGGAAGGGGTAATTAAGCTGGTGGCAGCCTCCCAGCCCCGGTGCTGAGCTGCTGTGTGGGCACCTGAGGATAACCACGGGTGTAAGTGATGAGCCTGCATGGGTGGCCCTCATTAAAAGCCTCATTAGGAGATCTCTCCTAATCCCAAGCCCTACAAAGGTGTTTTGCCAGGGTGAAGTCCCTGGGTTGCTTTAACAGGAAAACACCTTCCTCTTAATCCTCATGGCTGGTGCTGCCTTCTCCAGCCCTGTTTTGGTAATGTGGGATGGGGTTTATGAGCACCTTGTGGAAGCTCAGCCTGGGAACCTTGTACAGCCTGTACAGGGATGACTTTGCCTTTGCAGATCAAGCCCATCGTCTCCCAGTACCTGAAGCAGAAGAAGCTGCCATACAATGAGGACACCTACACCTCCAGGCTCCGTCTCTTCCTCCAGAGATACGAGGAGCTCATGGTCCACGCTCCCCCCCTAACGGAGCTGGTGGGCATCCAGTGAGGATGGGACCCCAGGACTCTGGGATGTTTCCTGCAGGGACTTGTGACAGCGATGGCTTTAGCAGGATTGGGGCAACACAAACGCCTCCATAAAGCCATCATGTAGGAAACATTTCCCCCCTATATCTTGCTTTTGGCTTGATAATGATGCACGGAGCCCCTGCAGGAGGAGAGCCGGGAAGTGCATCTCCAGGGACAGGAAAAAGGGGGTATCCCCAGTTATTCCCAGCCAGGGCTTAGTTTTATCCACTCTGCTTTCACGCTTGGGGAGAGGAAACCTCTTGTCTGCTGGCTGTGGCCTCCCTGCAACAGGACCATAGGAGATACAGCACCGTGTCCAGTGCATCCGGAGCTTGTTCCACCAGGATCTGTAGGATGGAGCTGCAAATGTGTGGTTGGAGGCTCAGGGAAGGGCTTGGATTATGGGGAGGGGGTTGGTCACTGCTGCCTGCGCTTTGCCTGGCTCTGGGGTGAATCAGTCCCTTCTAGGAACAATGATTTGGCAAATTCAGCCTTAAAACTTTGAGATGGAGCTTCTTTGTTATTGGGGTTTGCTGCTGGAGCAAGTCTACTGGTATCCAGTGGTGCTCAAAGGTGGGGGAAAGACTCTCACCCTGTGCAGGGGCATCTTCAGACCCAGCGGAGAAGGGTCGTCATGTGGATGCTGTGACACAGGGCTGGAGCTGGGATGGCTGCGGTATGTCCCTGTGTAGCAGATGCAGACTTGGGGGCAGGGAAAGCTGCCCTTGGATCTGTCCAGTGTGACCCTTTTGGCATCAGGAATAGGGAATTACTGATTTATCCTGGGCTGAGACCCAGGGGATGCTGATGCCCTGCGCCGGTGGCATTGCTGTGTCACCCCTAACTGGCCCCATGCAGGGTTTATTGATCCAGGATGTTGTGAAACATCCAAAGGGCGAATCTTTGCCCTTTGAGCGTGGGTTATCCTGGGTGTGTAGGCTGGGGAGAAACAGGGGGGCTGGACCAAATGGCCCAAGTGCTTGAGGGGATCACCCAGGGCTCAGGGATGGCAGAGACACACACCCCCCCCACCACCCCCCCAGAGCCCTCATGATTAGTTTCTTAATTAAGCTAAATTAAGAGTGCCCCAGCAAAGAGGGGGATGCATTAGCAGTGCTTTCAGTTGGGATAATCTCAGCCCCATGTGTTTTGTGGGTACAAAGCGCTCTTTCTCCTTCCCTGTTGCAAAGAAATTGGTCCCAAATGTTTCTAAGCACTGGAGGGAGCAACAGCCCTTTTCAGGGCTGGATTTCGTGGCTGTTGTTTAACGCAGTGCCATCTAAAGGCAAATGCTCGCAGGTCCTTCAGCCAGCCGGGGATGTGATTTGAGAGATATGGGGATTATTCCCTGTCAGAAGAGGCAGATACAGCGGAGGCTAATGGGGAACCTGTGCTCAGAACCTTCCAAATTCCTGCCTCAAAATATGCCTCAGATTCAAACTCGGCTCTTCTTGTGGATGGTATCAGTGGTGATATTTGGAATGGAGCCTCCAGCCTCGCCTCTCTGGTCAGGGGTTGGCAATTGCTGTGTTGAGCTGAGGCTGGGGGCTTGGGAAATAGGCTTTAAAGCTGTTGGAAATCCTGGTCCTCCCTGCACCCCCCCGCCTCCGAAGGAGTGGGTGCAGGTGGGGTACGTGCCCAGCTGCTGTTCTCAGCACACAGAAATCCATGAACTAATTCTCAAATCCATGCGTAAAGCATGTGGGGTTTATGACCCTTATTAAAACCAGCTTCTAGCTGTACACTCCTCTTGGTGTTAATTGCTTTTAAAAAGCCCCATTAATGCTCGCCTGCGTACTTTGGCATCTGTCCCACCGAGATGCTTTTCCTGCCTGGTGTATCGCACAGGGGCTGAAGAAGGTCTGGGTCTTTCTGCATGGCAACGGTGAGTAGTTCTATTTGGAATGACCCAAGTGATGGGATTAAGGAGGAAATAAAGTAGGGACAGCGGGGAGGCTGGGGCAGGGGCTTTGGCACTAACGCTTTATCCTTTATTGAGGGGGTGCTGTGGGTTTGACTGTGAGAGGCTGACGGCTGCACAGGGGGGAGGATTAATCAGTCTGAGCTGCTGTTTTCCGCCGGAGACCTCCGCAGTTAATCACTCTTGGCAATTAAAGGGCGCTCGCAATTAGCAGCCGCAGGGATGCTGCTGCCCCGGGCAGCAGAGTACCGCGGAGGCTTCGCCATAGAGAGCGGTGGCGAGGGCGACCACTAGACAGCCTCTCCTTCTCTAGCTCTATGGTATTTCCCATTTCCGGACAGCCGTAGCGGCTGGAGGCGCAGGGGGCCTGCGGGAGCAGGGACCGGGTGAACCGCGGCCGAGCGGCTGCGAGAGCCGGGAGCGGCAGCGCCGTGCTCCAGCCCTGGAGGAGGGATGCGGGACCGGAATCCTCCGGTGCACGGGGTCCCGGTTGCGGCGCCTCCTGCCGCCAGCTGCTCCCCCCGTCCCCACCGGGCCCGGATCCGCCGTCAGCACCAAGGCCACGGGCTTGGCCGAGCGCGGGGGCCGCAGCCTTGACACCCCCCCCCCCCCCGCCAAGCGTTTCCGCCTCGCACCGGGGGTTCTTAAACCGCGGGCGGCCGCCGGCACCGGCTGCACACGATGGCTGCGGCGGGGGGACGAGCCCCGCTGGGTCCGTGCTGGGCGCTAGGGGAGGGCGATGCTGGGCTGGGGTCAGCCCGTCCCGCACCTCACATCCTCTCTGTCCTTTCCCCCTCCAGGCCTCCGGCGGTGGCTGTGCTCGGCTGCCGCGGCTCCCCGGGTCTGCGTGGTGGGCAGCGGGCCCGCGGGCTTCTACACGGCTCAGCACATCCTGAAGGTACCAGGGTAGGGCTTTGGTGGGGGGTGAGGATATGAGGGGGGTCTGCAGGCTGCTGGGCTTGAAGCGCGGTGGGGAGGCAGGTCGGTGAGGTTGGGGAGGTGCTTGGAGCAGCCCAGACCCCACAGAGTCCTCCTGAGCCCCTTTTAGGTGCTGCTGCCTCCATCCCTGCCCTGCCCCTGGGCCAGACCCAATCCATGATGCTGTGAGTTCAGCTCAAGTGGTTTCTATAGAATTTGAGATCTGCCTGCTTGTAGCTGTTGTCACCCAATAGGGATGACATTAACCATGTGTTAGCATGCAGAACCTGCCTCCTCGTCCCCACCTGAGTTAAGACATGCAGGTGACCCCTTCCCTGGCATCTGTGAAGGTTTTTAGTGCTTTGGGCACTCGGGTTTCTGATGGGAAATGAGACCTGAGCACAAAACTGTTGGCACTGAGCAGAGATGCAGCAGCTGAACCCCGTCATTAAACTGCTGTGTTGTCTCCAGTTGTGTTGGATAATAGCTGTTACTGAGCCTCAGGGACACATTTCAGGGCTGCTTAATCCCCGAGTCAGACTCAAAATACGAGATAACAAAAGCCTTGCAGCAGAGCATCTCTCTGCAGCTCTGACCTCTGCCGAGGGCTGGCAGACAGCCTGGGGTCCACCAGCACCCAGTGCTGGCTGCTTCCCACCCAGTGTGGGGCCTCCTTGTCAGCCCCCCTGGTACTGGGTAGCTGCTGGGTTAGTGTGGAAGGGGAGCTGTGGGGTGGGCAAGAGGATGGAGCCCCTTGTGAGATGTGCTTGGTGGTGGTTAAGGTCACTCTTTACTACACCTTGTGATCTGAGCTGGCACTACCAGGTACAGCATCATCCTGTGTGTGGAAGGGTCCAGAAGAGGCAGTTGCTGGCGGTGGATCTTGGTGCTGGATCTTCCTCCTGCCTTGTGTCTTCCCCAGCAGCAAAGCCTTGTGTGTCCCTCTGGAGCTGCTGGGCTCATGTGGCCTGTCCTCGTCCCTTAACCGTGACTTCCTTCTGCAGCACCATGGTGGGGCACAAGTGGACATCTACGAAAAGCTGCCTGTTCCCTTTGGGCTCGTCCGGTTTGGGGTGGCCCCAGATCACCCTGAAGTCAAGGTTGGTGCTGGCTTCCTCCCCTTGCCGATGCGGTGCAACATGATGGTGGTGGGTGCAGGCAAGGCATTTGGGAGCAGAGATCTGCTGTTGGGGGTGATGGAGTTGGGCCATAGGAGGAGTGGACATAAAGGTGTGGGTCTGGGGCAGTGTCTGCAGTGTGCTGCTATCCATCCTGTTACCAGGCTGAGCCCAGTTGGAGCTGCAGGGGAAGGAGTGGTTTTGCCCTGGAGCCCTGATTGCTCTGAAGAAAAGGGTTTGGGCACCATCCTGCCCTGTGCCCTCTCACTGGGGTGGGATTTGGGAAGGGTTGAGATGAGAGGCTGGCAGAGGAGGGCTGGCAGGCAGCACCCTCAATGGAAGGGGTTGTTTGGTTGGACTCTCTTGCAAGCACTACCTTGGAGAAGCAGTTTTCTCCTACAGTGAGCTTACTCAGAGGTTCCAAAGGCATTGGAGGGGCCCTGTCCTCCTGCAGAAGATGGATTTTCCACTCCACACAGGGTGATGGAAAAAGCGAGCGCCAAGTCCCAGCCTGTGCTTATCTGCCCCTGAGTTATCTGCGGCTGGTGTTAGATAAGAGCCTCAGAATAACTGCCTGGGCGAGGGGGTGAAGCATCTCAAGGCCGGGGGGGGGGAACAGACAGGAGCAGGCCTTGGCCCCTGGGCCTTGCACGTAACTCCCTGGTGCTTGTTTGGTGTGTGCAGAACGTGATCAACACCTTCACGCAGACGGCGCGCTCGGGGCGCTGCTCCTACCATGGCAACGTCAGCGTGGGCAGGGACGTGACGGTGGCAGAGCTGCGGGAGGCGTACCACGCCGTGGTGCTGGTGGGTACCATGGCCTGTGCTCATGGGGAAGGTTCTGTGGGGTTATTGCACTCTGGGGTCTTGGGGTCAGGGTTTGGGTGAGGTGTTTCTGGGTGCTTTATCACCATGGTGGACTGTGCCCATGCCTGGGACAGCTCAGGCTGGGAGGATGTGTTAGAGCGTGGCATCAAATACAGGTCTCTGAGACCCTGCTGTGTGAGGCAGTGATTGAGGAACCTCTTCCCTGTGATGGCCAGTACCTATTTCAGCCCGACACGGATTTGTCCTTCCTGTTCAGTCCTTGTTGTGCTCTGCCTTGGCCCAAGGAGGTCAAGTTTGGCTCTGGAGCCCATGGGGATGGGGTGGCTGAAACATCTGTGCTTGGGCTGTGTTTAGCTCCTCCATTCAGTATCCCAGCCCCTGGAGGGGTTTGCAGTGGTGCAGTGTCCCTGGCAGCAGCTGGAAAAGGAGGTTTGTGGTTTGGTATCACCCCTTGCACATGGTGACATCTCTGACCATGTCCCTTCCTTCCTCAGAGTTATGGTGCTGAAGATAACCGGGTCCTGGGCATCCCAGGGGAGAACCTCTCTGGTGTATATTCAGCCCGAGCATTTGTGGGCTGGTACAACGGGCTGCCGGAGAACCAGGATGTGAGTACAGCCAACATCCCTGCCCTTCCTCCCCATCCTGCATCCAAATGCAGGCATTCAGCTCCAGATTAAGTCCTGAAAGGCCTGCAATTGGAAAAGATTAGCAGGCACCACATTAAATCCTTCTTAGATGGTAGAAATGTGAACACTTTGCACATCAGTGAGAGCGGATTAGCTGGCTCTGGAGGTTGGCAGTGCATTTTGGCTGGGCCAGATGGGAACCTGGGGGTGTGATGCTGTGCTTTGACCTGGGGAGGTTTTCTTGGCTGAGAACAGCTCCTTCTCCCAGAGATGCTATCATAGGAAGAAGGGGAGAAGGTTGGTTGGGGTACCTGGAGCTGCTGTTTTGCTGTGTCTGCTTGGGGAGGAGGCTCGTGAGGAGTTTCCCTATTCTTTTTGGGGGAAAAGAGGGGTGGAAGGGAGTTTGGGTGGTGGGAGCAGGTCTGTGGCCATCATGCTCACAGCTGGGTCTGTCTTGGCAGCTGAATCCTGACCTGAGCTGTGAGACAGCGCTGATTCTGGGTCATGGCAATGTGGCTCTGGATATTGCCCGGATTCTCCTGTCCCCACTGCAGCTCCTCAGGGTGAGTCCCAGGGACAAAGGCAGCCCAGGGCCCACATTCACTCCCTGCTGGATGGTTGCTGCTTCCCACCCATCTCAGCAGGACCTCAGGCTCTCCTCTCTTTGGGATCTTTCCTTAGGGATGGGTGCTCCCCATGGATTCACAGTCCAT
Organism: Pezoporus wallicus; assembly: GCF_028554395.1. Classification (NCBI taxonomy): domain Eukaryota; kingdom Metazoa; phylum Chordata; class Aves; order Psittaciformes; family Psittacidae; genus Pezoporus; species Pezoporus wallicus. Next base: position 181,865 of record NW_026640315.1, read on the forward strand.
AGCAGTGATCCAAGGCTCCAGCCGTGCCTTGGGTAACACTGCAGAGTTCTCTGGGTTGATCTGCTGCTACCTAAAAAGTTGGCATTTGAGCCTCATCCCTTATGAGAAGCAAAGGAGGAGCTGCTTGCCCTATTCCACCACCAAAGTAGAAACTTCTCCTGTTGGGATGGGTCTTTTTCTGCTGTAGCTGAGGGCAGCAGCCTGGATTGTGCTGCTAGCACTGGGCACTGTGGTGACTGATCCAAGCTGGTGGACCTCTCCTTCTGCTGCCATGCTCCTTTATGGCTGGGAGCTGGTGTGAGCCAGCTGCTCCATACAGCTGCTGCCCCAGATGCTGGCAGCAAAGGCTCTTCCTCCTAGAGAAATTCCACGAGGTTTCACAATTAAAACTAAATTAAAAAGACCCAACAACAACTTGGGGGCACTTCCAACCAGTGGCTAAAGCCAGCTGGGAAGCAGTGCTGGGAAGGACTTGGTGCTGGAATCGAGTGCCGTGGGGTGCAGGCAATTTAGGAGTATTGGTCTGGAATGGTTTATCCTGGTTTCCTGGTGTCCCTCCCATTGTCTTCTCTGGAAAAGATCTTCTGTGATCTAGATACATGCCCACAGTTGAGCTGGAGCACAAGGTTGCTGCAAGATGCCAACCACTGAGCCCATGCAATGCCTGTGTGTGTGCTCGGAGCTGCTTGGGGTGGGCAGGCAGTGACTGAGCTGTGGTTTGCAGTGGGTTTCACCCACGTGCCTGTATATCCTGAGCTGGGAAATCACCCAGCAGCATCTGCAGGCATCCCGCAATGGAGCTCGCTGGAAGGCTTCCCTCCATTAGCCCCAAGGTTAACCTGCTGGGGTGGATCCCCCGAGGCAAACTCATGGGGTGCTGGCTCGTTGCCTCTAGTGCATTATGGCCTCGGAAAGCACATTCAGTGATGGGGGACCAGCTGTGCAAATAGCTCTGTGCAATGGGAGATGAGTTGTTTTCAGTCCTTGCCCATCTCTGCATGCACAGCCTGCTTTTCTGCTGATTGTTCACCTTCAGAGGCTGTGCCTTCCCCCCCAGCTCCCTTCGGGTTTGCCTTCATCCCACTCTCCTGTCTCTGTTCTGCAGAAGACAGACATCACTGATGGCTCCTTGGCAGCTCTTGCCTGCAGCAAGGTGAAGCGTGTCTGGCTGGTCGGGAGGAGGGGACCTCTCCAAGTTGCTTTCACTATCAAGGTAAGGCTGGGGGTGCTGGAGGGCAGCTGTGTTTCCCAGCACTGAGCCCCAGGCTGCCCATCCCTGGTGGGGAGAGGTGGCCCAGGGATGGGTGAGGAGCCCGGGCATCCTTCCTGCACCCATCTATTGGCTCCTATCCTCACCTACTGGGGAAGGGGGCCTGGGGCTGTTGGGTGACCTCTCAGTGCTGGGGGTAATACCTTCCTGCCCGCAATCCCCAGGAGCTGCGGGAGATGATAAACCTGCCTGGTACCAAGCCTGTGCTGAACCCTGCTGACTTCACAAGCCTCGAGGATGCTGTTAGAGGTGAGGGAGGTGTGCTGTGGTCCTCCTGACGGTGACTCACCTTGACAGGCGAAAGCCAGGAGTGATCTGGAGATGCTCACAACGTGCATCAGAGAAACTCTTGCCTTGTGCTTAATGCATGGTGTGTTAAGCAAGGTGACTGTGGTGTGGGTCATCCTTAGAGTGCCATGAAGACTATGCCTGTTTCTCTATGCAGCCACTTTGCTGCTTGGGAGTCACGCTTATGCTCTGGGTAATGAGGACAGGAGGTTCAGGAGGGCTGGGGGAACCTTGCAGGAGAGATTCCAGGGCTCTTGATTGAAGAACTTTCTGCAAAGCTAAAAGGAAAACATTGAGTTCAAGGGTGCCCAGAGACTTGCTGTTCTCCACAGGCTGCTGCCTCTGAGCACCAGCAAGGTGGGAGAATCACAGGCTTTGATTCATGTGTCCCACTGGCCTCAAGCCTCAGGAGCTCTCCTGGTCACTTTGAGTTGCAGTTTGTCATCTTAGAGGTGTCGGATGCCCATCAGCATGGCAAACTCCAAATGGACACTCGTATACCACTGGCACTGCTTTGGCATGGCTCTGTGCTGTGTCCCATGGGCCTTTTGCTGTAGTTCCCATCCTGAAGCTCTCTCTTTCTTTCCTCCTAGATGCCCCCAGGCCTAGGAAGCGCCTGACTGAGCTGATGATCAAAACGGCCCTGGAGAAGCCTCTGGAGAAGCCAGTGGGGACCGTGTCCCCCCGGGAATGGGGGCTGAAGTTCCAGCGCAGTCCCCAGGAGGTGCTGCCCACTGCTGATGGGAGGCGGACGAGGGGCGTCCGCATGGCCCTGACCCGCCTGGAGGTACGGGCTTGGTATGGCCTGAGCAGGACACTGCTGCATCCTTCCAGCCCTTGGGCATCATTTGGAGACACCATTGTCTTCCCTGCCTGGTTGGGTTGGCTCTTGGGGAAGCCAGTACCACCAAGACCCTTTCCCACTCTAAAGGGAGCTGTTTTCATGCTGCTGCTGCAGAAAGACCTTTGGGATCAGGGATGCCAAAGGGGACTGGAGGAGGCTGTTCTGTATCTGGTGACTGACGGTCAACAGCCTCTTTCTTCCCCTCTCAGGGCTCAGGTGACTCTGCCAAAGCCATCCCTACTGGAGACATGGAGGAGCTGGAGTGTGGGCTGGTGGTCAGCAGCATCGGCTACCGGAGCCTGCCGCTGGACCCGGCAGTGCCCTTCGACACCCAGCGTGGCATCATTCCCAACAGCTCAGGCAGAGTGGAGGGTGTCCCAGGTCTGTATCCACAGGGATGTGGGTGGGACATGTGGAGTGCAGCTGGTGGGATGGGAAGCTCTGTTCACCAAGGGCATGGACACAAGGTGGTTGCATACCTCAATAGGAGAGTGGAAACAGGAAATGACCTGCCTCTGTCAGTGTTAAGACCTGGCTTGTCCTCAGCTTGTGTTCGGGGGGTCTGGTTTTGTACAAGGGGACTTTACTGGGCCTTGGAGTCTGTTGCTAAAGCAACACAGCCCATAGAGCTGCTTAGTACATCTGCAGGTACACAAACTCCCGTGACAGCACTGACAAAGGGCTGCACTCTTCCCACCACAGCTGGATGTGATGCCCATGGATGGGGAGGATCCATAGCCCCATGCTGAACCAAGCCTGGCTGCTCTGTGTGTCCATGCAGGTCTGTACTGCAGCGGGTGGGTGAAGAGAGGACCCACGGGTGTGATCATCACCACCATGAACGACAGCTTTGACACTGCCCAGTCTGTGCTGGAGGATCTCCAGAGGGGGGTGCTGGATGTGTCCACCTCCAGAGAAGGCTTTGGAGCTATGGAGAGCATCCTGCGCAGCCGAGGTCAGTTGTGGGGGGTCTCTGAGCCACTGTAGCAGCCAGCATGAAGGTGTTATAGAGCCAAATTGCTCCTGGGGTCCTGCGGGCCACTTCTGGGGGCAGAGTCTGAGCCATGGAAATGTGCTGCCGTTTCATTGCTCCAGAGCCAAGGGAAAGGGGGATTTGAATTCCATCAAACTCTGTGTCATTGATAAGGTTAATGACAACTTTCTGGTAAAGGGCCATTAAAAGCAGCACAGACCTAGGGTAAAATGTCACTGTTAGCTGCCTAGGCAGCGAGCTATTGCTCTTGAGTGGTTTTCCTGGTAACCCTTCTAAGGAAGTTGGGGGAAAGATTAAAATGCCCCAGAGAGTAATTTGCTGTTGCTGTGTTTAAAGGCATTCAATTAAAGTGTCTGTGTGTCTTGCCTCTTAACTGACTGAGGCTTAACAGTGAACTTGTCCCCTGGGGTGCTGCCGTGCTCGCAGTTGTTAACAGCTCGCAAAGCTCTGACTGATCCAGGCTGACTGGAACCTGCCATCCCTCTGCTTGTGGTGTTGGGAATCGTTACTCCTTTGTGAGGCTGAAGTCTGGCGCCGTGTCAGGAAAGGGCAGGCTTCCCTGGCACATCAGGTCCCTGCTGATGGGGAGGTGAGGCTGCACTCGTTTTTACTTGGTGAAGTTCTCTCTCCCATCTCTTGCTGTCACCCCAGGGGTCCGTCCTGTTTCCTTCTCGGACTGGGAGAAGATAGATGCTGCTGAAGTGGCACGAGGCAAAGCTGCTGGCAAACCCCGAGAGAAGATCGTGGATCTTCAGGAGATGCTGCGGATCATCGGTCACTGAAGCACCAGTGATGGGAATGTGGTGCTGGTCCAGCTGGTGCTGTCCTGGGGCAAGGCCAGTGGGTTACAGCATGGCCTAGAGCACAGGGCTTGTGGCTGTGCTGGAGAGGGGACACTCGAGCTTCTCTAGTAATGATGACCTGTGGGCTCCCAAAGTGAATGGCTCAAAGCACCCGAGGCTGCTGGCTGGCCCTGCACCTCTGCAGCCAGCACTCCTGGGGCTGATAATTGTCACTTGTGTCCTTCAAGCATTAATGAATTGGCTGGTGCAGGTAAGGGGAGCCATGTCCTTGGCAGGAGGCCTGGCCAGGCGCTTTCCCCATGGCAAATGGACAGAGAAACCTCCTTGTGTCTCACTGCCTCCCCTTTAAGCCTCAAGCCAAATGGCTTCATTGCCTTGCCACTGGTGCCTGAGCAGGCTGCTTTGGGTAATAGTTGGTTTTTAAATAAACCCTTCCAGGAAAGCCAAATGGGAGCTGCTGCTTGAGTCTGGCTTCTTTGTCTGTGATGCCTTCCTCTCGGAGCAGCCAAGCACCGTGTCTCAAGGCAACCAGTTCCCCTCGTGCAGGGAGGGACCGTTTGCTCTCTGCTTGTGAGCTCTAAACAGACAAGAACATTAATTTGCTTTCTGCCTCCTGCAGTTAAGCCCCAGCAGAGCCTGGGTTCTGGATCCTGGGGTGGATTGGGATAACAAGCGTGTAATTGCCTTGTTCTGGATCATAAGGGATCCTGTGTTTGCTCGATACGTTCCGGTGCTGGCTGGTGCAAGCCCTGCCTTGAGCTTTACTTCCCTCACTGGTGTGGTTCTGGTTTTTGGCCCGTGTGGTTTGGAAGCTTATTAAATGCTTCCCTCAGCCCGAATTGACTGCAGTGACGGTGTCAGGTTTTAAGCCAGATTACAAGCCGTGAGCCATAATCTCCTCTTTATCCACAGCACAGGGGCCCTGTCAGCGTGGCCTCCTCCTCTGGCTGCCCTCACCATCCTGCACTCCCCATGGGAGCACTGCAGGGCCCCAGCCGCTCCTCTCTGACCTGTGTAAATGGTTGTTACTGGCGCCTCTGTGATGGAGGCAAAGGGGAAATCAAAGGTGATGGGGTTTGTCTCGGGTCCACACTCAACCTCCATCTCTAAGCCTCTCCTATGGTAGAGGGTTTGTCCACTGGGTGCTGTACACCCACCCCATCTCTGGTCCAGCCTTAGGGGAGGGAGATCTTTCCCTCATCTCCTTTTTTTCCCCCCTTTCCTTTTCTATTCCAGTCTCATTTGCGAGCTCATTAAGGAACTCAGGAAATGTGATCCTGGGAACTCATACGCAAACGAGCAATAAAGCTTTTGTGGAACAGCTGCTTGTGTGATGGGGCTCTCGATACGTCTCGGGGCTGATCTGATGCAGCCTTAACGCTGAGCTCTTGAGCGTTAGGGAGATTGCCTCAGCTCTGGGTTCGGAGGTGAGGAAGCTCCTTGAGAAGGGGGCTGAAGTAATGGGTTTCAGGGCAGGGAGCAGCTCTTTTGGTAGATGGCCCAGCCAGAATTGTCATGGTGAAGGGGTGGTTGTGGCTGAATCAAATCCATAGGTATCAGGAAGGGATGAGCCAGCTCTTCTGTAGGGTTTTCTTCCACATCACCTTGAATGTTGATGTTGGGTGCTTTTGCAGCCGTCATACAGTCACGGTGCTTGTGCTGCACATGGCAAATGGCTGTTGCCAAACTGGTGATGCTTGCTTCAGCGTAGTTTTGGGGCTGTGGCAGCAGATGAAGGGGAGTGTCTGTCTTTGCTGATCCCAGTGTCCTTGCTCAGCACAGAACCCAGCCAAAGCCCTGGGGTCTATGCTGGGCTGTGCGGAAGCCATGAGACAATCAAGGTCAGTGAAGGGCAGGGTCTTCACTTCCTTATTCAATACCTCCAGCCTCCCCTTCCTCTGCTGCCTGCATCCTCAGGCCCCAGCCAGGTGTCCCCATCACCATGGATGCTCTCCATCCTGTTCTCTGGGGACCGGGATGCATCCGGCTTCCTCAGGAAGGGCCTTATCCCGGTTGCTGTGTCGTTAGGTGGCGCTGGGAGGCCGGTAATGGGGAGCAAAGGGGCCGAGTGGGGATGGAGGGGTGACCTGGCACCCCCGGGGAGGGGTGGGGGGGGTGACGAAGCTCTGCTTGCCTGGGCCCTCATGGAGCCTGTTCACACTCAGGTTCTGCTTTTAGGTGTGAATAACCCTGTGTTTGCTCCCGGTTATGTCCCCGTTGTAGTGGTCCAAGGGATGAGGGGGCAGCCACCCCTGCGCCCTCCGCTTCCCGAGCAGCCAAAGGGGCATCTCCAAAGCCATTTCCCACCCCAGGAAGGCGATGCTGTGAGTGATACCCGCTTGCTGCTGGAAGGAGGCTGGAAGAGCTGAAAGTCATCACTGCCGGTTCTTAATGTGGACTTCCCTGCTCCAATGAGTTATGGCTCAGCTTAGCCTTAATGAGACTGCACAGAGCTGGTGGAGATCAGCATCTGGTGAGGGCTGGCCTCGAGACCAGCCAAGCAAGGCTGAGCGGTTCCCTCTGCTCTGAGAGGGATGGGTACCGAGCAGAGAGGGCTCGCCACGGTGTGGGGTGGTTGCACAGTAAATGCTGTTCGGTTGGGTCTCTGCAACCTCCTGCTGCTGCTTGGTGCGGCTGTGCCTCGGTTTCCCCGGTCTGCAGAGCTGTGCAGGGGAATTCCTCTGTTACCCCGGGGCTCTGCCTTGCTCCTGCCAGGCAGCTTGGGGTAAGTCGGGGAAGAAGCAGGTCTGAGACACCCCACAGGCTCCTGTTGATGCTGCATTTGTTACACCCAGGAGACAAGCGTGGAGGCTCTTGCTGGCTTTGCTAATGGGCTGCCTGATTAACTTGGCCTTTTCAAACGCGCATTTAGAGCCGGTGCTCTGGAAGAAGGGAAAACCCAGCTCCAGCCAGGACTCTGGCAGTGAAGAGCTGTTTAAAAGCCATTTATGCCACCAAGAAAATGATTGGAAAAGCTTTTCCGTGGCATGGCTAACACGATTCCCCATCCTAAGCGGCCACAGAAGCGGTGTCCGGCTTTACGCCGGCCCCTCACCGCATGATCCATGGAATTGCGGCATCGGAAGCCCAGGTCAGTCCATGTGTGCCGGGGCTTTGCTTGGGAACAGATGGCTCCGGGGTGTGCTGACCTCAGCGCTTTGGCTGAGCACAGGCACCAGCCCCTGCGTGCGCCCTCCCCTCCCGAGCACATCTTGTCATACCTCATGTGTTCTCTCCACGTTCATCCCCATCCCTGGGGATGGGATGGGAACATGTTGGGTACCAAGTTCTGGGTCACTGGAGCGGGTAACCAGCCCCACCGTGTCTGGTACCATCCCTCCTGGCACAACATCACTCCTTCTCTGAAAGGACCCCAAGCACATCCCTGCCTCCAGACCCACTGGAGGCTCATGGTTTCCAATCCCAGCCTTAGAGCTCCAACAACCTCTTGAGGCTTCCTGAAGTCTTGCCTATGGTCAGAGGGTTGTGCAGGGCTGGAGTTTTCCCCTCTGTGTGAATCACTTTGTAAAGTCATTACTTTTGGAGCTGCGTGAACCCATTCCCCAGGCCAGGAGGGGAGCAGAGGTGAAGGAGATGTGAGCTCCCAGCAGCTGCTTCGAGGAGCTATTTAGGGATGCGACAGCGGCAAATGAAGTTGTTGGAGGGTGAGGGCTGGTTACGCCCCAGAAAGAAACCATTTCCTCCCTTCCTGGGAAGTTTCCATTTCCAGCTCGCCGGCTTTGGCTGCCTGATCCCCCATCTCCGGTCCGGGGCAGCCCCGCAGGCACACGCCACCTCGGGAGGAGGAATTATCCCCGCAGGGATGAAAGCATCCCTGTTTATTTTAGCACCCTTGATTACCGTGAGGGTGGGACACGGGGGCAGCGGAGCGGAGCTGTGCCGGATCCGCGCCGTGCGTGCATCATTCACAGCATTATCCTCGTGGCCTCTCTCCCAAATTTCTCCTTGCTCTGTTTTCAGCTTCGGTTGCTTTTGTGGCTGCTGGAATCCAAGGCACCAGCCGGCTCTGCGTGCGTAAACACCTGAGTACCCCTATGGGATGGAGCAGGGAGGGGAGGTGGGGATGGTGCCTGAGGATGGCAGGTCCAGGGCTAAATCTCTGGTGTCAGAAGTGTCACCTGCAACACAGCCCTGTCAGAGGGACCTGTGTGCTGTGTCCGATGTTGGATGCTGTTACTGCGATGCAGTGCCCATGGGGACACTGTCCCTGTCACCCTGCCCTTCCAGGGACTGCTCTGGCTTTGCGCTGGCAGTGCACAGACTTGGATCGCCTCCTTCCCTAAGTCCTGATTTAGGATGCACTCAGGTTAAAAACCTTTGGCTGAGTTTCTCCTACAAAAAAGGAGGCTGACAGTATGGGTTTGCCCGGCAGAGCTGGAGATGTTAAGGACACTGGTTGAAGGTGTCTTGGCTGTGGATGCACCTTGCGGGCGGATGCTATGGGTAGGGACATGGGTGCAGGTTTATGCTGGGAGGTGATGGGCTCCCATTGACTCTGCAGGGCTGGGAGACCAGGATGGAGGTGGCTGGGGCAGGATGCACTGTTCAGGGCTTTACCCCAGCTTGGGATGTGGAATGTCAATGTGGGGTTGCAATGGGATGCAAGGAGCCTGCGTGGAGTGCACTCTTCCCTGCAGGAGGTGGCTGCACACCAGGAGCTGTTGGAACGCGGTGCCTTTGCATTCATCAACTCTGCTTTCAGAGCCTCCTGCAAGAAAAGATATGAAGGAATGGATGGAGAAGCTGAGGTGAGCTCCCACCTGTTGGTGCTGTTCTATGGGTGATGCTGAGTGTCCCATGCCAGGGTTCCACTCCGGAGGTATTAAGGAGGAGGTTAAAGGAGAGGGAAGGCAGCTTCATGCCCATGTTATTCCCACACAGCCCAGAAAGGTGGGCAAAGAGGGCAGAGCATCACAGGAGGGAGTGGTATTGGGGGGTTGAGGAAGTCTGACCATGAGGAAAGGTCCATCTGTGCCTCTGGGGTTGTGGGCTTCATCCTGAGGTGCTGCTGGTGCTTCTGTTTCCACAGGGACCTTAGTTGCCATCAGGGCACTTCTTTGGAATGTTGAAAGGACTCTTATTATTGAAATGCACAGATAAGTTATCTTGATGGTTGCAGGCCCAAACCCAGCTGCAGGCTGGGGAGTCTCTGCAGGTTTGCCCAGAGAAATGGGGGTTTTGCTTTGGAAGGACTTTGCCAGGAAAACTGAACTCTTGGAGGCAAGCTCTGAGTGCAGCCGCTCACTCTGCAGCCTCAAATGCAAGCGCTGGCTAGGGGCTTTGTCTGGGTTTTACTCCAAGAGACAAGCCTGGAGGGGGCCCTGATGTATGTGTCTCCTCCAGTCCTTGCCCTGTACTGCAGACACCCTCCAGCTGTGCATCAGACACCCTCCAGCGGTGCATCAGACCTGGGTTTGTCTCTGTCCCATGTGTGGGGTTAAATGTCCCATGGGATGGAGGCGCTGGAATATCATGTTGGGGGAGCCAGGAGGAGGCTGCTGCTGTCTCTATCATTCCTCCTGGATGCTGGGAAACATCTTTCCCATGAAACATTACCGAGGCTGAAACAGGAGTGAGCCAGGAATCCAGCCCAGAAGGGCTAAATGAGGCCTCTGGGCTGCCGTGGGTGCAGTAAGGGCACAGGAGCAGCACGGGGTTCCTGTGCCAGCCCCAAGGGCCCAGTTCTCTGGAAAGCTGGTCCCTCAGGCCCGGGCACACCTGACCATGAAGGGTTAAATGTTAAACCCCAGAGCCCCCCTTTTGTTGTCCTGGGTAAAGGACTTGAAGCAGGGACCTGTTGCTAACCCTGAAATCTCTCCTTGGGCTAAAGAGAGGCAGCATCAAGCAGCACTGGGGGAAAGCAGGATGTGGCCAGCAGGGAGCCAAGAGAGGGGTGCAAGGTCCCACATCCTCCTGAGTCCCTTCACAGCAGCAGGGATTTGGCTGAGTTCTCCTGCAGGGGACCTTTTAGAGGGAGTAAAATGGAACCCAAGATGCATTTTTCCCCTTCCTTTGTTGTTTTCTGGCATCTCTTGAAGCCCCGAGGGTACCCACAGCCCCCAGGCAGAGGTGGCCAGGCTGCCCCGGGGACAGGGGATGTCCTGCATCAGGCAGCTCCTGCCTAACTGCAGGGAGCAGGTTTGGAGGCAGCTGGGAAACAGCCTTTCCAGGCCCCAGCCGCCGCAGGGCTGCTGTTGCAGGTGGCTGCAGTGCCAGGCTGGGTGGCAGCCACCCGACAGTCCTGAATAGCTTGGGTTTGGGTGCCTGTGTCCCCAGGCACCTGGGGAAGGCAGGAGGGCAGTGCCTGGGCATGGGTGCTGCTGGCACCCAGCACGACGGAGACCAGCAGATGTTTTCAGGGGTGATGCCCAGTGTCTTGGTGGCTCTGAGCTGGGGCACAAGGAGGTTTTGGAGCAGGTGCCCCCCTGGCAGGGCCTGAATTGGGCTTTAGCCCTTGAGAGGGGCTGTGGTCCCCCTGCCCACAGCGCTGCTGCTGCAGAGCATGGGCTGGTTTTGGGCTGTGCTGGGCACCCAGCTGGGGGCAAGGGGACCCCAGGAAGGCCCCTGCCCATTTCCCCGCCTGCCTTTCTGGATCTCTCCCTTCTCCTCCCCAGTCTGGCTTGCTCTAAACCAGTGCTGTGGGATCAGCTGATGCTTTAATACTGGCCCTGGTGACAGCTGGAGGATGCTGCTGTCTGCGGGGGCTTTGCCCCGTGTCACCCCCCTTCTCGCTGTTACCGATGGGGACCCTGGGGCTGCCCTACACTGAAAGGGGGGCAGCGGGGCTGCCCAGTCCCCATGGGTTCAGTTAGCAAAGGGCTGGAATATACCCGGGGGGGGGGGGGGGTGTGGGGGTGTGGGGTGTGAGTCCAACCGCAGCCGCTTGCGCTCCTCCAGCTCTTCGTTGGGCTGGGGGGGCTGTGCCGTTACGCGGTGGGTTTCGAGCAGGAGGGCGAGGGAAGGGGTGGGTTTATTGTCCCCCGCCCTCCCCAGCGCTGGGTGCCGGGGGAGGCGGGCAGGGAGGCTCTGCCCGTCCCCCTGTCGTTCCCCCGCCGTCCCCTCCCCGGGGCTGGCGGCCAGCCCCGAAGTTGCGGCGAAGCGGGAGGACGCGCGTCCTGTCCTTCCCCCGGCCCGCAGCCAGCCCCGCCGGTACCGGGGCTGGGGGGGACGGACATGGCTGCCGGGGCCCAGCGGCCGCCGAGACACCTGCTGCCACCGGGCCCCCCCCCGTGCGCACCCGCTCCGCTCCCTCCTTCCCTCGCTCCCGTCCCTACCTCCAGCCGCCGCTGCAGAGCCGCCGCCGCCGCCGCCGCCAAGGACGAGCCGGGACCGACGGCGGCCGCTGGACCCCCCCCGCAGCCGCGGCGGGGCCCGACCGTGCCCCCGGGGGCTGCCCCGGAGGAGGAGAGCGCTGGGAAGAGCAGAGCCCGCGGTGGGACGCGCAGCCCCGCCGGAGCCGCGGGGGATGTAGGCACCGAGCAGCGGCGGTCCCGTAAGTACCGGGCCCCCCGACGGGCTCTGCCGCCGCCCCGGCACCACCGCCAGTAACTTTTAGGGACGGGGTAGGGGGTTCTGGGGGGGGGGGGTCTCCTGGCTGCTTCCCTCTCCCTCAGCCTCCTCCTGCATCCCCATCCCCGCGAGCTCCCGCTCCCCGTCCGGGCAGGGGATGGGGATGAGCCTTAATTCTCTGGGCTCTGAACTGGGGAGGGTTTTGGGGGGGTGGGAGGCAGGAAAAAGAGGGGAGACCCCTCTGGGTGCCACCAGCCCTGTGTCCCCCCCCCTCCACCTTGCGTAACCCAGCGGCAGGCAGGACACTTGGCGTTTATTTTCGGTTAATCCATATTCGACCTTTCTAAGCTGCGTTTCGGTGCGTGCGTGTGCGGGGCCCTCGCCCCAGCCCGCAGCCCCCAGCCCGCAACTGTTGCTGTCGGAGGCGCGGGCGAGGAAGAGGAGGGCGATGCTGGGTGGTGGCAGATGAAGGTTGAAAGGAGACGGTGTTTGCCGGGGGCTGTGAGTGCTTCTCCCTCCCGAGTCATCCCCCCTGCGTGGAGACAGGGATGGCGACGAGTTGGCTTTGGAGGGGTGGGGGGGCTGTTGGTGCTTTTCCTCCTTTTTGGGAGCTCCATCGGGGTGTCCTTGCTCCACAGGGTGTCCCCATCGGGTCAATGACGAGCCCTGGCACAACCCTGTGTTCCTCCTGGTGCTCCCTGTCCTCCTCACACGGTTCCCATCACATTTGGGTTTGCTCCATCCATCGGCAGCAGCTCCCCCTCCCCTGGCGCAGGCTGCGCCTTCCCTGTGGCTTCAGGCTCAGAGGCTGTTTTGGGGGATAAGGTTTCTCTTTCTGGAAGGGTATTTTGCATTTTGGGATGTTTTCACTTCCTTTCCTGAGGTCAAAATATCTGCATGAGCTCTCTCCCTCTCAGAGCAGGGGAGAGAGGTATGGGTTGTTTGGTGGATGGATGGATGGATGGATGGATGGATGGATGGATGGATGGATGGATGGATGGATGGATGGAAAAAGGAGGCTTAACATTAAGAGCAAACTTTCCCTGTTGCATTAAAATGTCGTTTCAGAGGGTGATAGGAGGTAAGGGCTGGATCAGTGCTTTAAGAAGGAGGTTTCTGTGAGTGGTCCATCAGGTGAAGCTGTGCCTAGGAAAGGGGTTAAGCTGCTCAAAACTGCCTCGATGCAACAAAACCCAAGTGCCAAAGCCATGGAGCAGCCCTGGGGGTCTCTTCTGGTGCCTGGGGAGGCTTTTGGGAGGCAGCATTGCCCAGGGCCACCTTCCTCCTGCTCCAGCCTGTCCGCTGTCCCTTGGCCTGGCTGGAAACCCTCCCTTTTGGGAAGGCCTTTTCCCAAATTCCGCAGTGCTTGCTGCAAGGGGTTGGATTTTGTTTAAAGTCCATGGGGGCTTTGCTGCCTTGTGCTGAGCCTAGGAGCTCTGGTAGTAACGCAGGGATGGGCTCGGTTCCTCCTTTGCCTTCACCACTTACCTGCCATTTGCCTTCTGTGCCCTCGCCCCCCAAAACCCCACATTTCCCTGCACCCCTCTAGCTTGTTCTGGGAAAAATCCATGCTGGAAGCGCAGAGTTGGCTCGGCTGGAGGAGCCGTCTGCTCTTTGCATCCCAAATCCAGCCATATTGGAGCAGCCCTGGCTCTGACCCGTGCATGGAGCCCCTGCCAGCTGCGGGCTCACTGGCCCCAAACCCCTCCATCCTCCTCTGGCTGCAGCAAGCAGCTCAGCTCTGGCCGGTGGCATCGGATTCCTGGGAAAGATGGAAATCCATTCCCCTGGTTGTCCCAGCAATGGGATCCCTGAGCGATGGGTTATGCCCATGCCCTCCTGCCGTCACTCTTCCATTGTGAGGGATGGGGATGCTTTCCACCTGCGGCTTGGTCCAGGGGGAAACCAGTTTGCTCAACCCTGTTCCCAGTTGCAGCCAGGAGCAGAGCAGCCCCTTTGGTGGCAGTGGTCAACCCCTCAGGAGGGGTTGTTACTTGGTGCTAGAAGAGGCTCCCCAGTTGAGGAAGAAGAGGATGAAGGCATGGGATGGGTGAAGTGCCACGGCTGGCACAAGTAAACCCGATCAGGGCTCGGAGTATATTTAAACGTCCTTGAGGAGGGCTCAGACTGGCAGAGCTGCCGGGAGAGCAGCTCTGTTTGTTTTGGGTGGTGTGTTGCTCCCCTTCCTCTCTGCTCGGGTATGGCTGATGCCGGATTCCCGATGAATTATTTATCACGGGACTAAAAATACTTGGGAATTCGCAACGAGGAGCAGGCGGCGCGGGCCGCCGTGCCACTGAGCTGGCCGTGCCGGAGCGTGGGACGCTGCCAGCATGGCATGACTCACCCGCCACCCGCTCCAGCCAAGGGAGATGGCTGTGGCCATCGCTGTGGCCTCGTGGCTCCTGCGGCTCGGCCAGCTGTGGTATGGGGCAGTGAGGGGGATGCAGCCAGGCAGCGTGAACCCCCCCTGGGTGCTGGTGGGTGCTGGGGGCCGATGAGCCCCTGCTGAAACCTGTGTGGTTGAATGAGGTGCTGCCTGGTGAGCGCTGGTGCCTGGTTGGGTGCCTGAGCCCTTGTGGTACCCATCGGATACAAAAGGGGGACATGGGGGCTTGTGTCCCCTGTCTTTGCAGAGGGACGGCCCTGGTGCTCAGATCTACGCCTTGCAGAGCTCTCTTGCAGGGTGCCCAGTCCTTGGGTTTATTTCTTGCATTTTTAGTCCAACATGCTGGCACAGTGCGCTGAAGGGATGTCCGTCACTGCGGCATGGATCAGTGCTGGGGTGCAGGTCCCTGGGGCATCCCAGAGCCCGAAATCATCTGGGACTTGGTAAGGGGCTCCTCTGGCCGTACCGAGGATGTGTTAAGCAACAGCAGCTTCTAATTGCAAGTGACGTTTCTGAGCACCAGCTGGCATCTTGCTGCATGGATGTTGCTGGTGCCACCGCAGAGGGCTGCTTATCCCTGTCCCCACTGCTCAGCATGGCACTGGGGTGCTGGCTTTTGGGGACAGTGGGGCTCAGAGGGACTTGGATGCTCCTGGCTGCAGGTCTCACTGTGGGTTGGTTTTGCTGTTGGGCTCTGACAAGGGATGAGCTCCAGCACAGGGATGCATTACTGTGAGCAGGGATGTGTCACCCACCGCTGTGACTATCACCCGCCTGCAGCTGGCAGCCACAGTCATTGAGGAATTAGGGACCTGGTGGGGGGGGGACATGACCAAACACCCCCTCAGAGCCTGGCTCTGGGGGCCGCCAGCACAGATGCAGTGTGGTTGGTGTCCCAGGTGGGCAGGCACCAGGACAAATATAGTCAAGAAGAGGGAAAAGCAGCAGGATAGTGTCTGAAGGGGGAAACTTGGGAGATAAGGGGCCAGGTGGGCAGTTAGGCTGGGATTTGGGACTGCAGCAGGGTGATGGGCAGGGGACAGGCAGAGGACTGGCTGCCTCGCTGACTGTGGTTTGCAAAACCCCAACATGGGGGTTGCAAAACTGAAACATCTCTCAAGGGCAAAGCCTTTAAATATTGAAAGTGGCTGTGAGCTGTGGAGAGAGGCACAGGGAGCTGCGAGCTCCTCCTGTCACCTCTCGCTGCTGTCTCCATCCCTGGCTGAAGGGGCGATAAAGAGCATTGCAGCAAGTGGTGGCTTTTGGAGAGGGTGATGGCACTGGGAGGGGGACGGTGGTGGTGGGATGGGGAAGAGGTGGTGGGTAGGGAGGAGCAGCTGGGAAGGGTTGGTACTTGGTGGTAGCAGTGGGTACAACCCTGTGGTCATTCCTCCACCACATCCAGCCTCCAAAGGATGAGGGTTCCCCTTTCGTCCTGCTTCTGCCCCGGGTGCCGGGGAGGGCTGGGGTGAGCAGGGTGCTGGTGGGCATCCGGATGTAAGGGGCTGTGTCCCATCCCGGCAGGGACGCGGTGGTGGACATGGGCAGAGGGCCGGCGCACGCTCTGCTACTGTCCATGGTGCTGGGCTGCTCGGCTGCCTTCTCGGACCTCCTGCTGCCGGGCCTCGAGGAGCCGGTGGTCAACGTGGCCGTGGTGTTTGGGGGCACCTCCTACCCCCTGCACATTCGCACCCGCCTGAGTCCCCAGAGCTTCTTGGACATGCCCCTGGAGATCCACCCCATCACCGTCATCGTCAACAACACCAACCCCAGCAGCCTCCTCACCCAGATCTGCGACATCCTCACCAGACACAAGATCCACGGCATCGTCTTTGAGGACAACGTCGGCACGGAGGCTGTGGCCCAGATCCTGGACTTCATCTCCTCCCAGACCCAGGTCCCCGTCATCAGCATCAGCGGGGGGTCTGCTGTGGTCCTGACCCCCAAGGTGAGGCATCTGCTGTGGGTTGCTTGTGCTGTGGGGTGAGAGAAATGGGTGATTAGAGAGGGGTGGATGTGGGATGTGAGATGCTGGAGGCAGAGGAGCTGCTGGGCTGCATCGTGAGGGCTCACAGGCAGGATCAGGCAGTGGCTGCAGCAGCGTGGTGGGACATGGGGGAGACTTCAAAGAGGGGCCCAATTGATGGGACATGGGAGAGAACTTCAGTGCCCTGTGGAGGGGCCTTCCCTGGTGTCCTGCTTCCCATCCCCTCCTGCTGTGCACACCATGGTTGTGGCACTGGGGCTGCCAGGGCAGTGGCAGGGTTGGCACATCCCCATCCTCCTCCTTCCCCACATCACTGGGGTTGGATCCAGCCCTGCAGTGGCTGGGCTGGTGGCATGGAGAAGCCTCTCTCAGCTTCGGTGCCCATCTCAGGCACCCCACAGGCCCAAGCAGGATCTTTGGCTTCTCTGCTGCCTGCTGGCATCAGGCACTGTCACTGTCACCTGCCTGCTGGGAGGTGTTGGTGGCAGCGAGAGCTGGAGGGCAGGCAGCGATGGTCTGTGACACAGCTCTCCTGGGGAGGGGATTTGGGTTATATCCTCTTGGTTGCTCCTCTTACCCTCGGCACTGGAGGGGTCCTGGTGCTGGTTCCTTCCATGGCAGCAGCCCCTGGGCTGGAGATTCTGCTTCTCCTTAGGGCACTGGGTTTATGCTCTGATGGTGCAGAGGTTTTGGGGTCTAAACCCCCTTCCTGCACTGCCTGGTGCTCCTAGGCCAGCCTGAGATGCTGCTCATTGTGGCTGGGTGGCGGCTGGGTGCAGGGAACTAAGGTGGGTGCAATGGACCTGGGTAGGTGCAGCAGGCTTGGGTGAATGCGATGGGTTGAGGTGGGTGCAGTGGACCCAAGTGAATCCCCAAGCAATGGAAAAATAGCCATGGTTTTGCTGAGGTCTGGATGCTTTCCTGCAGCTTTCTCCAGGGTTTGGGTATTTTGGGGTCAGTGGAGGGACCTGTCTGAAGGCTCAACCTCCTCCTCTTCCCATGGATCTGAGGTCTCCAGCATCTCCCATTCCCATGTGGTGGAACCGCCATCCCCATTGGGAAAACTACTTCTCTGGAGATGGGGGGGGGTTTGAGCGGTGGAACCCCACTGCCTGCACACGACCTTCTGCAAATGCCGCTCACTGAATCATTTAAGACAGAATCAGATCAATTAAGATTTGCTAATGAGAGGCCAGATGGTGGGGGAGGTGGGGTGGGAGGGAAGGAGCCTCATAGGCTCTGGTAGCAAGCAGTGAGTTGGAACTGTGATGGGGTTTACACTCCTGGCAGAGGCTTTGCCCCCCTCCCTCCACTGGTTTAAGGAGAAGTTGCTGGTCTCCTTTGGAGGATGGATGAGGTTTTGGTTGACAGAGATGAAGGAGAGGTCATAGGGCTTGTTCCTTTCCATGGGATGCAGTTCCTTGGATCAATCCCATTCTGGGTGTCTCCAGCCCATGGACCATGCCAGTTCATGGCTTCCTCAAACCCTTCATGATGGCAAATTCAAGGTAGCTTGCATAGGTGCAAGAGACCCTGGACCATGGTTTCCATGGAGAAAATGGGCCTGGACTATGGTCCATGGACCTGAACCATGGAGCAGCTCTTGACCCCTCCTCCTGCAGGAGCCCGGCTCAGCATTCCTTCAGTTGGGTGTCTCCATCGAGCAGCAGATCCAGGTGATCTTCAAGGTGCTGGAGGAATACGACTGGGGCTCCTTTGCCGTCATCACCAGCCTCTACCCAGGCTACAACATCTTCCTGGAAGTCATCCGCTCCTTCACGGAAGCCAGCTACTTCGGCTGGGAGCTGCAGGAGGTGCTCACCTTCGAGATGAGCCAGGAGCGGAGCAGCTCCAGGACGCAGCGGCTCCTGCGCCAGGTCGATGCCCAGGTCCTCATCGTCTACTGCTCTCGAGAGGAGGCCGAGTACCTCTTCACCATGGCGGAGCAAGCCGGGCTCGTGGGGCCAGGCTATGTCTGGATCGTGCCCAGCTTGGCAGTGGGCAACATGGAGGTGCCGCCCGCCTCCTTCCCCGTTGGCCTCATCAGCGTGGTGACGGAGAGCTGGAAGCTGAGCCTGCGGCAGAAGGTGCGGGATGGGGTGGCCATCATTGCCATGGGGGCTGCCAGCTTCTTCCGGGCCCATGGCTACCTCCCGGCAGTGGGACGGGACTGCCGGGCTCCTGCCGGGACCACAGCCACCAACAACAGCTTCTACCAGTAAGGCTTGGGACACACTGGGATGAGTGGGGAATGGGGAAATGGAAGGAGAAGGGGAGGAGGAGGATGGAGCTGGTGGGCAGGGGGATGATGATGCTCACTGTGAGCTGGTGGCGCACACCCCTTGGCTGGTTTTCCCTTGCCTTTTCCCATGCTCCTCTGTCCTCCAGGAGCTATGGGGATCTGAGAGGGGGTTCACAGCTCTGCTCTGCAGTGCAGATGTGGCACCTCAGGGCTAATCTGTCCAACCTCAACCCTACAGTGATCCATCCTTGGTGCCTCCTTGCTGGCAGGGCTTTCTCCAGCTCCCCGCTGCCTCTTTCATAGGGGCTAAACCTGGTTCCCAGCTCTCAGCCCCATGTCTCTAGGTGGGACCCATGGCAATCAGGGGCTTATTGGCTCTGTGTCTCACCAGGCACCTCCTCAACGTGACATGGGAGCACAGGGACTTCTCCTTCAATGAAGGCGGCTACTTGGTCAGGCCCACCATGGTGGTGATCTCGCTCAACCAGCACCGGCTCTGGGAGATGGTAGGAGCCCAGCCCCCCCAGCATGGGCACATCATTTGGGGTGGCCGGGCAGCATGAACCTGGGGCCATGCACAGGCTGGGATCCGAATATGGGACAGGTTATCCAATGGCTGGTACTCATGGTGGCATGGTGGGGGTTGTGACACTAAAGCTCCATCAAGAACTGGGGATTTTGCCTGCAATTTGGCTGGAAAGTTCCAGAAGAGGCCAAAATGCAGCTGCCCACCTCTGGAGAGCAGCAGCCAAACACCTCGACCTGAAACAAGCTGTGCAGAGAGGGGTTTATTCCTAGTTTAAAAGTATTTTGGGTGAAAATCGGGCAGGTTTGTGCTCACCTAAGCCTGGTACTTGGGGGCCAAGGAGAAACAGCTCACCCCATGGTCAGTGATTGTGTGTGGGGAGGGATGCTGAGCTGGGTCTCACCATGGTGTTCAAAAACCATGTAGATGAGGCCCTTAGTGACATGAGTTAGTGGTGGCCTTGGCAGTGATGGGGTAATGGTTGGGCTTGATGATCTCAAAGGTCTTTTCCAACTTGGTTGATTCTATGGCTGAACCTAATGGTGTGCCAGGACAAATGAGCCTCAAAAGCATGGGGAGGATGGACACGGAACCTTGTATGCCCCCATAGCCCCTCACCAGGGTGATGTGCACTCTCCCAGGTGGGCAAGTGGGAGAAAGGCATCATCCACATGAAGTACCCGGTGTGGCCCCGCTACGGCTCCTTCCTGCAGCCCGTGGTTGATAACCGCCACCTCACGGTGGCCACGCTGGAGGAGAGACCCTTTGTCATAGTGGAGAACACGGACCCCAGCACCGGGGTCTGCGTGCGCAACACCGTGCCGTGCCGCAAGCAGACCAACTCCTCCCAGAGGTGAGCAGTGAGGACGGAGCTCCCTGTCGCGTCCATGGGGGCACTGAGCTTCTTTGGTTGGTCCGATCCGTCTCTCCTGGTGTGGTTTCAGTGGTGATGGCCTTGTGGATCCCTACACCAAGCTGTGCTGCAAGGGCTTTTGTATCGACATCCTGAAGAAGCTGGCCAAGACGGTGAAGTTCTCCTACGACCTCTATCTAGTGACCAACGGCAAACACGGCAAGATCGTCCGCGGGGTCTGGAACGGCATGATTGGTGAGGTAGGGGTGGGAATAGCTTGGAACCCACCTTCGGCCTCTCTGGGGGGTAACACTCACTTGGGGTTTGCCCTAGTCTTGGGTTTTCCTGATGGAGATGGGGTCAGGGTGTCTGCGGTAGGGCTCTGGGCTCGGGATGAGCTTGTGGGCAAGGCTTTGTGGAGCACATGGGGATGGAGTCAGCTAAACATTGACACTGTGTTTGGGTCACTGGGCAGTTCAGAACCTAATGCATTGTTTTAAAAGACAAAGGTTAAGGCTGGCAATGCTGGAGATGAGGCAACGCCTGATGGGAGGTGGCCTGCGTCCCTCTGCCCGTCCCAAGACCCTCTGCCCCTTCTGCAGGTGTACTACAAGCGCGCGGACATGGCCATCGGCTCCCTCACCATCAACGAGGAGCGCTCCGAGATCGTGGACTTCTCCGTGCCCTTTGTGGAGACCGGCATCAGCGTCATGGTGGCCCGGAGCAACGGCACCGTGTCCCCCTCTGCCTTCCTGGGTGAGCCCCATGTCCCCTTGTCTGTGTGTGTCTCTGTCTGCAGGCTCATCCCATCCCTTCTGAGACATGCAAATTGGAAATATTGCTTCGGTTTAATAACTTTTAAGTAAAAAAAGCTTAAATCAGGAGGGAAGGGGATTATGCTGCTGCCTCTGGGGCTTCCTCCTCCCGTTGCCTGAATAATCCTTTTATTATAGAGGCTGGGATCGGTGGTTTCCTCCCCTTCATTACCTGTGTGCTGGAGGGAGGATGGGGACGTAGGGGAGGCAAGGAGAGGATCTGCTACCTCTGAGCTCTGCTTATGGGGACCCCTTTTGCACCACCGTCACTGGAGCTCGTGGTTAAGGCAGGGGTAGGAAACCAGAGCTCAAAGTTCTATTAAACGAGCTTTCAAAGAGCAAAGCTGCAGCCTGGGAAGGAGGAGACTGGCCAAGGTCACCACAAAACTCAGCCTCAGTGCTCGAGCAGGGCTTGAGGCTCCCGGCAAGGGCATGGTGGTGGCAGCTTAGCCGCAGCCAGGCTTCTGCATAGGGAGGATGTGGGTACCAGGGATGCTATAGGGCATGGGGCACATCTTCCCCTTCCTGTCCCTCCCCATGCCGACCCTCCCCTTGGAGCAGGGGTCACCTTCATGGAGGGGACACACGGAGCATCCTGCCCCGGGTCGGCAGGGCTGGGGCCCGTGGTTCCCTGCCTCTCCTGCTAATGAGCTGCATCCCCATCAGGGGAGGCCTCTCCTCCCTGACAGCAAAGGACACGCTGACAAATGGACCTCGGTGGCTGCATGTGGAGGGCTCGGCTGCAGCCCCAGCGCTCCTGCTGCACCGTCCCAGCTCATCCCAGGCAGGCAGGGACCTGCTGCCCACCCTCAGCTCCAGCGGGGCTGGTCCCATATGGATGAAACCCATGATCCCATGGGAAACCCTCCTGCTGCTGAACCTGGAGATGGGCAGCTTCTCATTAGCATCTCCCCGCTGCTGAAAGCCTGATTTTCCTTACGCAGGGAAGCATGGCTGCATCCCCACTTCTCACAGCATCCCCCTTCCATCCTGATGTCCTATGGATCTGCTTGGCCACGACACTGCCTTCTTTGAGGAGGGGCAATATTCAGGAGTCCCATTCACCAGGGCAGGCTCTGGGGGTCCCCAGGGGGCTGTGGGGTGTCCTGGGGGGCTGATGGAGTCCTGCTTGCCTTGCAGAGCCGTACAGCCCAGCCGTGTGGGTCATGATGTTCGTGATGTGCCTCACTGTGGTGGCCGTCACCGTCTTCGTGTTTGAGTATTTCAGCCCCGTTGGCTACAACCAGAACCTCACCAGTGGCAAAAGTGAGTTGGGAGAGGTGGGAGATGGGCAGGGGGGCTCATTACCATCCAGGATGACTGCGGTCCCTTTGTCCTTGCAGGGCCTGGAGGTCCCACCTTCACCATCGGCAAGTCAGTGTGGCTGCTGTGGGCTCTGGTCTTCAACAACTCCGTGCCCATCGAGAACCCCAAGGGCACCACCAGCAAGATCATGGTGCTCATCTGGGCCTTCTTCGCCGTCATCTTCCTCGCCAGCTACACCGCCAACCTGGCTGCCTTCATGATCCAGGAGCAGTACATCGACACGGTGTCGGGGCTGAGCGACAGGAAGGTGGGGATGGAATTGGGGTGGAATCGCTGCAAAATAATAGGGTTTTTGGGGTGGAATGAACTTGGGGGCGTGCGCACATCACTGCTGGGCATGGGTTTGTGGATGGCTGTGGGGAAGGGGGACAAGGCAGGGACATGGACACTGTGTGATGCTGCTCTTTGGGGCTCCCCACTGCAGTTTCAGAAGCCGCAGGAGCAGTACCCCCCTTTCCGCTTCGGCACCGTCCCCAACGGCAGCACCGAGAGGAACATCCGCAGCAACTACCCCGACATGCACACCCACATGGTGAAGTACAACCAGCGCTCCGTGGAGGATGCCCTCACCAGCCTCAAAATGGGGTATGGCTCCTCCAAACGGGGTATGGCTCCCAGAGCTAGAATACAGCTCCTTCACATGGAATACAGGACCCCCAAACGAACCAGGCTCCTTGGGATAGGGTATGGTAGTCCCAAATGGGGTAGGGCTTTCTCAGCTGGGGTATAGCCCCCCATAAGTGAAATATGGGCTCCCCAGGATGGGTACAGCTCTCCCAGATGGAGTATAGCTCTGTGTAGCTTCCCTGCATGAGGTATAGGCCCCCCCAAAGAGGGTACAACCCCCTGCAGATGGGTACAGCTTCCTGCAGCTCCCCCCACATGGGATACAGCTGCCCAGGTTGGGTGCTTCTCTCCAAGCTGGGGCAGAGACCCCCAAAGAGGACACAACCCTTCCAGACGGGCCACAGCAATCCCAATGGGGTAGAGCTCCCCCGAAAGAGGCACAGTCCCCCAAAAGGTCTTCCAGCCTTTCCCCCCCCCTCACTCTTCCTCCCATTGGTGGTGCAGGAAACTGGATGCCTTCATCTATGATGCGGCGGTGCTCAACTACATGGCGGGCAAGGATGAGGGCTGCAAGCTGGTGACCATCGGCAGCGGGAAGGTGTTTGCCACCACGGGCTATGGCATCGCCCTGCAGAAGGACTCACGTTGGAAGCGGGCCATTGACCTGGCCCTGCTCCAGTTCCTGGGGGACGGTGGGTACCGGGGCGAGATGCTCATTAGCCCCGTCCTCATCATCACCCCAAATCAACCCAGGGACCAGGGCTTTGGTGCCCAGGCCCTGTGCAGCTTCCACAGCTCCTTGGGGGATGCTGCCAAAGGACGTTCTCCACCAGCTACTTTCAGGGGATATTAAACCCAGCAGCGTCTCTCCAGCTGGGTGCGGGGGGGGAACATTCCCTCTGGAGTCCCTCCTCATCCTGCAGATGGCCATGTACTAAAGCAGAGGGTCAGGAGAAGCCTGGGGAGGGGACAGTGTGCGTGGCTGGCTGGCATGGGACAGAGGGCAGAGGAGGATGAGTGACTGGTGGGATGCTCAGGCCAAAGGCAGCAGCAAGGACTAGGTGATAACACCTCCAGGGACTTGGGGATGGCTTTCTCCTTCTCCAGCCATGGTGGGGTGAGAAAGGGCATGGGCTGTGCTTGGGGAGATGATGCCCAGGGATGGGTGTTTTCACCTCTCCCACCACTGTTCACGTCTGGCCCCAGGTGAGACCCAGAAGCTGGAGACGGTTTGGCTGTCTGGGATTTGCCAGAATGAGAAGAACGAGGTGATGAGCAGCAAGCTGGACATTGACAACATGGCCGGGGTGTTCTACATGCTGCTGGTGGCCATGGGGCTGAGCCTGCTGGTCTTTGCTTGGGAGCACCTCGTCTACTGGAAGCTGCGTCACTCTGTCCCCAAGTCCCACAAGCTCGACTTCCTCTTGGCCATCAGCAGGGTGAGTGATGCTGATGATCTTGAGGGGCCCAAATGTCCTCCTATGAAGTCACAGGGATAAACATCACCCCTTTGACCCACAGGGGAGGGACTGGAGATGTTTGTGCTGATGTGAGCTCTTGGTTGGGGAGAAAAGGCAGGGTTTGTGGAAAGGGCTTAGCCCTGGGAATGACCCCACATCCGTATCAGTATCCAGGGGGAAAGGAGTGCTGGAGGATGATGTCACCTCCCTGGCAGTGCTGGGGATGCTGAGGAGGGCACATCGGTGCCATCAAGACATCTCAGCACGACGTCTCAGCTCGGCAGGGTTGGTGCATGACCCTGCTGATGTTGGGGTGTCCCTTGTTCTCTCCATAGGGCATCTACAGCTGCTTTAACGGGGTGCAGTCTCTGGTGAGCCCTGGGCGGGCGCCCACACCCGATGTCACCGCCAGCTCGGCGCAGGCCAACGTGCTGAAGATGCTGCAGGCGGCCAAGGAGATGGTGTCGACGGCCAGCGTGGGCAGCTCGCTGGAGCACGCCACCCGCACCATCGAGGACTGGAGCAGCCGCAGCGAGCGCCTCCAGACCACCTTCTCCCTGAGGACACCCCAGCTCGTGGTGCAGAACAGCACCAGCACTCACCGGGCCCCTTCCTCTGCCCCTGAGAGGTTGGAGAGAGTCTACGCACCCATGGGTGCTCCCCTGGGGCTGCCGCTGCCGCAGCCCATCCCCGTGGACTCCCGGCTGCCCAGGGAGGAGAAGTGGAGAGGGACGAACAAGCACGTCCCCCGCCTCCTGCACCCCCTGAAGTTTCGGGGGGGCTGTGCAGGGGATGGAGCCCTCCCGGGTGTCCCCCATGTCCCGGTTAAGACATCCCCAAGGGAGGATTTTGGGGAGCAGATGCTGGTGGGGAACCATATCGGGGCTCCCCTGCCGCCCCCTACATCCCCCAGGGACCTCCCACCACCGGACATCTACAGGGAGCACAGGCGGCCATCGGGGCTGCAGAACCCGCCCCGGCTCCAGGGGGACGGGGGCCAGGGGGGCTCGGGGACGCTGCCCTGGCTGCTCTCAGCCGCAGAGAAGAGGCAGGAGCTGGGCAGCCCCTTCCCGCCGCCGTCCTGCCCTCACGGAGCCTTCCCCAAAGCCGCCAGGACTCGCAGAGCCAGGGGCGAGCCGGATGCCGCAGCGATGGAGCGGGAGAAGCCGAACCGGCGGGCGGGCGGGGAGCGGGGTGGGAAGCGGTGCCCGGGGGCTCTGCGCCGCTGCGGGGCTGCTCCCACCTCCCCATGCACCGGCATCCCCGACCTCTTCCCCGAAGCCGAGCCCGGCTCCAACTGCGGCTCCCGCTGCTCGCAGCCCTCGGGCCGGCTGGCACCGCGCTCCCCCGCCGCCAGGCTGCCGTCCTACCGGGAAGCCTGCCGGCAGCCCCCCCGCGCCACCGGCACCTGCATGAACTCCTACCCCAGCCTGCACCGGGGGCACCGCTCGCGGGGGTCCCCCCCACCCCGGGAGCACCCCAGGGTGCCGGTGGGCTGTGGACGGGGCTCGGGGCGCTGGGACGGCGGGTGCCGAGATTGCGGGGGGCGCGGGGGGGAGCCGGCCTTGCTGCGGGCAGCGGGGACCGAGCGGAGGGAGCCGTTGTGCCGCGGGGTGATGAGTCCCTGCGCCGGCGGGGCCTGGCGGCGGGTCTCCAGCCTGGAGTCGGAGGTGTGATGGGGGGACAGGGGGGTGTGCGCACCCCTCTGCCTGCCCTGGGCCCGGGGGGTCCCCATGGGCCAGCCAGCGGCTCCCGGCCGGGGCTCCTGCCTCCCGGGATCCTGCAGCAACGGTAGCGGGATGCTCCAAGCGGCTCGGCGGGTCCCGTGCGCTTTGAGGGGGGGGTCAGAGGAGCCTGGCAGGGGCTGGCACACGCTGGATTGGGCGCTTCCCGCAGGCAGGAATGGCATCGGGGACACTGAACTCATTGCCACCGTGTTGCCGTCATTTGGGTTCATTCAAAGGACTTGAAACACCATTTGCCGGTCATTAAAGAGACATTTTCAGCCGGCTGAGGACCCTTTGTCCATCCTCCAGCGATCACGGAATGGTTTGGGTTGGAAAGGACCTTGAGATCATCCAGTTCCAACCCCCTGCCATGGGCAGGGACACCTCACACTAGACCGTGTCGCCCAAGGCTCCGTTCCCAGGGCTGCCTTTGGCTTTACCCTCTGTCCTGTGCACCTCTTCTTGCTCATGTCCCTTTACTGCTTAGCCCTAGCACAGGCTCATCACGCTGGTGGCAACTGCCCAGAGGGAGCATCAGTCAGTGCTGAGACTGAAGCTAAGCACTGAAGCCGGAGTCACTGCACCCTGCTCAGGTACTGGGGTGCTGGCCACAGATGGCTGTGAGCTCAGGTCAAAGAGTGATGCTCCCGTGGCTGCAAGCCAGCAGCCCAGCAGGGATGTGTGGTTGGGAATGAGGAAGGGAAAACAATTCCTCCCACATTCCCAGGGCTGATGGAGCTGTAAATCAGGCACAGGGGATGAGCTGGGGTTAATTCTTCTCTTGATGTACATGTCTGACACAGCCCTTTCCCTGCTGGGCTGGTGGGAAGCTGTCAGAGCAGGGCAGAGGGTTTGGGGAAGCAGCAGCCTTGGCTTTGCCGAGTGGTACCAGCCCCATTCCAGGGCCATGCCGGGGTGATGCAAAGCTGCTCATGGAGATGCCAGCCCTCATCCTCTCCTCCCAGCTGGTTCAGCATCACCCGCCTGGATGAACATCTCCCCAGCAAGCTGCTCCAAAGCTCCATCATTTCCCCTATTTCAAAGCAGCTCTGGGGTTGCAGCAGCCACCAAGCAGCTGGGGCTGGTGACAACAAGGGGACCATGGCAGGATCTGCTCCAGGACACCCATCCCTGCCCCAGGGATGGCTGCAAAGCCCCAGGGAGGTCAGGAAGGGCCTGGCCACGTGTGAAAGCTTTGGCACCGTGTGTGTGTGTCCATCCATCTGTCTGGGGTTAAATCCAGCCCGTTCCCTCCCCATCCCCCAGCCCGGCTCCATCACACGCGGGTGCTGGCACTTTAATTCCTTTATTTATCATTGAAATTGTCTCTTAATTGCTTTGGCAGCCCCTCTGCAGCCTCGCGCCGAGGAGAGAGGGGCTGGTGTATAAATAAAGGAAAGAAACAAGTAACCCTGGCTGAAAGCAAGGGAATGGATCCTTGCACGGCTGCCCCAGGGAATGGCACCCATTTACCTGGGGCAGATCTGCCTATCTGGGTGCCTGGATGCCCCCAGGGGGTGACAGACTGGTCCCCAGGAGGCTTTAATGTGGCCTAGGGAGCTTTTACCCCCCAAAACCTGAGGCTTTCTGACCCAAGGACACCAGTACATACAGCTGCACCTTTGGGGTCAAGCCTGAGACAGTGTTGGGGCTGGGAGAACAAAAGAGAGCTGAAAAGGGAGGGAAGAAATATATATATATGTGTATACATATATATATATATATAATTCCCAACCCACACTTTAAATTAATTAGTGATGTCCCCAGTGACTCAGCAGAGGCCAAATGGTTTTTGCCTCATGTTTTATTGAAGGGCTTTGCTGCAGGAAGCTGGGGGCAGTGAGGGACAGGGGACATGGGGGTGCTGGGGATGCTCCATGGGGATGGGTGTCAGCACCCACTGTAAGGCCAGGGCTGTCCTGGGTGTCCCTGTCCCCAGCTGCCAGGGTGGCATCTGCATAATCATCTTTACATGATAAAGGGGATGGAATACAGCAGTTTTCTCCCATTCCCGAGTGATAATCACTGTTGGGAATGGAGCTCAATGGGGCAGAGGGGAATGAGCATCCCAGTGTGGGTGGGAGCTGCATCACTCCCCTATGGACCAAGGAAGGGCTGAGCTGCTCCTGCAGCATCCCCTCACCCCAGGGAGCACCAGGGATGAATCCGCAAGGAAGCAGCAGCCTGGAAACACCCTCTGACCAGGCTTTCCAAAGCAGGGGCTGGGTAGTTTAGTGCTTAACAGGCACTGAGGGATATTTCTTTTGGGTGAAATTGTCTAATCAATCACTTTTTAATCCAGCAGCTCCGGCACCGGGGCCGCCCTGGGATGCTGCTGGTTACGTGCATAGGGAAATACAGTCAGCTCAATGCTGGCCACTGCTGCGGGGCTCAGCCCTGCCTGGGGACACAGGCAATGTCCCTCCATCTGCCAACAGCCTCTGCAGCTTCAGCACCTCCATGGCATGGATTGTTTTCACTGCCCTCATTGCTCAGCATCATAGCATCATCATAGAATGGTTTGGGTTGGAAGGGATCCTCAAAGCTCATCTGGTCCCAGTGAGCAGGAACATCTTCAACTAGATGAGGCGGCCCAGAACCACATCACGACATCCATCTGCTGAGCAAAGGAGGGGACAAGGCAGGCCAGCATGATCAGCCATGGGGAAGAGGATTTCAATGGCAAGGAATCCTATGGGGAGATGGTGGCTTGGGCGAGGGCATGTAGAGGTGGTTAAATCGCAAAGGGCCAGGGAAGTGCAATAAGGGGCCAGCAGATGCTGATAGCTTCTGGGCTCAGGACCTGACTGCCCAAACCCACGTTGGGAAAGGTGGGGAGCATCTTCCTATAAACTTATAAAGAGCAAACCGCCCCGAATTGACACACAGCCCCTTGGTGATGCCCAGCCCTTGTCCAACCCTGCCTGTCAGGCTCCATGGTTGCATTTTTCCTTCCCTGGCCATTGCTCTTCCAAATCCATCCCCGATAACCAGTTTGGTCTCAGATTTACAGCCCAAGCCCCGCGATCCTCTGCTGCTTGTGAGGTCCTTTGAGAGAATCACAGCAGAAAGTGTTTATTTCCACCATAAAGCCCTGGTTTAATATTTTACCATAAATCACACTGCGCTTTATGGTGATAATAAATTTGTTGGCAGAAAACTGCCTTTTGCAGCCCGAGGCAGTGGAGCGATTCAATTTGTTAGGGTTTAAGTGTAAGGAGCCGTAATTGAGAAGGGGAAAGTACAGATGTTTTAATTGAGTTTGCAGCTACCACCCAGAGTTGCAGGAGGCTAATAGAGAAGAGGCGAGGGTCTCCATTAGCCTCTCTGCTTGTCATTTCCCCTTGGCCTGCAGCACCATCCGTCACGGCTGCTCACTCTGGGAATAGCTGCTCAGTGCATGCACCAGAGAAGGAAAGGGGTGGGAAAAGCATCCAGACGAAACCAGATGTATAATGCACGTTTTATTGGGTTTAATCCCATTTTTGAAGAACTAATTACAGTCAGGACAAGCATCACGTGAGACTCGGTGATAATCGAGTGTTAGCGTTGATAATGGCCAAATAAAACCACACTTTCATGATGGGGGAGAAGGGGGAGCTCTTGCCCTGCGCCGAGGTCACCCAGTGTCCCCCTGGACAGCGCTGGCTCTGCTGAGCCATCCCCTTCCCTCTTTCTCCAGTCATTTTTAAGGCATTGCTATGTCACATCTGATATGAAGAATGGTCTCTCTGCCACAGAGCTTCTTTCCCTTCATCGCCCCAATTCCTTGGATATATTTGTGCAAGGACAGCGGGTTATTTGTTTAAGAAAGCACTGGTGCTCGTGAGGACCAGACTCCTCACTAAGGTACAACGGCAAGGGCTGGGAGCAGGATGTGAGCCCTCACCGTGCCACTGCATCCAAAACCTGGATTCAAGCAGTTCTTAGAGGTAAGGCCCCTTAGAAATCCCTGCCACCACCGTGCTGAGAAGGAGAGGGGGTCACCCAGGCTAGTAAGCAAAGGCACATCTTTAACATGAAGAGATGCAGGAGAGAGGGTGGATTTGCTGTCTACCTCCTCCTACCCCAGGCAATGCAGCCTGATAATAGAGGGACAGGAAGGGAGGGAGACCAAGGCGAAGGGAGGATGAGAGATGAAATAACAGAGCACAGCCCCATTCCCTGGCTGGCAATGAAATGTGGAGGGAAGAGACTGCGATGGGCGCTTGCAGGGATGAAGGCAAAGCCAAGTGCCTCGCAAAGCCTCAGCCCCCCCCATCACCCACATCTGTGCCCTCCTGCAGCCTCGCCAGCTCTCCAAAGGCTCATTTCATCAGCACTACATTCCTCTCAGCTGCCTGGCAGGTGCCTCCCAGCAATGCTGCCCCATGGATCTGCTCTCCAGCCTCCTTCTTCCTGAGACACCATCACCAGCTACCTGGAAATAACTTGTTCACTTGGCACTGAAGATGCCCCAGCAGCTTCCCCGGAGCACTTGGGGATGTTTAAAGTCGCTGCCAATGCTTAGGATCAAGCTGGAGAGGAGGCAAACAGTCCCCCAGGATCCTCTCCAAGCAGCTCAGCAAGGACACAGTAGCGGTGCTCAGGCTCAAGAGGTGCAGGGTTTTGCTTTAAAAGCCATGAAGTGTTTTTATACAGCTCCAGGTACTTGCATATTCCCACAGGAGGAGCACTTCAGGTCATATGGAAACCAGAAAGTCCTACTTGAAAACAGAGCTTGATTAAAAAGAGCTGCAGTTCAAAGCTTGCTTTAGCGAGCGGAGACACTTAATACTGCAGCAAGTGCAGAGGGCAAGAGGATCTAACATAAGCGACATGCACCTGGCTTTGAACCTGCTTTAATAAGGGGGGGGGGGGGGCTTAAAGTATTTCAGGTGGAAACTTCTTTTGAAGTTCTTCCTTTTATTAGGAAAGCCCAAAGATCTTTGCCCAAGGGCCCCAGAGCACAGCACCCAGGGCTGTGTCACTGTGCTCTGTTAGAGTTACTTAAGAGCAGACACTTACCTAAAGCACTGGCTGCTGTAGGTAACAGGCAGCCCAGTTCTCAGAGGAGCTGAACAGGACCAGCCCAAAGCCCACCTTAGCCCTGTGTTGAAGGAAAAGAAAGGGGATTCAAGCCCAGTTCCAGCAGGGTTTCAGCATCTGGGATCTGTGCTCCTGCAGGCTGGAGGCACTGCCGCTGCCTCCTGGCACCAGCCCATTCCCTTGAGTTAACACCCACCTTGTTTCAAGGCTAATTACCCAGCACAGGAGGCTGGAAACGCATCAGTGTGCACAGCCAGAGCCCCTGCAGGCCTCACACGTGTCCAGACTGGGTAATTAGCCACAGGAACTCCAGCCCGCAGGAATCCTGACCACTGGAGGTAGGGGCTGGCTGGTCCTACCAGCTCCGTGCAAGGGGTCTGCATACAGGAGCTGAGGGAAGCAAGGCTGCAGTTTCCTCTCCAGGGAGGAAAAGCTGTATCCGTGCAGGTAGGGGCATTGCTTTGGGGTCCAACTGGGGTTGCCACAGCAGAGAACAGGGTGAGAAGTGTGAATGTAAACTCCTGGGCTTGGGAAACCAGCAAGAGAGGCCAGACCCCAGCAATTCATGGTGCACAAACCGGTTAATGCCTCTAGGAAAAGAAAACGTAACAGAAAGCAGAATTACTTCCTTCTGAATTAGATCTCCTCCCACCCTCACTTCTCCCATCAACCGGCACAGGAGGTTGGTTTGAAAGAAGAGACTTGGTTCTCCCAAACCTGGGGGGTTCTGCCCAGCACATCCATGCCTCTGGGAGAAGGGACATTGTGCTGATAGGTGCAGTGAGCAGCCAAGGCTTTCTGCTCTCCCGTGTGCCGAGACCTGCAGCACACAGAGAGCTTCAACAGTGATGCTCCAACAGAGCTGAAGGCAGAACTGGCTGGACACTGGTTAATGGTGCAGGCTGCCAAGGGCTCAGCCCCACGGCGTTGAACAGCAGGGTGTGAGAACCAGGACTGTAACAAGGCTGAGTCCACTCCATCCACGCTCCAAATGGAGTGGAGAGAGTCTGTGTTCAGGGCTAACCCTCATCACCAAGCCCACAGCCTGGAAACTTCCCTTCATGATGCCTCTCCCCCATTCCACAGCTGCAGAGGGGGAGCTGAAATGTCTGTGGAGCCTGGGAGGGAGCGCGCTGCTACCCCCACATCAGAGTTTGGACTCACTCAGGACAATGTTTGCAGTCACAAACACAAAGCAAGAGAAGCCCCATATGAGCACAAACACAATCCAGAAGGTGTGTCGGAAAGGGGAGAGGTGTTTGTTAACTGTCCCACTGCCAAAGACCAGCTGCGTGTCCTTGCGACTGCAGTACGCGAGGAAAGCCGGAATGAGGTACTGGATCCCATTCCCAGCATAAGCTCCTGTGATCCCCACCAAGGACTCCAGATCGTGGGTGCAGAAAGCCACCAGCACTGGGGGAATGAGCGTGATGGCAGGAAAGACAATCCTATCCACCACCCACGGGTAGGTCCCCCCTTCCCTGTGGAAAAGAGTCTTCCAGTTGTTGCGCAGGGTCACTGCGATGATGGGGAAGTTGGTGCTGATGGTGAAGACTGGGAAGAGGCCCAGGAAGTAGCGAATGAAGGCAACGTTGATGATCTCACAGTTGGTGAAGTTGAGCGTGTACATGTCCATGAGGGTGTCGTTGCGGAAGCAGTAAATGGCAGTGAACGACAGGAGGCTGTAGAAAGCCAGGATCAGGATGTAATCGAGCAGCACGAGCTTGTTGACATGCTTCTTCGTGGAGATGGGGGTGATGAGGGATGGCAGAGAGTGCTGGCACATGAAGGAGTAGACGCACACCCCAAAGAGATTGCGGATGCCCGAGAGCTGGGCCACGGATGGGTGACCTTCAGCTTGGCCTCTGCTGATGCGGATGAGAGCCAGAATAATCATGAGGATGAAAGCTGGAGGGAGAGAGAAGGTTTGAGGTCAAGCCCAGGTCTGCACTCCCCATGATCCTCCTCCCACCAGCACCGGCACCAGCTCTCTCTCCTGCTCCACAAGAGCATC
Organism: Pezoporus wallicus; assembly: GCF_028554395.1. Taxonomy (NCBI): domain Eukaryota; kingdom Metazoa; phylum Chordata; class Aves; order Psittaciformes; family Psittacidae; genus Pezoporus; species Pezoporus wallicus. The sequence goes on from NW_026640315.1 coordinate 214,528, forward strand.
TCCTTATCTCTGGGGAAGGCTGTACATCAAAGCCAAGGTACATGGGAATTAATCACCACGTGCTAGTCAGCAGATAGGGAAATGGGCCTTTGGCAGGCATCTCCCTCCAGTCTTCTTCCCACAGAGACTCACCCTCCCACCTGGATAGCAAACAGTTGCTCTGGGCCCTTTGGAAGTGGGACGCTAACAAGTCCATCACCCTCATGGGTCTCGGTCCATAGATGCTTCTGCCAACACACCTTGGCTAAATATCACCATCTGAAAATGGCTTAGAGATGTGTGAGCTTTGACCTCTAAAGGAAGAAAAGATTAAAGCTGGCTGCAGTCAACCCACTAATACTCTTTAATGTCTGCAACTGGACTAATGCTTCCAAACCCTCACCTATGTACAGAGGCCAATGCAACGGAGCAGCAGCTACCGCCAAGCTTTGGCTGTCCCTGTGCTGTGTCAGGCTTGATAGAGCAAGAACCAGCCACCCGTTTCCCAGGCAGGAGGAACAGGCTGTCTGTAGTTAATCCCAGGGTGCAGAAGCCAGTCTGGAAGGGACTAAAGCAGCACTGAAAGACTGCGATTAAAATTCATCACTTCTAAGGCACCAAGTCTGCCCCTCACTTATGTCAGGAAAAGGCCTAACGACGTTTTACAAAGCTTATCACAGAAAAGCAATGTGCTGTGGACAAAAAGGAATCGAGGAGATTGGTCTAATGCCCTTATTTACTCTGCTGGTGGCAATTTGAGCCAGCAGCAGTTATTGCTCGCCTGTTATCCCTAGCATGGCACATAAAACCAGCAGCAAACTAATTCCGGTGTCACAGAAATCACATCAACCTGGGAAAGATGATCATCAGCTGCTGGAGTTAACAAGGAACAGGGGAACAAACCCTACCTGGCAGGGCAGCAAGCAGCAAGATTTACAGCCTGGTGCTGGCAATGGATGGGCCACTGCGGCTTGCACAGAGCTGTCTCCTGCGCTGGTTTGAGGCATCAGAGCAAAGCTGTGAATTATCAGGTAACAAAAAGAACAGCAAAATGCTGAGATGACTCCTTCTATGGGCAACTTTAGTGTCATAAATACAGAGGACTTAAACAGAGCAGCACAGAGCCCACAGGAGGGTGGCCACCGGTGCTGTGAGCCTGGCCATGGGGTTACCAGGACACTGGCTTGCTCTGTGCCAAATGCTGCTCTGCCTGACACAGCTGGGTGGATATGGGAGACCCTGCCAGGGACAGGAGTAGGGAAGATAGCTCCAGACCAGTGTACAGATGCTGCTTCTTCTGTCCCCAGCGAGACCAGATTAACCCAACCTGAACATCGCCTCTCAGCACTCTCCAAAACCCTATTTCTCGTCTCTCAGCAATCCTTTCCTTCCCATAGCAAGCAGCAGCTCTGCTGAGCCACACGCTGCATTTCGTCTCACGCTGCCTCAGGAAACTTCTCACTTCCAACTGTCCCCAATGACAGGGCAAGTCTAACAGCTCTCCACTAGTGCTGGGCTGATGACAATACATCTATTCCTTTGTGGTACCACAAGGGCGAAGCCACTTTGGGAGTGCTGAGCTCTATTTACTCCCCCAAGAGCAGTCACAGAGGCTATGGAAAAACATCAGCTCATTGCTCTGGGGCTGTGCAGTTCCCCTCGCCTTCACTCAAGTCAGCAAGTGAGGGGCACTGTGAGCACAGGTACAGTTGTTGTGCCTCCTCTATTGCTCCCTGGAGGGGAGATGCTTGCCAGCGTATGTGTTACAGCAAAACAGCTGGGAAGAACTGTGCTCCAGGTGATGTGACATTGGCTGCACTCCCTGGGGCTGCACAGGCTACAAGGAACAGGAGAAAGTGCCCAGAGCAATCAGAAAACCAGCTTTGGAAATACAAGACAAAATAATGAGACCATTCCTTTTCTTCCCACTTGGGAGACATGGTCATCCTCTGCAGCCCAGTCCTGAGCTGGTCCTGTACCTGGACTAGGTGTAACAGCACAAGTCTTGCACCTCTTCCCCCGCACACAGTAAATCTCTACCTCCTCTGCTCAGCAGAGTGAGGAGTCACCTATTTCCATTTCCCAGACTCACCACTGGCTTAAAGCCCTGCTTTCCACAGCAGCACTAACAGGACCAGTGCAGGGGAAAGTGCAGGCTGGGGCCCTGTCCTCTGAGCATCTCCTAGGTTAGAGACACACAGGCTCTCCTCTGCTCTCTCTGACAGGGAGCACTGAGAGAACAGAATTCCTATGGATTTTTGGCTTAAGCAGCTGGAATTCATAATCTTTCCTTTAACTGGTTCTTTCAGAAATTAAATGTATTAAAGTTACAATGTGTGAAGATCCAATCTAGTGGCAAGTGCCCCTGCCTATGGCAGGGGGTGGAACTGAATGAGCTTTAAGGTCCCTTCTAACCCAAATCATTTTGATTCTATGAATACTAAGATCGAAACTAGCACTGTTTCCAACAAGGCTGTGCTCCCCCTGCACTGGTGCTCTGCATGAGATGCGTGGTGCTGGGTAAACTGGAATCCTCCCCTGCTCAATTCCAGCCTCAGAGAAGACAACAGGAGCCCTGCCCCAATGGTTGTGTTTTCTCTCACTCCCTGCAATAGGGAACCAGAGAGCTGAGACATTTGCATGCCAGATTTATCTGCCTGTCCCTGGGAGGAGACGAGCCCCAAAGTGAAACTCTGAAACCCAGTTATGCCAGGTGATAAATCAAGATGAAAAGAAGATGACAGATGCTGACTGACAGGCAGCTTCAGGCAGACAAGAGGCAGCGCAGGATCCTCAGGCACATGCAAAGCTCCTGTGTGCATCCTCCTCTACCTGGGACAGCAGGCTGAAGGCAGAGTTACACCATGCTCTTTCAAGTCACTTCCAGGTGCCACACTGGCCGGCCCACAGCGTTCCTGCACCACAAGGACCCTGTTGAAGTCAGACATGGGTTCATAAAATAAGCCTTGATCTGCTCCTCTACACACATGGCAGGATATAAGCAAGATGCTCAGGGATGAAACACCTTCAGATACCATGACCAATAGGTACAAAGCGAGGTGGACAGCAATGCAACCACGGATTGTTAGTAAGTTACATGAAAATTGTGTTTAAAACCTTTATTTATACCTTTAAACCTTTATACAAGTGCTTAAAGACTGTCGAGGGTTTTGCTGGTCCTGATTTTTCACCAGTGCCAGACCCACTCCAAACCCACACACCACAGATGGGCTTAGCAGTCAGCGAGGCACAGGGGACACTGCTGGTCCCATCATCTCTCCTCTAGATGTTTGAGCATCATTTCTACTGAAGGATGTAAGTGAGACTGGAAAGAAAATAGAGAGGGGTACATCATAGAGGAAATGCTGTGATGAATCTCATCACCTACAGACCTCTCCTGTCACTCTTTAAGGAGCAAACACTGGCTCTTCTCACTGACAGTGCAAGCCCTTGGAGGCAGCTACTGCTGCCTGTCCTGCTTGACTCAGGAGATGTTGATTCAGAGATAAGGCAGCTCTGCTCTGGTTCTTGCAGGTGGAAGAAGGATGAATATGGATGAGCACACATCCTAATAAGAACACCTTGGGAAATATGGGAGCCTGGGGATATTAAAGCATACATTTTGGTGAACTTTGATAGAAGCATAATAAGGCTGCACAAGAGCACCGGAGATCATTTAGCCATTTTAAGATTAACTATTGTTTTGCAGAGTCAGAGCTAACACCTTTGTAAATGAGAAAATGCTGGTCTATACCTGAACTTCATCTCTGCAGAAAGGCTATTGCAAGGCAGGAGAGAAGCCCAAGGCTAGAACACATTATTTTCCCCAGTCATGATAGGTTCCTGGAAGAATTGATGCTCAGAATGAATTCCTGGCTTAACCCTCCCTTGCATCCCTGGCAAGGCACTATGGCTTTGAGATGCATGACTTGGTGCCCCACTTCAGTCTCTCTGATGGCATGTGGAAAATAATGGAGAAGATCCTGAACTGAGCCACAGTAGGGAACAGGGAGGAACTTGGAAAGAGGTGGCTTGGCAAGGGGGAAGCAAGCTCAGAGGTGAGGTTCTGCAGGACTGTGGCATTGGATAATGTCTCTATTATCAAAGACAGATGTTGCCTCCCAGGTTCACCAGTGAACTTCAACCTTCAAAGCATTGCTCCCAGTTAAAACAAGGATGGTTTTAATGGCTCTAGAAAGCATCAGGGGAGACATGAACTAGGGATGAGTAAAAGACATACGGAAGAAAACAGAACAAAGGTTATGTGACAAGCACCTTGTATGTTAAGAGACAGAGGAACTGCACCAAACCTCGAGTCACATCTTCTCCAACTCGGTCCCTGCTCTCATTCTTCCTTCCACAAGGCACAACTGGGGAGAACATCCCCAGGGCTTGAGAGGCAGCAGTGAGCACCACAACCATGCTGTATCAGCAGAGCAGCCCAGGCCCGGCTGCTCTCTACCCCCATCCACAGGCATTTGTTTAAGCAGTGGGCTGTGCTGCTGAAACGGCCGTGGCAGGGCCATCCATCAGTGTGCCTGACGCTGTGACAGACCTTTCTTGTTGAAGCAGAGCATCGGCGTGCCAGGAAATAATGATAATGAATTACCCCTTCACAACACATGCCACTTGCTTCCCGCTTCATACATTAGGAGGCATGATGGATCCCGGGGAGGAGGTTTTCATGAGCTTCCTAAGCCCATTCTCTTTGGGAAGACGAAGATCTCCCCCTACCTTAATATTGATCCCGATTCTCCATCAAGCCAAAATACTCTTAAACAGAGGAACAGATCTCATTTAGTTTAATGTTAGACAGCTCTTTCAGGAGAAGAGGCATGAAAGGAGGGCATCTGCTCTGTACATGCTTCAGCACAACATCATGTCAAGACAGTCCTACCTTCTGCATCTCTATCCATCAGTGTTTCGAGTAAGTTTAAGATCCCACTCCAATTCTGAAGCTGCCAGGCATTATGGATGCTGTGGCATTTGAAATAGTAGAGCGCAGCTGGGTTTCACAATGCTGGCAAAACAAGGTAGAGGAAATGAAGACATTGATTCTTAAATTTAAAGCTCATTTGCCCAGTTCCTCCTGCATAAGCTAAATCCTGTCACTTCTTCATGACCTCCAGCTCTCTGTAAACTCCAGAGTAGCAGCTGATGAATTTCTGCAACCTTCAGAGGAGGTTTCTACAGGAAACAGCAGTAAAAGAGGTAAAATGAAAACCAGGTTTGCTCCATCAGATGCAGGAGCTGGAGATTTGGCAACGACAGGGCCTAAAACACAGTCTCGAGGAAGATGAAGGATTTATGAGCGCGCAGACTGCGGCGAAGCAAGATGGATATGTTCTTAGAAGACAGCAATTCCCTGGAGAGAGAAGTCAGGAAGAGAAGAGGAGGGAACTTCCCAGAAAAAAGGTATGAGTGTGACTGCTTCCTCTAATGGAGAGCAGGGACTTGCAGGCACAGCGTTACCCTCCCTGCCCCAAAGCAGGGTCTAGATGGCAGGGGACTGTTTCTCATACAGAGGAAGCAGAGCCACGTGTTGGACATGTTAAGATCACAGGAGTGTGATGCACTTTACCAGGAAGGCAAGAAAAAGCCTCCAGTCCCTTTGCCAGGTTTGCCTTGCTCCTGCTGCAGCCCTCTCAAGACACTACTGCTGCAATGGCCTCAGGCCAGGCAGGGCCTGTTTCCTTCACAAAAGGAAGCTTTTATTAAGTACCACCAGGACGTTCTGGCTGTCAGAAGAGGTTCAGAAGGGCTTCTCTGCTGTAAAGGCATCACTCCCCTGCTTTTCTTCGTTGTTGGGGCAGGGTTTGCTACCCCATCACCAAGTAGCTTCCCCTACTGTGGTAACAAGTCCTGCTGTGGAACCAGTGGAGCTGCCCCATCTGACCCACATCAGCTGGTCTCCACAGACATCTGCACACAGCAACAGTTCACAGGGAGATAAACGGCTCTGCTCTGGTGTTTATCACGGGTGCTTTATCTCAACATATGGGAAGGGAAGAGCAGCCAGCGAGAAGCGTTTGCTTCTGGTGGAAAATTACCCGTGTAGTTTTCTGTCCTCTCTCCTCCAGTCACCTCTGGCAGAAGCACCAGAAAGCCTCTGCAATGGACCCGGCTCCGAGCTCTGCTGCTGACTTGGTCTATTAGCTTTGACAGTCACTTCTCTGTCCATGTGAGAATTTACCCTTCTGCATGAAGGGAACAGCACACACTGTGGTGTCACATCATGCTTGGGAAAGCACTGGGTGCAAAGCATCCATGTCCCATCAAATCTACTACACCCTTCCTTATCCTGCATTGGGACCTACCCAGCAAAGTTATCATCACCTTGTTCCAACAACACACACTCTTGCATGCCACAGACCCACTCTGAAAATCAGCGCGAGCACCATCACCAGGACCCCTCTGCAGGGCTGAATGTGTCCTTACATTTTCAGCTCCCCTTCTCCAGCTCTCAGATCCATTAGTTTGTCTCCTACTGCCTGGATAAAATGCTCTTTTCAGGAACATCAGCTCCTCAAGGCAAGACCTCAGTCCAGCACCATGCATCACTCTCCACCTGCACCTGAAGCTACTAAAGGCTCTTTCACTCACACAGGCACTGCTTCACCCCACTGCCCCCCACAAACAGCACGGAGATGAGCTCCTCAGCCTGTAAGTCTGAAAGCTGGCATGACAGAAGCACAGCCTTTTATCCAACTCTTCATAAATATATTCACTTCTTGTAGTGAATTATTTACCCTGGGCTCAAGCAGCAGCTTTCTCTGCTCCGAAAGGGATGCGAGAACACGAAGTTAACTTTGTTGAAGAAGCTCCCTGGAATGAACATGCAACAGTGTCCTGATTTACAGTCCAATTCCCTCGTCCTTGCCTCTCCCATATGCCCTGCTCTGTGAAAGAGAAGGGGCAGAGATCAAACTGCTCCCTCCTTAAGGGGTTTGCTTCATTTCTGATGCAGGCCACCTTGAGGACTGTGGACACTGCAGACAAACCTCTCTGCAGAAGCCTGGATACCCAGGACTCCAGGTAATGGTCACCTCCTCCTGTATCAGCCTCCTCTCTAATTCTCAGTCTCTGCAGCTGAAAGGATGAAGCTGAGTGATCCAGGTTTCTGGACTGAAACAACTCCAGCACGGCTGATGAAGCCTAAGGATGGCAGCGACAGTTACTACAGCAGCTGAAACCTGCTCACAAAGGGAGATGGTCCAAGACCAGTTCTCTGCAGAGAGGCGTCAGGGAGCCTGTAAAAAGCAGGATTCTGGTGGAGAAAACATCTATCAGAGAAATCAGTAGATGAGGAAAATCAGTCCCGGCAGCGTGCTTGGAGAGCCCTTTCCTAGTTTCTTTCCTAGAAACCTTCTACCAAGTATCCTGGAAGAGGATGGGAAGGAGACAAAAGAGCTTAACACAGGGCTTCCTGGCTATTCTTGTCCTTTTCCCCTCCATTCTACTGACCAGGGGAAAGAGCAAGGGGAGAGGTTTTATTTCTGGGCATATAATTGTGAGATCAGAGGGCTGGGAATGCTCTGTCTCGAGGGCTGCAGTTACTTGAACAGCTGTGGTCAGCAACTAAACCCAGAAGTTCCCTCAGTAAAATATCTTTATTAAAATACAATACTTTCTAATAACTACAATACAGCATCAAGAGCAGCACACAGAGCTCATGGCCCACATGGGAGCTGTCTGGGAACATTTGCCAGAGGCTATTCCATAACAGCAGTGATAATCATGCTACCAATGTCTTTAAAGCCAACAGTCCTCACCTATAGAGCTGGACATCTCGGGCTGTAACAGGCTGCAATTAATCGGGTTAGCCTCTTAATACACAATAGCCCAATGTTTGCTGCTGAGCTCCACCAAGCCCTGTCCTTTTGTTATCTTTCCTAATCCATATCCTTTCCCATGAGGCTGTTAGTCAGTTGTTATCCCATACTATCCAATAATAAAGAGGTGGGGCTGTGTCCTCTCTGCTTTGAGAAGTGCATCAGACTCAGTCCCTTTTGCTGTGCTCTGCCTCCAGCAGCTAACCCCTAACTCCATTCACTTGCATCAGGACTGGGGAAAGTAGGGATAAAACCCCAACTAGACATTCAAGTCTCTTTAGGGAGCAATCCATCGTCACCACAGGTTTAAATCCTCCAGGAAAAAGGAGCCTGAAGTCCAAACAGCAAAATTGAACATACCAACAGCTCTAATTTACAGATGGCTTAGTTGGTTTAGTGTTCTGCAGGAGATGACCCATTCCAAGAACCTTGTAAGAGACCTAGGAACAGGCTCCAAAACTAGTAAAAAAGGACTGGGAAAGGAAGGAAGGAATTAAATACAGTTTGGAGAAGGAACCCTCCTTACCCCTAACTCATACTTACCTGGTCAACCAGTCTGGACCCTGTCTCTGCTCTTAATAGCATTGCTCAAGAGCTGGGGGAGCCAACAACATTTTATACCTAAGTTAAATCAAGGCTTCGACATTGCCAGGATTTAAACCAAGTGTTTTTTCCCAGCTAGCCCCTTCTCCAGGGAAGCACAGCAGACAGGCTCCCTGTCACACCCATCAGGGTGCTGTGCTCAATCTCCCAAGGCAGCTCAGACAGAAGAGGACTTTCAAAGCAGCCTGAGTTGCAGTTTGCAGTTGGGAAGGGGATGAGAGCTTGTGTAGGCAAACCCTTACACAGAGAGAACAGAGACCTCTAAGCATGGATGAGGCCAGCAGTTAAGCAGGGACTGCTGCACCAAATTTAACCACTGGCACTCACCCATGCGAGGTGGCAATCAGCTCTGCAGCCAAGTGTGTGAGCTGCTGCTCTTCACAAGACTGCCAACAGCTTGATGCCTCTGGAAGCCCTCTGTCTGCCATCAGCCCCACTCCACCTGGAGACACAGATCCACCCTCTGTGCTCCTATGAGTCCTGACAGGGAAGAGCCTCGCCATGCCAGCCTTGTTTCCAGATGAGCTTTCCATGTACAAGAGCCCATATGTCTGGGCTCTGCAGCAGTGTGGCATTTGGGCTTGCAAACTCCTCCTTCAACTTCCTCCCTTTAGAGACTTCAGCCTGTCCTTGTTAGTCCCTCACCCTGGGAGGAAGCCCACAGCCAGATGAAGGACTGATCCACTGCTGCATCTCCACGTTCTTTGAGCTGGCCCGGTTTTATTTCCCAGTTCAGATCCCAACGTTTAAGACTGTTATTTTTCAAAGGCAGAATGACATTTTTCTTGTCTATGAGGTGTGGAAAGAGACCGTAGGCTTTGTTAGCTGATGTGCTGCTTGCGATGAGCACGGGGTCTGGACAAGGCTAGTGACATTTGATTATCACTTAGATCAGGAGAAAGAGGGAAAGCAACTTTCAAAGGCAAGGCTGACACTGTTACAAACACCAGCAGAAATGACCTTCACACACAGCTAGCTCTCCCTGCTGCCAAAAACCATCCTCTCAGCCACTGTCATCTGAATCACTGCTATACCTGGGGCAGTGCAGCTTTACATCAGCCGCTGCTGCTCCGAAATCCAGAGGCTTTTCTTTCATCAGGCTGGGGAAAAGCATGTACAGTGCATCCTGCAATAGGCACATCGCAAAGCCTGCACTGACCTCCCAGCTCAAGCAGGCTGGATTCTTTCAAATCATGATGCAAAATGTGTGGCAGCCTCCCATCCACACCAGGCCAGTGGGCACAGGTAAGCTGGATAAGCCACTGTCGGTGTGGGAAGTTGTAACCCAGCACAGCAAGCATGTAGGCTGGCAGCTCCAGTGTTCAGCTCTGCTGCTCAGACAGCTTTGAGGAAGATCCACCTTCAGCACTAAAACTAACTAAAGGAAGATAAATTAAACCCCACAGTAAGACAGAGAGTCCACATCTTGCCACTGGCTTTCAGGCATGAAAAGGAGCCCACAAAACACCATCTAAGACTGTTCTTTAGCATCTAAGCTCTCTAAACACCAAGAAAAGACCAATCCATGTTTAACTCACACCCTGCTTTTGGAGGAGGGGACATCAGTGATGTGAGGACATGGGAGAAGCCAGCTTGCTAAATCCCTGCAGCATGGGATCCATCCTTAGCCTCCATGTGCAGGAAGATCTTTATTCCTGTTCCCTTCATCATGTGGCTGTTTGATAAATTGTCTTCCCTAATAAATCTATCCCTCATTGTACACATATGGAATCCGCTCCTCTAAGTAGCCACTGAGGTGCTGTCAGGGTCATTAAATATCATTATCTGGGGCAGCTGCTCCCCAGTGTGCTGATGCAGGAATCAATCAGGCTAAAACATGAATTTCCCCTAACGCTTCTCCAAACACTGCCTTTGTCTCTCTCCATCAAGAGATGAAAAAGAGAAACAGTTCTGCCTTTACGCCAAGGTTTAGCAGTCCTCATACTGGAAGGAGCCGGCTAAAGGGAAAGCAACGGCAGATCAGGCAGACATCAGGTTGTCACAGAGACAGGATGAGGTCTGACTGATGTCTTTACCAGGAAAGAGGAGGCAGGGTGACTGGAAACAGGCCAGGGAGCTGAGCTGAGATTACTCCTTGTTAAAAAACAAAGCCAAACCTCCTCTTTTAATAGCCCTCAATGAGCTAACCTCCTTCTTTGAAGAACATTGGGGCTTTCTGACCTTTCCTATGCTCAGACAACAAAAGGAATAAACAGACATTCAGGCTTTTCACACCATCTGAGGTCAGGATTTGTTAACTCAAGCTGTTCAGCATCTGAGACTTGAGGGCTTAAAATCCAGCCTCATTTTCCTGGGTAATAACTGCTTAACCCCATCTCAAATGTTGTCCAGAACAGATCTTTTCCTCTGCAGTGAATGCCAGCCACTTCCAAACAGGGTCACAGGCCTCTGAACTCACAGAGAAAGGACGATACCCAACTGAAGTCAGGTCAAGTGTATGTGTGTGGTGGGAATTGGGCTTAGAAGCAGCTTTTCTTCCTATTCCAGCTCAGTGATACGCATAAAGAGAGCTGATTCTGCGCTTGAATCGTCTGGACCCATAAACCAGAAGACTGTTAACCTGCAGAAGTGCTGCTCCCTGTTATCCCTGAACATCAGTTACTCTTGTCCAGCTCACACAAGACAAGAGAAAGCTCAACACAGCCCTCTGTAACACACATCACTCAGCCTTTAAGGGTATGTACACATACAAGCCAGATGTGGGGCAGCTGCACCTCAGGATGGCAAAAGCACTGGGGGAACAAGAAAAGTAGTGATGCCTTATTTCATGACAGGAATTATCATCTTCCCAGAAATTCTTGGCAGGATGATTCTGAAGAGAATTTACAAGGGTGGAGGTTCCCAAGGACAACACACAGTGGTTTGGGGGTTTCCAATGCAGGATATCCTATGCTAAAGCGAGGCCCAGGAGTAAACCACGCAATCAGATGATACAACTAAGGGTGGAAAGTCTGACAGAAGTGCTTTTTGTCCTCAGATCAAAACAAAGATCCTTCAAAGGCTGTTGCACACAGGCTGAGAGAATGAGAAACTTGCTGCTGAACAGCAACCGGTGGGTATCATGGAGACTCTTCCAAATCCCTTCTGCCTCTCACACAAAGCAGATTAAAACTTCATCTACCAGCTCACATCTGACTGAGAACATTTGGATTGGGTTTGTTTTAATCAGAAATTTCATCCTAGAATAAAAACCCTTTTTCTCAAAGATTTATCAGGACAAACCTCAAAGAGATTGTTTTAACAAGAGCTTACTTCCAAACAAGAATATCCTGCATTGTTATTGTGCCTCAGGTTCCATCTGTGGTAAAGAGGTGGCCAAGACTCACCTATCCATCTCATGAGGGATGTCATGATTTGAAGGTACTTGGTCTTCTGCACATTGAAGAAGGTGAAAGGACCAAGGAGGAGAGTGAATGCTGCCTGGAAGCACAACAGAGAACACACAGGTTAAACCCTTGAAATTCTGTTCACAAGACGAACTTACCACTAAAACAAAGCTTGCCTTCCAAGTTCACCTCCAGACACGCCTCTTTGTCATGGACCTTGCTTTGCTGCTTAATTTTACAGCTAAGTTGGCTGAGACACAGCGGGTCAAGCAAGCTGCTTGGTATCAGAGAACATGCCTTGGGCATGAGTAGAGCACAGGATCCTCTTGGCTCTCAGCCTCTTGCTATCACTGCTCCAGTACTCCTTTACTGACACATTTCAGTAAAAGCTCTCAGCGCAGCCTTATGGAACATTAAATATTAAACTGAGGCCTCTTTGTCCGGGTACATGCTCAGTTTAGGTCTGAATAGCAATAGCCATGACCAGACAGCTCACATTAACATTGACTGAGCAGCTTGTCCCAAGCTCAACAGCAACAGAGCCAAGTCTGCCTGGAAGATACTGACTTCCCCACACTAACTTGCTTGTTTTACAGCAGGAAGCTGCAGCATAACAGTTAAGCTGTTGACTTGGAAGCTGAAAACCTGTGCAAAGTGAGGGGAAAGATAAAGGTACTCATAAGAACAAACTTCACTCAGCGTGGAAATTAAAGCTACTGTCAATGGAGGCAGATCTTTATTCACTGCCCTCTTAGATGTATATGAAGGGAGCAGCATTTCTTAGCAAGTTCATCTCTGCCCAGACACCAAGCACTCCAACCCTACCTGCTTCAGTCAGAAGGGAAAAGGCTTTACTGCAGGAAGGTAACAGACCTTGACTGAGGTCTGAACGTGACCTGAGAGAAGCTACTTGTGACAGGGAGACAAAATGGGTGTTAGAGAAGAGAGCCCTGCCTGTCATCGGTGGGGTGCCAGGGGCTAGCAATATACTAACAGATCCAAAAGCTGTAAGCAAGCAGTATTGAGAAAGTCACAGCACACACAGTATAGATTTGTTGAGCATCTCGAAGGGATTTTTAAAGACAAATATTCAACATTAATATTTACACATTGCTCTTTTCCATGACTTCTTCAAGCAGTTCAAGAAAAGGTGTCACCAGAAGGGAAGAACTGGGACTCAAAGGGGCAGGCAGCAGAGCCTCAAGGTCTCTGTCGACCCCAACAGAGTCAGCCACAGAACAGATTCCAAGCTATTTTAAGCCTAGTACAACCCCAAGAAACCTTTTTTGAGACAGTTTCAGGATATCTGCAAGGCAAATTGGCAATGCCTCGCATCACAAGTATTCTCAGACAACCGAAGTAAACCCAGAAGGGGGCCAGAGGAGAGAACCCTTGGTTACACACATCGCTCAGTGAACATGTATTCTGATCTGAGGCCATCATTTACACCAAGTGTTGGCTTTTTGGTGTGGAGGTGGGGAGGGCAGGGGAAAGAGGGACAGAAAGCATGCACAGAATTCAGATCTGTGAAGAACTGAGGGTCCTTGGAGGAAATGCTGAAATCAAACAGAATACAACATCACAGGCACAACTGGCAAGAGTAAGAGCTTAACAGATAAAACCCTTCCAGAGTTACACAGAAGCAAACCAGCTTTTTACTCTTCCTCTTGCTCCTTTCTTCTAAACCAGAGGTTAACTCCACTCTCCTGCTACCCTCTCCAGCCCTTGAAGACTGCTACTCCATGCTTGGATAGCACACAAACCTCAAAGGACTAAAGAGGGATGTAGGTCAAGGACCCAGAGCAAACCAAAGGAGATGCCTACTCTCCTACTGGAAATTATTCCTGAGTTTGTGACTAATCTCTCTCAACATCCTCTCCCAACACACACACTCTGCTCAACACAGCTTCCCTTCAAATCACGTTAATAGCTCATGCGTCAGAAAGAGCCGAAACAAAAAGAGACAGACGAAGGATGGTGATGATTAAGGGACAGGTGTCTTCTGCAAATGAGAATGCACCAGAACCAATTGGCAAAACAGCATCTCAAATCATGGCGAGGATTGACACAAGATCACTGAGCACCAAAGCAGCTGGGTCTGAAACACAGATTTGTCTTAAGCAGCGAGAAAAGAGCTGTGTTAAAGTGGATTTGGGGCTCAGATGCTGAAAAGCATCAAAAGCATTCTTAGGTGCTACAAGTACATGGGTCTCCTACATGCTGCCCAACATCTGCTAATGAAGCTGAAAGAACACCTCTGGATATTACACTCTGTTTTCTGCAGTTATTCTCCAGTACTGAAGGTAGCTTAAACAACTAACTCCATTCAGCATCTTTTTCAACTCTCTTCTTCTGTGGGCTTTACCGTTCAGCCCATGGGGAAGAGATACCCTCCCATCCTTTAAGACGATCAGCGTCTTGTGTTCTTAACAAGATCCTGGAGCAGGTCCAAAGGAACCAAGTGACAGATGAATTCAAGTGCAATATAAATTTATTACCTTTTGCACTTGACGCCCATTAGTGATCCAAGACGAATATCCATGGATCAATACAAACAATGCTAAGGCCTGCAATGAAATAACTTGCCCTACTTTGCAGGGATTTGTGCCAACCACTATAAAGAAGGGAAGCCACAGCACACACACTGGACTGCTTGAGAGGAGAAAGGCAAGGCAGGAAAGGAGAGTGAACAGCAGATAAACATCACTTTGATATGAAATGGTGCACAGCTGTACAGGATTGAGTGCAGGTCAGGGAAGAGGGGTCAGTTCCTCAACAACAGCCAGGACACGAGGCACAAGAACTCAGTCCCTGAATTGGAGCTAATCTCATTGTCAACTCTCAGAGGAGTCCCAAGGCCAGGAAGCCCATATAAGAACACATCCCCAAAAGGATGAGAAGAGACCACGATGCTTAGAAGGAGGATGCCTGTGTTCTCTACCTTGCTGTGCCAGACATCTAAATGCTCTTCTGACCCATTAAGTTCATTAGTTTCCTAACTTCTCCCTAAGGAAAAAGTAAGCCCAAATAAGATCCTCAGACGCATACCCAAACTCTCCACCTGATGTTTTCCAAGCTCATCTCCCCTAGAGGGATACAATTTAAAGTGCTTCATTACACACTTAATTCAAACACTCTAAAACCTACACAGAAAACCGCACCAGTCAGCCCTGCCAGAAATCAAACACGCAGAGCTCCAGCACATCTAAAAGCTCTCCCAAGTTTTCCAGTTCACCTCTGAGATGTTCTCAAGGAGTTTATCATTCCTTTCCTAAGAGGAGAGGCAGAATGAGCAAAGTCTGCTTTGATTAAAGATTGTTCTATTAGTGAAGTGGTTTCCTATTAGAAACAAGCAGGCATACATGGCTGACTCACTGCTAAACTTCAGGTAAGGGAATCCTCCCTTCAGCTAAGGAGGATCAGATCTACTCAATGTTTATGTTCAGAGGATGGCACAGAGAAACCTTTACTGTGTTTTTGCTATTAAGCAGAGTTCCCTAATGTCAATCCAAGCTCCTCCATTAAACAGAAGTCAGACAAAGTGCCAGCCTTGCTACAGAGGGTATGCGGAACCCACGCACATAAAATCAATGGAACAGACACAAACCACTTTATTCTTATCTTCCTTTCTCATGCTGTAAAACAGCATAAAGATCCAGCACACAGTGACCAAAAAACCCAGGTTTTTTCTCACTTTTAATAACATTTCCAGTCAGAAAAATAGAAGCCAGCAAACACAGAGGAAAGAACAGCAGCTTGTCACCCTGAATCACACTCTTCTCTGCAGGCCAGTAGGAGCCACGAACATCTCACCAGCTTGCTCAACCTCTGGCAGGGTCTTCAGATCCATTCCTCTCACCAAGCCAAGCCACAGCAGTACAGGCACCAAGGTTTGGGATCTACCTGGGCTTGCAACTCAGGTGACTTCCCCAGCCTTTGAACCCATCAGCTCTTGGTATTTCAAAGCATAAAGCAGGCTGGTCAACTCAAGTCTTTTTACCACAGGGGGAAACAAGCAAACCATTGCCTGGAATATATTTATATATATATTTATCTAAAAGTGTATTCTATTAAAGCTCTTATGTTAAAAACTTGGTTACATAAGGTTATGTATTGGCTTATCTTAAAAAAGCAAAAGTACAACCACATGTTAATAGGACATCTGGCTGGGTTTATCAGCTTAGCTTCAGCCAAGAGGACCACCAAGAGAGCTCTCAACCACTAAGTGACAGCCAGCTAATGCCAAGAGCCTCTCAGACCATACAAACATGCTTTAGGCCAGACAGAGGGGTGTATTGACCGAACAGGTTCTTTATTGGCTTGAAGGGTCTATCTATCACTCTGAACCAGTACAGTTCAATAGCTTTCATCTGCTTCCCAGCATGCTGCTTCCACAGAAAAATGCCAATACGGCTCAGGAAGCACAATTAGCATCCCAAACAGAGCTGATTCACGTATTAGATGCAGCAGTTACAGCATTATGGCCAGTGCCTGCATACATTTGCAAGAGGGCCATCTGAAAAGCAGCTTCATTCATAACTGTCATCGGAACTTAGTTATTTTCATGCTCCACAGACTCATCGGTAAGAATTGCATCCATCTTTGGCATTTGCTGAGTAGTGAATTAAAAACAGGAGCTACTGTTTCTTGTTGATTCAGAGCCTGGGAATTTTCAGACAGGCTGAAGAGAAGCAGAGTGAGACCTGAGTGAAGTGAGACCGTGAGGATAAAAAAAATAAAGTTTGAGAGTTTAATAAATGTATTTATGTGGCACAGGGCTATCATAGCAATGCAAAGCTAATAAATATCAGACATTAAGGCAAGGGTATGTTTTAATGTGAAGATGGTAAAGTGGTCTTGTTACTCCTTAAATATCGCCCTTTGGACTGAGGCCCCTGCCACCCTTCCTTTTCCTCTCCTCCTCCTCCCACCCTTCCTCATCCCAGAACTCACCCCAAACTAAATCCTTCCTTGGAGGCTCTTGCTTCCCCTTGATAGAAGAAATACCAGTATCTCAGATCAACTTCATTTTAGGATAGCATCAACTCCACTTCTGCAGATATTGATGTTCACCACTGTTGAGCAGTAGTACCCCTCTCCCATGAGACAGAGTACAGCAAATAACCCTCCTCTAATGGAAAGCAAGCTGACATTTAAAGAGAAAGTTACTGATATAACAAAATGGATCTCTCTCCTTAGTAGACTTTGGCTGGAAAGTTGAGGGTTGAGTGCTTTATACAGGGCTATGCAGCATTCCCACAGCAAAGCAGGATACCGACAAGAAGACAGGAGCTTGACTGAACAAGCACCTCCCAGAGGAAGCTTTGCTTGATTCAGTGCTCAGACACAAGGAAAGTCTCCTTGAGCAGGGTAGGATGAAGCAGACATTTCATACATGCTGTCAGGAGTGGCAAGGCTGACACCCGTTCTGCTTCTGCAGGAGGTCCCTGAGCTCAGAGCTATTTCACAACCCAGATGAGCACCAGGAGAGAGAGACAAAACCATCCAACAAAACCTGGCTGTGCACGGACACAGAGCAAACAAGATGTCAGGAGAACTAGGGACTGGCTGCTCTGTTCCCACCTCAGCTGCTCTCTTCTAGAGTGTGTCTAAAGAGACGACTAGGAAAGAAAAAGCAAAACTTGATTTACCAGCACTGACACAGGTCGGAGGTTTTATTCCTCGCTGGAAGCTTGAACCAGACATCATCTTCAGTAGAGTAATTTCTTATTAACTGCTATTTGTGTTCCTATTCACATCCTTGAGGAATTTTTAGGGGTGACTTTGGAGAGAAATATTAAACACAAGGTGCTTTCCCCACTCTCATTTGGGATTCATAGGTAAAGAAAGCAGAGCATTATAACATTTCAGAGCTATTTGCAGCCTCTGATAGCACCTCTGCACCCATTTCAATTGGTGGCAAGTGCTGTGCTACCAGCAACAGCCTCCAGTTGCTCGTGCCAGGGCTTCAGTGCTTTTCAGCTAAAACACAGCCAGGGAGAAGGGTCTCATGTGCAATGTGGTGCCCTCTCTGCCATCTCTCCTCCCCTTCACTTAGGTGACAAGGCCACGTTTCTCTCCTGCATGAGCTCATATCTCAAGCTAGAGAGCCAGATGGCACATGAGGGAAGGCGGCGATCCAAGCTTTCACTGGTAAAGCTTTACCCCTTGCAGTGGGCAGTACAAATATAAATCCATGAGAGGAGATGGATTGTTCAGGAAGGAGCTTTTTAGAGAGCTGAAATAAACAAGTAAAGCTGAAGATCCACAGTGTCTTAAGGCTGGAGGCAGGGCTGCAGCAGAGGCCGTGCTGATAGGCAGCAAGTTATCAGCAAACAAGCTATTATGAAGCTCTTAGAGTTGGTTGGAAAGAGATAAACCAGCCAGGGAACAAGGATTGCTCAACAGAAGTTGAAGGCAAGAGGGAATTTAACCTCTAGGTCCCCTGCAGAGTCAAGAAGTCACAACGAAGGGAGGAGGCAACTGCCAGACATCCCACAAGGAGTATTTATAGATAAAGAAACAAGGGCAGTTCCACTTTGACTACATCAGGCATCTGCTACCACAGCAGCTCCAGTAATTAACATGCTGCTCTCAGGACACCTGGCAGAGGTTTAGAGTCATAACTCACACACTGTTGGCACCAAGGAGCCCTCACCCATCTCTCTCCCCAGTGCAGTCAGGCAGGGAGGAGACAGCCTCCAAGAACTCCAGGGTGTCAATACACCATACAGCTTGGTGTCATCAGCAAACTTGCATCAATCCCACTGCCCATGTATCAAAGA
Source organism: Pezoporus wallicus (assembly GCF_028554395.1). NCBI lineage: Eukaryota > Metazoa > Chordata > Aves > Psittaciformes > Psittacidae > Pezoporus > Pezoporus wallicus. Next base: position 233,074 of record NW_026640315.1, read on the forward strand.
TGCTGAACAGCACTAGTCCCAACACTGACCCCTTAGGAACACTGCTTGTCACCAGTCTCCACTTGGACATCAAGCTGTTGACTTCAACATTTTGAGTACAACCATCCAACTAATTCCTGATCCACAGAGTGGTCCACTTGTCAAATCCATGTCTCTCCAGTTTAAAGACAAGGAAGTCATGTGGAACAGCATCAGAAGTCCAGGTAGATAACATCAGCTGCTCTTTCCTTACCCACCAATGCTGTAGCCCTGTTGTAAAGGGTATCCCCAAAGCTACTGACTTTAACTGGATCTAGAGATTTCCAAAGGCTCTAATCCAGCATCAGCTTTGAATTTTGACTGCCCATCAGCTAAACAAGTGTACCTGTCCCAGTGGATGCCCTTGCAAGCTATGATCTTCCTGGGCATTCAACATATCCAGAACCTCCACATGAAGCCCTGGAAAGCTAAGGCAGTACATGAGGGTGCTGCTCTCCTCTCCCCATCCTGACTCAGGCCTGCAGCCTGTTGTGGAGCTGACCCATGTCAGAGCACCAGAACTTTCCACTTGGGAAAGAACACCCTGCAAAACTAGTGGTTCTTCCTGTTAAAGCAAAGAAACCCAGGCAGAAGTGATTTCAGAAAGTCATTCAGAGCACGGATTGCAGTCCCTGGCACACCTGGGAAGTGCAGGATCACAGCCAGCAGCAAGCTTGCACTCTCTGGGGTAAATACACTTCCATTATCATTTTTCACAACAAGAGAAAGATGGAGGCCAGCAATAACCCTGAGGTGACTGGTATCTAATTTTTCATCATTGGAGTGTTTATGGCACAGCCATTTGCAGCATCTTGTAATCACTTTGCTGCCTCCTTGACCCCTGGCTCCCCCTTATCCTGCATCTAATTGCATCTGAACAAGCAGGAGGGAAGCAGCAAAGTGGATAGAGATGCAGGAGAGCTGAATGGCTGCTTTGTGATACTTGGAAGGACAGCAGAGGAGCTGCAGAGCCAGGGCTGGCTGTACCCACTGCCACCAGCTTGCTTTGACCTCCCAGAGGCTATGGAACAAGAGCCTGACACTGGGTAACCCGGAGGAGTTGTTCCTCATTTCCTCAATTTATTAGCACAGTATGAGAGATTAATGGGTTCTCTCCAAAGTGTGATGGTATCATCATTATACACAGGCACTGACCACGATTCCTGCATATTCATAGCCTCTCTTGGCAACTACAAGAGCACTGACATGGACTACAGAAGCCCCTGAGAGAGACAGCACAAGGTGAGGGAGACATGGACCAGCATGACACAGATGCACTGAGGGCCCTGTAAACACACCAAGCTACAAACTGCCAGGCTTAGGAGCTACTTGGGTTCAGCAAGGATGACTGCTCCTGAAGGCCACTAACCCCTCATCTGCCATCACACATAGCACCTCCACCACTAATTGGTTGTTTTCCATTTAATTTTCCCCATACAAACATCTCAGTTGAGTTTCACACGATTCCTGGAGGATACAGCTTCAGGACAGCGTTATTCCATTCACTGTGTCACAGGCAAGAGTTGCCTTGAAGCAAAGGAAATGTCCCACACTTTGTAAGTACCTTGCAGCAGCACAAAAGCAAGAGATCAAGCCTCATAGCCTGGGGTTAGCAGGGTGCCTGCTTGCTCCCAGCCCCCTTCCTTTGGCTCCCCAGTACAACACACACCAAACTGGTGCAACAGGCTTCGGATATCAGCTCTGCCTGAGAGCATTATATCGACTTCAACTTACAAGATAAATCCCAGCTGCATTATTTGTATTTATAGTCCTGCTTACAGAAGCATGAGCCACATGTGGGATTTGCTGATGTAGTCCAAAAATACACATTTTTGGACAAGAGTGTCAGTGATCTCACCCAGACAGAAAGCACAATTTAGGAGGATGTTAAGAAGTTGCAGACTTATTTAGGAGTTTGTCCAGAGCTCTTTCCTCCACAGCCTCTGGTAATGTTCAGATGGGCACTGACTGCAGTTCTGCAGCCCTGGTGCTTCCTACCTGTATATTAGGGAACTAATGATGATTTCAGGGGAGGAAAGATCAAGAGTGCTGTGTTAGTGAAGGAAAATGCTGATAAGGAAGGCAGCAAGGTCAGACCTCTGTTTAAAACCAAAATTGGTGGTAAAGCACTGAACTAAGTAGTAGGAAATATGCTGTTGAGATAAAGGCTTGTATTGCATCAACAAGGGGAGTGCTCAGCTGACTTAACAAGTCCTCTCCAACTGTGGTTTCTAGGATGCTGTCACTACCACTGCCCAGAATAACACTGCACAGGGGGAAATGCATTTATTACTTATGAAATGAAAGGTCTGCAAGCCTGCTGGAACAGCCAAGTCAAAGAAAGGGATTTGGGAAGGTTCTTTTTAAGCCTTTACAGCTTGGAGTGGTGAGTGGGTGATCACAAAGAGATATCTGTTCTGACACCTGCCGAGCCTGGGAGAGATTGGTTTCCAATAGCAAGAGAACAGTGTCAGCTTTGGTGCCTTGCTGACCAAATGAGCTTACTCCAGAAGACAGCTTTACTTAGGCAAAGCAGCAGCACAGCCTCTCAGCCTTTCTGAGCAGCAGGGGCTATAGCTGGAGCCCAATAAACACCACTTGAGAGTTCATACCTGTAGGAAGTGCACAAAAGCAAACAGAGATACACCTAGAGCCACTTCTCTGCCCAACTCACATAGCTGCCTTGCTTTGTGCCCACCATCCATCACCACATAAAAACCAAGCACTGAAGTGTGCAGGACATTCTTCTATGGGGAAGCCAAGTGCACCTTAACTCACCAATGGCCCATCACATTATCCACCTTGCTTCAGTTAAGGGCTGATACCTGCAGCACATCTGGCCAGGCACACAACCAAAAGCACCTTTCCCTTCTATATAGCCCTTGCCAACAACTGGAGGTGGCAGAGGGGAAACACTGGCCCTTTGGAAAAGCTCAGCATCCAAGTGACAGAGTAACCCAAGCTTTGCTTAAGGAAAAAAAACACTTCTCAGCTCTGCAGAAAACATATTCCAGTCCCCTGCACTATTGATTTTCCAGTGAAGAGACAAGCTAATCCTTTAAAGTTAGCAACTGTGAGACCATGGATTGAAGCAGCTTCACTATTGCACCAGAGGCTGACTTCTACCCAGCCCTAGCAGCAGGGAGCCTTGCCTTCTGGTTGATCTTTCTTTGACTCAAAATGCCATCAGTTACAAGGAAAACAAGGTAAAAATCACACATCAGAAGCTGAGCTCCTGCTCTTCGGTCACTACTACAAGTTTATTTCCTACTTTTGCAACATTGCACTTGTCTGCCTCTCCTTTAGCCAGGAAAAAGCTCTTACTCACAAGGATAGTTATTATGTGAAGTTCCTTTTGCGTTAGGAAACACAAGGGGTGTGGGAAGCTCCAAAAGAGCTGGTTTAATCTGTCACAGGCATATGACAAGTGAGCAATCGAAACAATTTATTGACAAGCCCACAGGAGAAGAATGAACCGGGATGAACAAGGCAGGATTTATGCCATATTAACAAGGCTGTGTGCCAATTGCTACCTTATTAGTTTCACAATAAAGCAAGCTGAGAATTGCCTTCCCGTCCCAGACACCATTTATTTGACATGAACTCGGCTCCTGTCCTTCTTCAGCCACTTCAGAGCAAAGCAGCAATTAATACACCTTACTTTTTGGGAGCTGACTTAGATAAGAGGTATGAGAAGACTCCAATGAGTCCCTGAGACTGGGCTTTTAGCCAAGCAAAGCTGTATTTCAGAGGCACCTGTAACAAACGGTTAGGGCTAGTGATATTTATGTTTAATGCAGTACTAATTCCTCTCTTGCCATGGCAGTGGCTCAAAACTCAGGTGCCTGTACATACAGAAATGGTATAATATTCTGGAGCTTTGAGAGGCTTTTCCCCTCTTCTGAAGGCTTTCAGAAGCAGCAGCTGCCTTTTTTTTGCTGCATTTGTTTCTATTTCTATACGAGCATCATAACAAAACACATCAGAGCATTTGTGTTAAGGAAGATAACGCAATATCTTTGGCAAGGAAGTCTTACCAGGAATAACTTCTTACAGGATATGCAGGGTGACATGCTAATAGTGCCCCAGTCCTGCTGCATCCTTACTGCAAAGCTGGGGGAACCTGGAACATAACAATGCTACAGTTTATGCAATTTATTTAAGCAAGATGATGGCTTCACACCAGCAGATGTGAAGGTCCTATCAGCTTCTTTGGCTCACTCTGGGAGCCCAGGGCAAGCACCCCAAACCTTTCTGATTGATGAGTGTGAAATGAGCCCTCCCTGCTCCTGAAGCAGGTACCTTCCCACCACCGGTTCTCAAGGTCCCTAGACACTGAGACCTGTAAGAATAAATATCCAGGAGACAGCAGCTGTGACCCATTTATTACCGGATGCTGCTGCAGGGCACAGCTGAGGAAGGCAGGGCAGAGGAAAAGCACTTGCTGCAGAGGGAACAAGAGGAGTGAACCCGGGTGTCCTTGGAAGAAGCGCTCTGCTGGCAGCACTGCTCCAGCTCTTTCTCTCCAGCTCCCAGTTAGCAAGAGACAGCTTAGATGTAGCATGGATGTTCAAACACTGCCATGGGGGCTCCCATCGTATCACTGGTGGAAGGTTAATAAATAAAAGACAAAAAAAACACCCACAAAAAAAGCCCACAGAAACCAAAAGGCAACCACAGAGAGGCTACAAGAGTCTCATGCACTGAACAAGCCCATCAAACTCCCCTAGAGCAGGCAAATGTATTTGGAAAGATGCATTTTGATAGCAAATACCACAGGTACCTTTAACCAGAGCAGGGGATGCACACAACACGCAGCACAGTCAGGAAGGACAAATGCTGAGGAGGGAAGCAGAGCACGTACACCAGCAGCACAGAGCACAGCCCTACAGCCGACGAGGGCCGGGAAAGCAGCACCGCACCGAGGCAGTCGGGATCTACATCAACACTTATCAGTTCAGCCTTTGCATTTGCTGGCACTGAGCAACTGTATGTGTGTCCTCAGACTACCTCCTCACCCCCCTGCACAACCTCCTGCAGCCACAGCCCAGCCCTGCTCTGGTCACTGGGTATTGTGATCAGAGCGTCGGGCCGGGGTGACATTGTCCCCTCCTGAAGAGGAATGGTAAGCGCCTGCAAGCCCGCTCGTTTTATTCACTGCACAAGCACGTTTCCAACTGGGATAATCTCCATTAAACCATCTGCGCTCCCATCTTCGCCCGGCCCGCACCCGCTGGGCTGCCCGCGATGCTGCAGCATCTGTGAACCGGCAAAAGCGGATGCCACGTCCCTTTCCCAATCAGCTAAAAACCCAGCAGAGACTCAGACAGAACAGATGCACCTGGTAGCTTTGACACACTACAGAGCCAGGCTACCAGGAGTACCTGTGCCAGTGCCTCTTCTGAAAGGCATACGGCTCCCTCTGATAGTTTAAAGCCATTTCCTTTCCATCGTGGGAAGGCACCATGCCCCAAAACTGCCAGAAGAGGAGGGCTGAGATTTTAGCTACATTGGCTGCCCTGGTGCAGAAGAGAAGCACCATGTGCCAGGTCCTGAATGCATTTTGGATCAGACACTCCAAATGGCTGTTGATCCCCAGGATTTAATCTCATATTTATCTCATAGCCGCTTTCTAGAAACAGGGACTATCATGTCACATTCCTGCATCACTGGAACAAAGACAAGAAAGCGTTATGATGAAAGATCTGAAAATTCAATCCGCTGCCCCTTCCCCATAGCCTATACAGAAGGCACCAAACCAACCTTACAGCAAGCTGATAAAACAACTAGCATTGAAGCATGAATTCGGCATGCAGAAAACTTGACCCTGTCCTTAGCGTTGCCATCGAGACAGCCAAGGCACTTGGGAGTCACTTCAGCTGTTGAGGACATGACAGTATGGTGAGAGATCTGAAGCAAAGATAGAAAGCCATCGATCCGCTTTACCGGTAATCAGTGCTTGCCTTCAACAAGGTCGCAGGGCCATCTAACACATGCCTTTCTTCCAGCCAATTTGCCCTGCGTGGTCTTGCCCTTAAAGGCATGGAACAGCATGGTGTCTGGGTTCAGCTTAACAGTGATTTTTGTCCTTCCTAGTAGCTGGTGCAGTGCTGTGTTTTGGATTTAGTCTGAGGATAACACCAATGGTTTAGCTGTTGCTCAATGCTGCCTACCAGCAAGGACCTTCCAGTCTCTCATGCACTGACAGTGAGGAGGGGCACAAGAAGCCGTGAGGGAGCACAGCCAGGACAGACAAAGGGGTATTCCATACCACATCACATCATGCCCAGGATATAAACTGGGGGGAGTCGCCCAGAAGGACCAGGTCACTGCTCAGGTCAGGCTGGGTGTCCATCACTGGGTGGTGAGCAAGTGTATTGTGCATCACTTGTGTTTACTGTTTTTCCCTTCCCCTTTTATATTATTTCCCCTTGTTATTTCCCTTATTACTATTATTAGTAATAGTTTTATATTGTACTGCAGTTGTTGGACTGTTCTGATCTCAACCCATAGATTTTACTCCTACAGTCCCAAAGAAGAGGCAAATAATGGGACAGGAGTGAAAGCCTATTTCAGTATTTCCTGCACTTGCATTCACTTACTTGGTTTGCAAGCCTTTATTTTACAAGGCAATTTACAAACAAGCAGCAAGACAACCATTTGTTCAGACAAAGGTTAATAGGGGCTTAGTGGTCTCTGAAGACTCTGCAGTCACGCTTAGGTGTGAGATTCTGGAGTAGCAATAAAGATGCTGCTCAGACAAGCAAGCCTCAAGAGAAGAATTTAATCTGTCTAAATATTCTCATTATGTACAGAGTTTTCAGCTTCCATTCACAGTGATCAGAGCAGACACAGCTTCCAGAGGCCTTTTTGGACAATAAAGCGTGAAATAGGATTTTTACATCTGTCATTATGCGCCTTTCCACCTCCAGCTCAAAGAGTCAATGTTTGAAATGGGTTTTGTTGAAAAGAGCAGTGCTGGGAGAGAAAGAGTCGACAGGAGGAAACCAGCACAGACCTTTGGCAGACCGGTGGTACTTGGCACAAGAGAGCTCCCATTGGCACCATTTTCCCAGAAAACCTCAAATAGATTATTTCTCCTTAGAAGTCCAAAAAAAAGGCTTTCTGTGGGGTCATGCACAGAGTAAGAAGTGTAGCACTACATCCAGAGATATGCTTCACTGTAGTGGGCAAGAGGTTCTAGTTACATGCCCCCATCTTGCTCCTAAAAGTCACTTAGACCTAAATACATTACTAAGACGAGGTGAGAAAACTAGAGGCGGGCATCTAGGACAAAAGGACTGATCCAAAAACTCAGCTGCTTTCTTAGGGATCACAGTGTCCATCTGTCCCCTTGCCAGAGGGGAACATAGCCTGCAAAAAGAGACCTTGTTTGTCCACCGGAACATGGAACCCGAATTATTCCAACAAGCACGCATTCAAAAAGTAAAAAGATCAAGAAAACAGAGCAAGTTCTCTGTGGGTATGATCTCCTGGGATCAAGAGAACAGCTACGCTCCTGATGCATCTCACCACTCCTCATTTTCATGTTGCCTTTTCCCCTTCAGACAGACAGGTTTCAGTTTCTCTTGCATGTTTAAAACTCCACTTCTATACAGAAAAAGCTTGGATAAAATGTTTAGAGATAATGACAGTGTTTTGCTATTAAATCTTTTGCTCGAAGTCAAGCAACTTCCTACCCCCATCCTCTCACCCCCAGGTTTCTCTCAAAGAGTAAGAGCTCAAAGTACTGCTCACTAGTTCACATTTCTAACAGGAGAGGGAACACATTAATCAGCACAGTCACTGCAGAGGCAGCCCAGACTTGAAGACAGTACTATGGTCTGAATGTTTGATATCCCTCTCAAGGGAAGCCATCATCATCATTGTTTTCTAGAGAATAAAACCACACAAGTCAAACAGAGTGGGACCAACAGAGCTGGAGGTAGAACAAATCCCAGTTTACTCCCATACTCATCCAGGAAGAAGCATTAGAGACCTCAACAGAAAAGCACAGCTTGGAGGTAATGCCACCCCTCAGCAGGGTCCTGAAAATAGTGAATGTGGGAATCACCCCCCTCCAGTAACCCACCAGAGACTGGTATGCTCCAGTATCTGAAGAGGGCCTACAAGGATACCAGAGAGGGGCTCTTCATCAGGGATTGCAGTGACAGGACAAGAGGTAATGGGTTTAAACTTAAACAGGGGAAGTTCAGGTTAGATAAAAGGAAGAAGTTCTTTATTGTGAGGGTGGTGAGGTGCTGGCACAGGGTGCCCAAAGAAGTGGTGAATGCTCCATCCCTGGCAGTGTTCAGTGTTCAAGGCCAGGCTGGACAGAGCCTTGGGTGACATGGTCTAGTGTGAGGTGTCCCTGCCCATGGCAAGGGGGTGGAACTGGATGATCTTAAGCTCCTTACCAACCCAAGCCATTCTACAGTTCTGTGTTCTCCCCAAAACAATCCCTGTCTACATCTAAGGGGCAGGAAAAAAGCACCAAAACACTCATCTCAATTCCGGAGCAGTGAAGGATTAACCACTACCAAAGCCTTTGCAGATATTTATTCTCCAAAGCCATACGAGCAGACAGACAGACGGAAAAGCTCCTCTGAGAGCTATGTACACAGGCAGCAAGTCTAATGCTTACACAGCCTTCATTTATTTTTTTTCCCAAGTCCTAACAACAATTATCTTCATGAATTATAGACATAATATCCGAGAGATGCAGGCAGTAATTAATGTCTGTCTGCCTTTTCTGACTAGCTCCTTCTGCTGGGTCAGAGAGAGTTATTGAAATGCAGGAAGGAAATCTTCCATCTCCTGGAAGTTTTAAAGAAACAGACTAAGACACAATTTAATAAAGCAATAATATTTCTCTTCAATAATTAACTAGGCTTTGACATTCACTAATATTCCCGAGGCCCAGCTCTTCTTTTTGCAATAACGCTGGGACAAGTGCACTCAAGGATATGATCCCTTGAATGTCTAAAATGGACAAATTGCAAAAGTGCTTCCAATGCCCCTTACCCCTTGATTTCTCTGCACACACATGGCCACAGTCATTCTTTTTCCCTAGAATTCTCACTGAGACCCTTAACAGAAGCCACACCATGCAGCACCTGCACACCTCCCTCTTCTCCTTTTGCCCTACTAACATCTGTCTTCACGTATGAGCACTCAACCGTCCCCAATCTCAAGAGAAGCAGTTTATCATCCTTTGGGAAAAACCTTGGTTTCACAACAGAACCACAGCAATAGACAATGCTAAACTAGGCAAAGGTATTGCTAAAGCAGCATACAGCACTGGATGATGTTCAAGTTGGTTGTTCCACCATCTCTCATGAAGCAGATTCTCTTGCAGCATAAACAGGTTGATTCACAAAAAGAATGCACTCAAGAGAGTTTAATATACTCCAGTCTATTGACAACAGTTCCCTCCAAGCAACAATTACTTAGCCAGCCACTGGAAAAAATCCCACCCTTTGGCATGTACACATCACCTGCTTAAGCAATATAAAACTACACAACAGTAAGACAGAACTCAAACTCAGTATCATTCTGATGGCCACTAAATTAAAACACAGCCACGTCACCAAGAATAAAGAGGGGGTCTGTGGCCAAAAAGGTCAGACTGAACTATGAGTTTCACACCTCTGTTGTTCACTTGAGCTACACTATCTCTACAGGAAAAGAATCCCTTTCCACTAGAAGCAAAGTTTCAATGGGAATAATGATGATCCCAGTTTCAGAAACTCACCAGATACAGTCTGTAAGCATCGATCCGTCGAATTGGCCCCCAGCACTTGTCTGTATCATTGTACTTTGTGCCATCTCCAACACTGCAAGAATGGTTGCCAGTGGCACTGCTGGGAAAGGAGGGAGAAACAAAAGACAGTCATTAACTCCTAGTAGATGCCTTCCCCTCTCCTGCATTCAGGACAGAAGAATGATCAGAAGCCTGAAGTGTCCATTCCTCCTTTCCCCTGTCCTTTTATTTTCTAGACTAACAGAGCAAGTTGCTGAGTACCATACATTGAAAGGCAAAGTCCTGATTTGCCTCCAGTCATTTACAAGCTTGGTCATTTGGTCATCAAGCTAGGAAGTTAAGGTCACTGAGGTTTTCCATTCCCAAGTCATGAGTTCAAATCCAGCCCAGATTTGATCAAAGCAATCACTTTCATTATCTGTTTTGTTGAGAAAGGAACTGGGCTCAGTCCAGAGATAAGTCCATGTAATGCCATCACTCACTGGTCCCAGCCTTGGTAAGCATCACACCTCTCTTACCCAAAGAGACAGAGAAGCTAAAATCCTGCAGAGTATTGCGATCTAACTATTGAGCAACAAGTCCCATGTCTGCAGGTGTTGAAGCTGCAAGCACTTCACACCTGAGGACTCATCTGAAATCAGGTCAGCTACTTTTCAGGCAGGCAGCAGGCACTCAGGTGGCAAACATAAACCAGCTTCATCTTCCCATCCACAAGTGATGCTGAGCTGTCTCCACTCCATTCTTCAGAAAGCAGAGCTGATCCCAGTCACCCCATCAAATCCAAAAGTCTGCTCTTTCCTGTGTTAGCACACAACCCCACAGCAGTAAGTACACTTACCAGGTCACTTGCATGAGAGAGACTGGTACAGCTGCTGCGTAGATTGCCAGGTCTCCATAGAGGTAGATGATTATACAGAAATAGAAGAGGTTGACACCCACTGCAGGGAAAGGAAATACTGTACAGGCAGCAGAGCACTTTAAATACAGCAAACAAAGTCTTGGAAAATACATCACTATTTGCCTCCATAGTTTACTTCTTTCTGCAACAAACTGCACCCAAGGGTCACATCAGCAGCTCAGGGAACTTAGCCACAACACAGGAACTGACAGGACACGAGGTGCTCAAAGCTCAACTCTGCCTCCTTCAACACTTCTTAGCCCTGACACTAGACTCTCTGGTTCAAGCCCCTGTTCCAGTCACTGGTCAAGACCAGGAGGTCTCAAGTTATCTGCCAGATGAAGCTGTCAACATGGAAGAGCTGCAGGCAAACATCTAGCTGATGCTCACAGACCTGGTGTCAGCAAGGCTTGACAAACAGCGAAATGGAGAGAAGAGCCTTTAGTGTCTGCTGATTCCAAACCCTCTGTCTGCCAACCTGCAGGACCTTCACAGGGATTTGGCCCTGCAGAGCTGAGGTTCCACAGGGCTGAAATGGAGCTGCTCTAGGAGATGCCTTAGCATCAATTGCTTGAGCCAAGGTTCAAACCTGCAAAGCCCTCTTATCCTACTGCCACAGTGTTCACTGTTCCTGCCCCTGACTGTTTTCTTTATTGCTTTAAAAGCTTGCTTTGTGTTCACCTGTGAGATCAGAAAAAGTCTTACATAAGTTAACTGTGTGCATAGAACAGCCTTCATGGGGCAAACCAAGACAGTGCTGTGGAGGGCGAAAATCTGCAGGGATAGGGAAATGCTTGTTGAGTCCCTTGGATTCCTTTCTTCCAAGCAACTCGGTATAAATCTCACCAAGAAAGAACAAACTGCAACATATTTTAGTTCAGAGGCAGGCGAGTAACAAAAATACAGAAGAGAAAAGCCTCAGATTTGTTTCATTTAGGAAGCTGACATTGATGGAAAATAGCTCAAGGAACCTGTCCACACTTTGAAGTTGTGATGCCACCTGATGCTTAATCCTAATGCAGCTTGAGCAAATCAATTCCCCTCCTCCAGCCTTGCATGTGACAACTATCAAACAAGGGCAGCAGTGCTGCAGGAATGCAGAGAAATATCTCTACAGTGCTTGGATGCCCTGAAGTTTTACCATCACACTGCCCCTGGATCTCTGCATGTCAGGAAGCATTAATAGTCATTCTTCTTTGTTTAAATAAATCACTCAATATGCTGAGCCTACTTAGCATAACACATTGCTAAAAAAGGGCTCTATTGGGAAAGCAGCAATAAAACTTCCCTGCTTCTGTAGAGCCACACACTAAGCCAGGATTTTAGAGTTGTTCCTCGTTTGAACAGACAAATGGAGATGTTATAGAAATTGTCAGATCATTTCATGCTGTTCCCCCCTTGTTCTCTTCCTCTGTAAGAGATTTAAGATGGTTTCAGAGTTAAGGAGTCTCTGTGTTGTTCTGAATGTGGCAACAAATGACCTACCAGTAGATCTCTATAATTTCCCACTGAAAAGGGTTGAAGGTTATAACAAATATAACATATAGCATAGAACAGAAGCTGCAAGACACCCTGAAGCACAGGGTTATACACACACAGATAGAGAGTCTGCTTTGGGATCTGCTACCCATCTCAGGTACCCCCCGGAAAATAAGTCTAACATGACCAGCTAAGCCCCACCAGCACCACCACATACCCACCAGCACACACTGTATCCCCGTTCCAGTGCAGGCTTCTCTGGGAAGTCCAGGTGACACTCCTCTCCCAATCTCCTCCTCTCAAATGCAGGAAGACTTTAGCATCAGCTCTTTTATAAACTGCCTCTGACCCTCCCTGATCAATACTTTCATTACTGGACACAAAATGGGGAGGAATAAAAGAAAATCAATGACTTCCTGTGAGGAAACAGCATGGCAAATGTGCCTAGAATCCATCACCGCAATAAATCACTCCCTGGTCCCAGAAGAAAGCACCCAACATTGCACCTTAAAGAAGCAAGCAGTTCTTCGGAGCCAGCTCTTTGAAAGAGCACACAAACCATCACAGCCTAAACCTAAGTGAGCTCCCTTTAAGAGAACAGACAGTTTGAAATTGAGATTTATCCCCAGATTACCTCCCAGGACTGCAGATTCAACTGCTGTCAGGTTCTTGAAAATAAAAATCAGTCAAGAGAAAGCAGCAGAGAACTCGTTGGAAATTGGAGGCTTTGAGGTCTCCTGCAAAGCTTTGCACTAGCTATTCCCCCCCATGAAGGCTGTAAAGCCCTCAAACACCCCAGATTTGGATTTTTGCTTTGTATACCATGAGCAAAAACCCACCCAGACATTGAGTAGCTGTGAAACTGCAGCGGTTGGCGCCTGGAGCCAGGGCTTCTCCAGTGCAGCCTGGTTTCTTGGCACTAAGCAGGACTGGTCACTGGCAAACTGCCCTTACTGAGTGCCTTTCTGTGCAACCATCACCTCAGCAAGGACCTGCAGAGGGAGGTACTTCACTTGTTTCTTTGCAACCACCACTCAGCAGACCAGAGGGTGTCTCTGAACAGCAACAGACTAGGGATGGAGCCTCATTGCTGAGCACAGAAGATGGGAAAGCAGCAGAGGAGTTACAGATGCCTTAAACCCTTTCCTGGGTGCACCTCATCACATTTGGAAGTCACAAGTTGTTTCATAGAATCAACAGTATCCCAGACTGGTTTGGGTTGGAATGGACCTTAAAGCTCATCCAGCTCCAACCCCCTTTCATGGGCAGGGACACTTTCCACTAGAGCAGCTTGCTCCAAGCCTCATTCAACCTGGACTTGATGATGGTTTCAAGCCATAGTCTGCTGTTCCAGCTGCCTTCCTGCAAAAGGATTCATCCCTTTCCCCTGGGGAGGATCCCCAACACAGAAATCAGATAACTCTGGCTAAAGCAACATTAAGACAAAGGATTAAGAATTAGAGTCCTAAGCAGTTTATACCACTTAGCTAAAGCGTTCATCAGTGCCTGACAGAGAGGACGTGTATTTCCAGCACCCTCTACAGGCTGAGCAGCTCCCAGCAGCAAGGACTAGAAGGCAACCCCTGGCTGGCTTTGGGGAATCGTAACTACCTCCCCTGTGAAGCACATACAAAGCAGGAGCCTTCTGTGGGAGCTCTCTGCCTCCTGTGATCCTGCCCTCCTGCAGCTTAAAAGGCTTCTACAGCTGAATCCTCAGCAATACTGCTAAGACCTGCTACACGGTGCTTACTCAAAGCACTTCCCAAATATCACTCCTCAGAGGATGAACAATAGACAAGGAAGTGTTCACAGTGGCAAAGCACACAAGCAAAAAAGCTTGCCTAAAGTCAGAGCAACCCAGTACTCAAGGCAACAAGACATTCCTAGTCCTGTTTTGGACCAACCCCAGTCTCCAACCCACACTCTGGCCACGTCACCTCTCCTGTGACCAGAAAATTGGCAGCCTGATCCCAGGTGGATTATTTTGACAGTCCTACAAAGACCCAGAAGAGGCGTGCAGGGAAATTAAAAAGGTTTTTTTTTCAATTGGACTTTTAAATCAGAAATAATCTAGTTCAAAGACTCCTCACTTTAAGCCCAGCTGTCCTTCAAAGGCAATGGACTTACACAGGCATAAAGCTGATGTAACGTAGTGGAAAAACCCAGCCCATCCTGTCTTTGTGAGATGGCCAGTGAACAAGGGAAAATGTCACTTTCCACAAGAAATGGGGCCTGACAGGCTCAAAACTGCACAGCCATTGTGTCTCTGATGGTTTTCTGGCTCTGCACAGCATTTCAAATTGGTTTACAAGATTCAGGATACCCAACATTGCAGTTTGCATTTCTATCGCATGCAGCAGTGGATATGGCTTTATTGCAGTACAGTTACAAGTTTGTTCCCTGACACATAGGAGACATTTAAAAGGAATAAGACAAGACAGCTACCTATCAAATGCACACCTTTCAGTCCTTCACATCCCAGCAGCTCTCTTGGTGACTCCCCAGACACAAGCAATTCTCAGCTCTCCCCAGAAGGGTCTCTCCTTCAGACCGACTCAGGGTCCAGGGCAGCCCAAACACCTTGTTCTCAAATGCTACAGCCAAGATGGAACTAGTGAACTCTACGGCTGGGCTCTACTGCTTTAGGCAGTGGAGATCAGAGGACAGATGCACTTCAGAGTTAGGTTAAGGGCAGTCAGAAAACTATTGACTTACACTTATCTGTCTCAAGGAACTGGACCCACAACCTGCAGTATTTTGGCTAGGTCCACTACACCACAGTGCCCTCCCCTTCATGCAGGTTCAGGCCACACGGCCTACAAATCATCTGCTTTGTGGAAATACCACACAGGGGGATGAAGGCAGTCCACAGAGAGAAGAAATGACACTTTAGGGTGGAATTATCACAAACTCAGGATGCAAACCCACACTGCGAAGCACGCAAGTAGGGAAAAGCCATACACACACATGCCAGAGGACCTGAAGGGACTGCCAAAAACATGAGTTACTTACCTTTATTGAAGAACATGGAAGCCATCTGGCCCATTTCCACCCTCTCAGTAATTTCAAAGATATTGGGGGAGCCACGTCTCTCTGCAAGTTAAAACAGGAAGTGTTTCAACCCTTCAGTAAGCTCTGAGGCCAGACTGAAGACATTCAGGAAGCTCTAGCAACAGTTTGAAGGACAGTGTGTACGACTCGCACCTGCAGAGTCACTGGTTCAATTACTCTGCTGAAGCTAGTTTAGAAGTGTTTCAAAAATAAGATGTTCTCATCTTAGTGACCTACAAAGAAGAGATCTTTATCAGACTGCAAAAGGCAAACTGAATTCTCAATGAGTCTTATCTTGCAAGTGCTAAGGACTGTGGGAGGTAAGCATGTGGAATTAAGGGTGAAATGGACAGAAGAGTCCTTCCTGTTCCACTTGCTGGAGCCCACTGGGACACAGTCTGCAGACAAGAGATCTCAGATGCAGCAAAAGCATGAAGTGAGTACTTACGAACTGACAGGATAGGTCGTGTCTCTGCTCGATCGTAGCCGTCTTGGAGGAGAACATCAGTGTCAGATACACCAGAGGAAGAATCCTCATCCTCATCATCCTCCTGGAAGAGAAGCCCAGACCCCTCTGCTGAGATGTCCACTACCCACATTACTGGCTGCCATGGTCTCACCCCCAGAAACTCAAAGGAAGGTGCCAAACAGGGACGTGCAAGCAAATGCAAAGGCAGGAAGCCTTGGCCCAGGGTTTGGATGCTGCAGAGAGCAGAGGTGAGGTCTGTCTCCCAGCTTCAACCCACTAACATACAGGCAGGGATCTAAATGAATGCAAACAATGCCTCATGCTGATCCAGAAAAGTCACTAAAGACAGGATCCAAAAAGCCACAGGTAAGTTTTACAGCAAGAACATACTTCAGGACCATCCATTCCCTGAGATACAGCCCAAGTGACAGCAAGGATGTGCCAGCCTGTCCTAGTTAAATGACCCAAGATCAATAAGGATTTATAGACCTCAGCACACTCCAAATGGCACCAATATATTGGCTGCCACCTCTCTACATTCACTGAGCAGCGCTCTGGGCAAGGAGAGAACAATCAGTTAAGAAATGGGAACAGCACAAGAGATTTTTCAAAGCAGGAGCAGAAAATCCTGTCTTTAATGAGTAACCCCACAGGGAACTAACAGCCCTATTTCATATGGCAAAGTTAAGTACAGCAGAAATTTACTCCTTTAGAGTTACTAATGAGGCAAAGATGCAGAGGAATCTCAGGCAAGTCCTACATGATAGAAGAACAAGAGAAAGCCCACACAAACCTTGCGTTTCTCCATTCTCTTCCATCGCAGCTGGGCATTTGCAGCAGCCATGGCTTCCACCACAAAGGTTGTAGTCATATAGCTGGAGAGAGAAACTCAATTGGTATCAGTAATAATCCAGAACTGTCACAAAAGGGAGATGAAAAATTATTCCCATCTGTAAGAGCAAACAAACCAAGACAACCCTTTCACCTGCTCCACACACACACTGCACTGTTGGTACAGCGTTTCATCTCCGTTTGCTGCTCCTTCCTGTTCTTCAGATGAAGGCGTCAAGCAGACAACAGAATGCAGTACAACACAACATGCCTTCAGATATAAGACACTTTAAGTGTCTGTAAGGCACCTTCCTACTGTTTCTGAGGGGCTGCGAAAGGCAAGAGGACATCCCCATTTGTTAGAAAGCAAGCTTCCTTCCTCTTATTAGGGTCAACGACAAACACAGTACTATGCTGAAGCTTATCTGTTAGGGCCTGTGGCAAAGGTACTACAGTCCAGTAAAGAATCTTACAAATGGCATAAGAAGCAAAGCATCAATCCAAGAGCAAGGAGTAGATCATACGTGTATGCAAATACACTTTGCTGGAGCCCAGAGGAAAAGCTGTCTAGCAAGACAGAGAGAGCCACCAATGGGAGGAATACCATTACCTCAGCTAAAAACAGTCCTCTAACACACAAGCAAACCAACCAACCTTACATTAACCTTATTTAAGGCTTTAAAGTGGTTTCTCACTGCTTCAGGAACCACAGTCACTTATCAAGTTCAAATGAGAGATTAGTTGTGCAAGAATAAAAGCAAGCAGCCCTGTCCTGAAGCCCAATTTCTGCTTAGGCTCTTCTGGCACTTGAAGGGTCCCCAGCAAGCACAAGGAAGTCACAAGCACCACAACAAAAGCAACAGGGCAGCACAGTTCCTAGGGCACACAGCTTCAAGCTGTGTCTTCTCAGTTTAATCCAGAGCACTTTTGGCATGCAGGTTCAGAGATTTGTGCTCTTCTGCTGACCCTGAAGGACTGTCAGCTGGTGCTGAGTGTCATACACTGCATTTACACTGTTAAACTAATGTACCCAAGAGGAATCGCTTCCAAAGGTCCCAATTACTTGTACTCCCACAGTTTATATTTTATTAAGTCTTTGCAGCATTCAGCTTTGAGGTGGGGAAGTTACAAGCATTACTACAATCAATACTGACCATAGAGTACCTCTATATAGCAGCACCTATCAGATCCAAAAAGCACTGCCTCCAAATTAAAGCTGGTTACTGACAAGAAAGGAAGTTCTAAATTCCATCTGTACAAACACCAGGAGGGGATTTTGGTTTATTTTGCTTTAAAACCAAGCAGGAATTCACAGCCCGTTAGAATATAGCAATTCTATTAATAACTACTTAGACATTCGTGCTGTATCAACAGCCTCCAGCTCCACCTGCTGCTCCAGCAGGGAGACATCTGGGCAGAACCTCATGGCAAGCCAGCATGAAAATCATGAGACTAGCTCCAATGTCTCAAGCGGGAAAGGTCTGGAGGGGGATAAGACAGGCCCAGCTATAGAGTAATTTGTTTCCCTGACACTCTTGCAGTTGCCCAGAGCATTGCCAGAAGCCAAGAGAAAGCTAACACAACAGGTCTGCATCATACCTGCAAGTCACAAAGCACAGCAACGACCCTTCGTCATCTGTGACCTGGTCAGTGCTTGGGGAACTGATCCAAGACAGAGGCAGGAGCAGGATGTATCCACAGTGAGGACAGTGTCAAAAGGGAAGCTGGGAGAAAGCAGACTCTGGACTGGAGGAAAAGCCTTTTCCATCAGTCAGGAAGTGGGATGTAGCACCACCATATTGCAGCATCCCTCCAAACAAGGTCCACAGGCAACACAGCTGCCAATTGCAATGCTCAAGCACCAGAGGTACAGGCCCACTTAGCAAAGCATCAGAAGCCTTACCACTGCCCTTACAACTACACCCAACTTAACCTCCCAACCCTCCAAGGCCACGTACTCACATCCCACCTCATAAATCCCAGGAACATGAGGAGGACAAGGCTGACGAGCCACCCTGCTGTCGCAAAGGCCTTCGGCATGGTCAGGGCTCCTGTTCCAACGATGAGGTTGAACATGTAAACAAGACCAACCTGAAATCAATCACATAATCCAACATGAGAGCTGGCAGCCATGCCAGAGATCATCCCAGACACCTCACACATGTACTGATTTAAATGGAGAGCAATCTTGGAGCAAGCAGGGTGGGAGCAAGCCCATGCTACTAATATAGGTAAGAGGGGACTGATAACCAAAGTGAGTGTCAGCACGTTTCTGGAGAAACTGATATTCATATCCATCTTTCTAATTATTTTTAATGTTTTCCTTTCTAGCTTTTAAAGTTAGAAAGGATGTGAACTGTTTCTTTGTTTTCAAATCCACTGCCTTCTGTCAGAAGAGTCTACACTACGGGTTGGGGTCTGTCCTGATTTTCTGACCTAAACCTAAGTAGTTAGGTTCATACATAAGTTACCTTTCAGAATCTCTTGTTCCTCTTTATTTAGTCAAGCATAAAACATCCAAACACAACTCTAATGCAAAGCCTGCTCGTTATTTTAAAACACTCTGAAGAAGAGATTTTACTTCTGAAGGGAAAGGATTTTCTCCTCTTTGCCAATGAGCTTTTTTCTGCCTAAGGGCAAAAGAGAATTGTGCACCTAGACAGGAGCCCTGGACTATAAATTCAGTTGAACTCAGGGTCAAAAATTGCCTCAAAGTTGGTTTGTTTGGTTTTCATACTTAAATGTATAGGTCAGAGCCTCTCCAGGGGCCAGCCAGTAAAGAACTGTGTCAGAGTACACTTTTCTAGCTGTGGAACAAGTAATATCAAGAGAACTAGTCCCCCGTGAACACTCCTGCCCTTCATTCCCCAACAAACACAGCAAATTCATCTTCTGACCAGTCCCCCAGAATGACAGGAGTCAGCTATTGCAGCTTGCAGGAAAGCTCTTTCCATTCAGCTGGCAGAGCTGTCATTCCTCAAGTGCTCAGGGCCACAATACACTCTGCAGTGAAGGACTCCTGTAAAAGCACCTCAGGTGATTCTCCTTAACTTTGGTCAACTTGACAGAGATCAGAGTGGTGCCCATGTTCAATCTGGCTAAACACCTTCAGGGAAAGATGAGAGTCACAGCCTTTGAGATGAGGCACTAGGAAATTCATGCAGCACTAACATAACAACATAAGAGCAGGTGACACTAATCCTTTAGGGTCTGGGCGCCCCAGTTATTGTCTTGTTCTCCATCTTCTCAGTTGTGACCTATTTCTGCAGCCTAATATCCAGTTCTGCTAAATTCAATCATTAACATAGGGATGAAAGTTTTAAAGCATTTGAAAACCAACACACAGGTTTCAGGACTGGTTCTGCATTTAGTGAATTCACTTTAGAAAGAAAAACAAAGAGAGTTTGCCAAGCACTGTTTTTAAGAGCTGACACTATATGAATACTTGTGGCTATGAAAACCAGTATTTCCAGTAACATAGGAAAGCACTAATTGGCTCTGCAATTTCACAGAACACCACATATACAAGGAAGAAACATCCCGATTACTCATTTCAAGTGAAGTGGTTTAAGAGTAATTAGTACAACAGCTAAAAATAAGTAAACTTTACATAATGTTTTCCCCTGGGTTTCTTAAAGCAAAAAGAAAGCAGCAGCAAAGCGGGATAGTTTCAGTGCCTCACACACCCCCATGTTTGTGCTAGCTTCACGGCACAATTTGGGCTAGAGAAAACATAATGGAAGGATGCAAGAGCTAGTATGGGATATGACACTCTTTTAAAGACTTTTAAAACTATACCTTAAGCAGACATGATCCCCTTATATAAAGGGTGACCTATAAGCATTTTTAATGACCCTTTAGCCTCCACCATCTCCTGAAACACTGAAGTTATGTCCACGGGGAGGTAGGAAACGAAAACACAATGCTGAGAGAAGAGGATCTGGAAAACACTCGTGAGCAAACCCACAATGAGCCATACTTACATAGGGAGAGTAAAGCTCTCCTGTATCGGTGATGCCGCCAGCCATGCTGAATGTGGTGGGGAGGCTTGGAGCAGAGTGAGGAGGGTGCTTTCAACTTCTCTTGCCTTTAACCTTAGGAAACATCATTAAGTTGTGCTAGCTTTGTCACGGGAAGAACTCGCAAGTCAGCTTTTGCCCAATAATCTTGTGATGTTTGAACAAAAAAGGGCCTCAGCAGGACTTTGTGCTCTGGATACAGCCCACTCACCAGCACCATTTGGGTCAGCACAAAAACCTCTCCTACCCGTTAAACTGGTTTAAAAGGGACCAAAAAGCCCTGCCCTTCCACAGCATGTGATGACCAAACTCTTCCTTCCCCAAACAGCCAGAGGGGCCGTTTCAGACACTAAAACCTCAAGAGGAAGAATGCCTGCCTTGAGGATGAGCTCACACCACTCCTTCTCATGCAGCTACTACTCATAACAGCAGGTGTCTCCTGCAAATCAAAGCAGGAAAACCAGCCCACAGTCTCCTTTATAATCTCAAGGAGAAAAATACATAGACCTATGAAAAACACCCCAAGATGTTTTCTTGCACACACCAAGGTTTCCAGAACAGAAGTACTTAAGGAACTTCGCATTGTGTTAGTAAAACTACAAGAGGAAGTGAGGCCCCAAGCCTTCTGAAAGGCTTCAGGGTCAATAATTAGCCACAGTTGAATTGTTTAAGAGTTTTATCAAACTCCTTATACTTCTACATAAGTTTCTACCCTGTTACGCCAACTGGGGCAAATCATCCGCACAGCTTCACAAGCTAAAGGGACCAAATAGCCCGTAAGCTGTATAAACATGGGCCCATGTATAAATACACCCCCAGCTGACAGCAGCCCATCAGCATCACTGCTCCCAGCGGTCACAACTCGGCCGGCCCTCGGGAGGAGAGGCCAAACACCTTCATCTACCCCAAACCCGCACTCAAGCCCCCGAAGCCGAGCTCAGCAACCCGCGACAAGGCAGAGGGACCACGGCCACGCCAGCACCCACCTCCGGGATGAGCGCGCTCCTATCGGGCACCCACCCCAGCCCGGAGGGCCCCTGCCAAGGCCTCCAGAGACCCCAGCCCGGACGCTTCCCCCCCACCCGGCAATGCCGCCCACCCTCCACCGGGGAAGCTCCCATAGACCCTCATACAACACCCAGACGCCTCCCATCGCTCCAGTCCACACCGGGACCCTCGCCCCGGCCGGGCCCTCACCATGCCCCGCCGCATCCCTCACCTCACACCGCGACCCCCGGGTCCACATCGCGGGGCGCCCCGGCGGGCTCTGCTCCCCCTCAGCCTCGATCCATTTCAGCCCCAGTGTCCCCTTAGCCTCGATCCCCCCTCAGCCCCAATGTCCCCTCAGCCCCGATCCCTCTCAGCCCTGATCTCCCCTCAGCCTCGATCCCTCTCAGCCCTGATCTCCCCTCAGCCCCGGTGTCCCCTTAGCCCCGAACTCCCCTCAGCCCCTACCTCTCCTTAGCCTCGATCTCCCCTCAGCCCCGATGTCCCCCCAGCCCCGATCCCCCCTCAGCCCCGATCTCCCCTCAGCCCCGATCCCCCCTCAGCCCCGGTCTCCCGCCAACCCCGGTCTCCCCTCAGCCCCATCTCCCGCCAGCCCCGGTCTCCCCTCAGCCCCCTGCTGAAGTGCTGTGTTAAATACGAAGCGTTAAGTGGCCCTCGTCAGGGCAGACCCCGGCCACCGGCACGCCTCCGAGGGCGCCGATGGAGCCCTGCGCTGAGTGGGGGGAGCAGGGGGATGCTGTTGGTCCCTGTGTGAGGGCATCGGTGTGAGCTGCACACAGGGAAAGTGACCGCTGCTGCATCCCGAAGGGCTCCAGGGACTCCTGAGCCATCCCTTGGCCTTGCTGGAGACACAGAGTGGGTGCTGACTGCAGAGGCCATGAAGATTAACCAGAACACGGTGTTGCGAGGAAAGAGGGCAACCCTGGTGCCCTACACGTCTGCGCATGTGCCCCGGTACGTGGCTCGTGTCCTCCTCTGATGCTGTTGCATGGTCTGATCTCATTTCTCTGTTTAAAGGGCACGTGGTGGTCAGAAGAGGTTCTGGCTCGGCTGCTGCAGGGCTCTTTTCCCCCCTGGGAAACACGCAGCAGAAGGACTACTCAGAAAAGCTATCAGTTCTGCCCTTCATGCCTGGCAGCAGCATCCCTGACAGGTCTGTGCTGTTTGCCAGGTCTGCTGACAGAGGACTTCATGTGTGTGCCCATGGAAAGGGAAGAACCTGGCTGTGAGTGAGCCACCAACAGTTCTCTTGATGTCTTTCCCTAATGACAGTGGAAGAGCAAACCTTCAATGTGTAAAGCCAGATGGATGTTTGATAAATTAGGAGCAGGCATGAAGGCAATTTGTACAGTGCTGACCCAGGCAGCTGCAGCCTCAGCACAAAGATGCCAGTATTAGTCTTTTTGTCAGTGGCCAGGAGATGCTCTATCAATCTCAGTCGGGATGAAATGTGCCGGAACTCAGTGCTCAGTACTTTTAAAGACATCAGTCACTCTTCAGACAAAGCCACAGGATGGCCAAACTTGCTGCATTTCCACAGAGAACACCAAGTCCTGTGTTAGATAAGGGAGAGAGGCTTGTGGATGCTTTTTAAGTTGCCATAAATGCCAGGCTGGTGTTTCCAGAACCAGCTTATGACAGTCTGATCCTCAGAGCGCTCATGGAAATCAGGCTGTGATGCAGTAGCTCAGGCAATGATGTGGTTTTGGGTCCCATTGCCAGGTACCACGAGTGGATGCAGTCAGAGGAGCTGCAGCGCCTGACAGCCTCCGAGCCCCTCAGCCTGGAGCAGGAGTATGAGATGCAGTGCAGCTGGAGGGACGACACAGACAGTGAGGACCTTAAAACACTTCTGAAGGGGGGGTGGGAGGAGAGAGCAGGTCCCTTCTGTCCTATGAAGGACCCACAGTGGGCTGAGAGCACCCAGTGAGTGGGTTCTACCTGCTTTGAACTGCTTTTTTGTTTATAGCTATGCTCAGGGAAGTAGAGAATGTCTGGGGCTGCTGATGTCCTTTTTATGCAGTTTTTTAAAGATTACAGTGATTTATTTCCCCCAGCTTTATGTGCTGAGCTGCTCCTGCACAGTCAAAGCTCCCCAGGTCTGATCATCCTAAAAAGGTAGAAAGGAGTTATACTTTTCCTTGAGAAATTGAACTGCTCTAGAATTACCCAGTTGAGGTGTGCTGGAATTGGTTCCCTGGCTCTCCTACAAGTAATGAATCACTGCCCATAAAAGCCTGGTAAAAATATAGCGAGCCAGAAAATAGTGAGGCTGACAAAGACCTCAGTGTGGAGCATTTGTCTTAGCTGGCATTAGAAGCCATACTTAAAGTAGCAATAATACAGACTAAATGAATCACTAGGTCTCAGCCTCTTGTGAGCCAAACAGTTCTTTGCCTGAACTTGCTGCTGAGTGAGACAAGGCATGGAGACCTCAGGCTGGAAGTTTCCATGCTCTTTAAATAGGCTGTTTCTAATCTTGGTGCCTGCACCACCCTCACAAGGGGTCTTCAAAACGTTTTGTACATCTTGATGGATGGGAGCAAGCACGCTGGTATGGGAAGCTCAATTATAAGCTCTTCCTCATTGTTAACACATGTTCCTCTGTCCATTGCATGCCTTTAATTTCACCCTGCAATAATTTGTGCCCTGTAAACTCTGCTATGGTTTTGTTTTTCCCAGAGTGTACCTTCATTGTGCTGGACACAGAGCGGTGGCCCGGGCAGGCGGATGAGGACTGCATGGTGGGGGACGTGAATCTCTTCCTCACTGACCCTGAGGATCCAACTTTGGCTGAGATTGAAATTATGATTGCAGGTCAAGTTGTGCTTCATAGCTTGGACCTTTGTTGCTGTGGTTGAAGCCAGCTTCAGACAGAAGTTGTGTACAAACGCTTTTTGGTCTCGTTGCATTACTGTGGCTGTTCACTCCTGAGCAGCATCTTTTGCTGGTCCCAGGTCATAGTCTCTTCTGCAGTGTGGCATGGCTGATTTGTCTCACCCAAGTGGATGCTGACTTCTGTGGCTGTCTCTTTCAGAGCCCAGCTACCGAGGCAGAGGATTTGGCAAGGAGGCAACTCTGATGATGATGTCCTATGGTAAGGATGGCTCAGTGCATGGCAATGGGAGTACAGTTGGGATGTGATCTAGAAGCACACATTCCCTGTGACACAGGCTGCCTCTGCCCCAGGAATTGGGAGTTGTGTGCTCTCATAGATGTTGCAGCCAAGCAGGTAACAGAAATACTTGTCTGATTTCTCTTGCAGGTGTGAGAAACCTGGGGATCACCACATTTGAGGCTAAGATTGGTCAGGAGAACGAAGCCAGCATCTGCATGTTCAAAAAACTTCATTTTAAAGAGGTAAGAGCCCCTCTTCTACCCAGAGAAGGTGAGCAGAGTTAGCTCTGAGGCTGGGATTGAGCTGCTCTCCCTCTGTGTGATACAGGTTGCTGTGAACAGCGTTTTCCAGGAGGTGACACTGAGGCTGGATGTCAGTGACCAGGAAAGACGTTGGCTCCTGGAACAGACAAACCATGTGGAGGAGAGGAGCTACGTTGAACAAGCTGCCAGCTGAGGTGCTGGAGACCTGATGGACACATCCAGACCCTGGCCTTGTTTCCAGGGAGGAGCTGGACGCTGTTGTGAGCTCTGGGTGTGGAGGACAGCAGTGAGCCAGTGCTGAGTTTGACTGTTTTCGTGTCTCTTTGGTTACTTTGTCATCTTGTCAACTTTGCACCTTGCTGAACCAGCTGGGATTACTGCCTGAGATCGGGACCTGGAGAACAGCCACTAATTCACAGGCTTGACTAGGAATGACTCTAACTTCAGCATACTGTTCCAGCAGAGCCTCAAATCACCAGCAGTCAATTGATTTCTGGTGCCACCAGTTTGTGGGCAAGCAGCACCTGCTGTGCCTTTTCCACTGCCCTTGGAGCAGGATTTGCTGGTTAGACACAGGCAGGCTCAATCAGTTTTCTCTTGCATTAAAGAGATGACAAAGATCTGAGAGGCAGTGGGGCTGGGCTGCTCACTTTGGCTGCTGTAAAGGACAGCACAGACTCTTTGAACCCTATTTTCTGGGGTGCAGGGGGGCACTGTGGGGTCCTGGAAGTGAGAAGCCCACGTGTTGTATGTGATGAAAACTATTGCTATCAGCCGAGACTAGAGCAGAGCCCTGCCAGGATCAATCCCTGCAAACAGGGGGACTGGCAGCTACAGGACCTGGGAGCAGGAGGCCACCAGCAAAGAGATACTGCACTGTTTGACCAGGCTGCTTTTATGAGAGCAGGGAGAACACACCTGAAAGGAGATAGAATAGTGATCCCTTCTTCAAGGACCTCAGGACTTGCTCTGCTGAGCCTGAAGTCTCCGTTTGCTGCTCTCCAGTAAGATGAATGGGGATGGAAATATCACTTGCTGGGTTCAGATCTGTTTCAAGCCGTTCGCCAGCCTCCGCTGTGGTGTAGCTGAGGTCCGTGGCTGAAGAGGAGGCACTTGCCTGACTCCCCCTGGACAGAGCTTTTAATGCAGTTATTTAGCCTGACCCTTCCTACCCTGCACAGCGTGTCCTCCACTGCAGGGGAGCTTGCTAAGAGCAAGAGGATAGAAGGAAAGGAGGATAACTGACGCTCATGTGTGTTTTCCCACTGGAATAGCAGCCGTAGTGGCTAATTCTAGGCCCGAAATTATGTGTTCCAATTACACAGTATCAGGTAATAGCTTCCAGATTCGCCCAGGGATGTTTTTATCAGACTGGAATTTTTAGTGTTGCTGTGCCTGTATTTTTAGGGCCTGGGGGATTTAGTTCTCCAATTTTAGTTAAACACATCTTTCCTGTGACTAATATTAAAACCAAGCGTGGGAGCAGTGTATCATGGTCTTTTAAACAACAAGCATTCAGCATGGATTTAGTTGTTGCAAAAGCTTTGTAGTGTAAGGAAGTGAAGAGCTCCTTCCAGATAGGATTACCATGACAAGGGCTACTAATCCTTGTGCTGTTGTCACCTGCAGCAGGCAGGAAAGCATTGTGTGCCCACAACAAGGTTTGCAGAACCTGCCTGATGAACTGCTGCCTCTGTGCTCCTTCTGTTCCATTCCTCTGCCGAAGGAGCAGGGTTGGACTGGCAGGAGATAGAGCTGGGGTGGGATTCGCTCCCCTAAAAAGTGACCAAGGTGGGGAAATGATTTCATTCCACCTCTGCTGCAGGGTGAAGGGGGCACAGTGGAGCTGTGCTCCCCTCCCTGGTCCTGCCATGGCTCCTGGTGCCCTGCCGGTTGCTCCGGAGCCAGTGAGTGCCCTGCTTGGCATCCCCGGTCCCCCGGCAACATCGGCGCCTCAGTGGGCCTCTGGGAAAGCCTTCTCCTGGCAACCCCAAACAAAGTTGGGTCTGTCCCCAACACAGGCTGGCGGGGAGGGGGGCTGGTGGGGCTCAACCAGGTCCCCAGGCTGCTCCTACTGAGAGAAGAGGTAAAAGATACTCATGGGACTTGCTGGGTGCCCCCAGTCTTGCCCCATACAGGCAGCTGCTGCCCATGACACCCAGGCAGGACACTGTGCTTGTCCCCAGGGGGATGAGGGTGAGCAAGGAGGGGAACAGGGGCTCACCTCCACTCACTGCCACAGAGCACACAGCTTTGGAGGATGAGGCAGGTTGAAATGGGCTTCCCCAGCTTTCAGAGAGCAACAGCCTGCACATCACTCACAGATGCGGTGGCACTTTGTCACTTGGTTGTCATTTGAGCTGCAGATCTCTGCCACCACGTGTCTGCTCAGGTAGAGGAGCTCTTCTGAGTGTTTGAAGCACAAAACAAGAGGGACAGAGGAAAGAAGGCAAAGATGTTGGGGGTCCACAGCACACCACAGTCACTGCTCAGAGCACAGTGACACTGCCTTGTCCTGCACCAGCCATGGTGCCCCCAGCCCATTCCAGCCACAGGACCATCACCACCTCCTTGATAAAGCAGCACTCTGCCCTGCTTTCCTCTGCTCCTCTCCCCAAACAGGATAGAGCCAGCAACCTGGGACAAACACCCTCTTCCCCACTGATCCCAGCTGCCTTCCTCAACCCAGGGTGCGATGCTGGGGGCCTCAGGCTCACCCCAAATCCCCCCCGGAGCACTGGGGGCTGATTTGGTTGCCCTCAGCATTACTGCCAGGCCAGCAGACACAGATTAGAGCCTTGCATCACCCACACACACACACTCCAGGGTGGGGGATTAGAGCCCTTTAATCACCCTAAGGCATTAACCCACACTGCAACCAGCCAGTCCTTGTCTGACCCCCACACTGGGCACTTACGGGGCCCCCAAACCAGCCTCAGTGTCCCCCACCCTGGGAGCATTACTTGCCTCTTCCCCAGCCCCTGCAGCACAGCAATGAGCCCCACACAGCCTGGGGCTGCAGGAGGATTTAGCTTTAAACCAGACGCATGAAGTCAGGAAGGTTTATTCCAGTAACCAGGATTTCTCTTTAGCTTGACAGTACAACAACGCCCGATCGCAACACATGGAAACAAAACATCCACAGGAAGAATTTCCACAAAATACATTAAAAAAAAAAAGCAATAAACAGTGTGATTGGAAAACTCTTATTTTGGAGAGAAAAAAAACAAGAGTCTATTGAGAAGCCTTTAAATTACACAGTGTTGGATTCAAACCCTGATCAGCTCTGTCTCCAGGAGTGAGCGGGAGCAAGGGAGGTGATTATTGCTTGCTGTGCTGGCTCTGGACACCCTCTCCTCTCCCAAAAACAGCCCCAGGGGCAGGGTGCTGGGGGGTCCCCACCATGATGGGCACCCGTATCCCTCCCTGCAGCCAGAGGGACAAAGGGACATGGTTATCATGGACGGAGCTCACCAAGGCAGGGGCCGAACTGCTGGGGTCAGTGGCTGGGCAGGTTGGGGATGCTAAAAGTCACTCAAAGCCTCGGGTTTTGCAGCTAAAGGGCAAATGGGGGGATGGATATACTCAAATGGAGATGGGCTTTGTTTGGGATGGGGGAAGAACGAGGGAACAGGAGGAAGTGTTTGGTATCAGGTCACCCCAAATCCTTGATTCCCCCCACTTGTGCCTACCAGGGTGAGCAGGGTTAGAGGAGCACCCCAGGGATAGGCTCACACGAAGGGGCACCCCCAGCACCCCCTGGCTCTCTCTAGCCCAAAACCCCCATCAGGACCCCACTGCCGGGATGCCCATTGGCCACTGAGCCCCATCGCTCCAGCCAAGGTAGTGGAAAGCAGCCCTGTACCCCGTGGAGCATGGAGAGGTGATGCAGGAGAGGTGATGCAGGAGAGGTGGGTGTGATGCAGGAGAGGCCATAGGACCCTCACCCCCTCCCCGGGGCCTTCACAGGTTGCTGAACAGTTCATTTTTCTTGCTCCAGTCCATCTGGGGAGCCCGCTTGCTGGTGCGCTTCTGGTGTGCCCGCTCCTTGGCCACTGCCAGTGGGATGTCGAGGTCCAGGAGGGAGCCGGATGCTGAATGGCGCTTGTCACCCTCCTGTGCGTCAGACTGGGGGGGGGGCGAGAGGCTGCGTCAGCCCCACTGTGCCCCCTACAACAGCCTGGACCCCACTTCCCAGCCACAGCCTCCCCCAGCATCCCCAGCCCTACCTTGCTGTGGGTATCGCTGGAGTTGGGGGACGTGGCCAACGGCCCAGGGCTGGACGGGCTCTCGGACACGGAGCTGGACCGCGGCTCTGTGCCGTTCTCCTGGGAGGGAGCAGGGAGCAAGCGTGAGCAGGGCAGCTTTGGGAATGGGCCCTGGAGCGGCAAGTTCCACACAGGGGGACTGGGAAATCCGCCCTCCCCATGCATAATCCCCGGTGAGCTCCAGGCTCCAATGCCTCCAGTGCTGCCCGTCCGGGGTGGGGAAGGATTAAACCCCAGCCTGATTGCCCTGGCTTTAGCAGGAGGAGGAGGAGGAGGGCAGTGAAGGGCTGGATGCTACTTCCCTGGAGCAGCACAAGGGCTCCCAGCCCTGCAGTGCCATGAGGATGGAGGAGGAAGGCAGAACCCTCCATGACACACAGCACCACAAGCAATCCCCTTTCTGGAGGGCACCCGCTCCCTTCCCACTGGCAGCCCAGGAGCACTGTAGTCCACGGTGGCATCACCCACCCATGTGCAGAGGGGACCTAACCAGGCAGGGTCCCTGCCTGGGGACTGGCACAGATGGGTTGAAAAGCAAAGTGAGGTTCTTACCTTCCCTACATCGCCATTGACAACTGGCTCTGGCAAGGGACCTGCAGGACAAGGACACGGGTGCAGGGTGAGGATGAGCTTGCTCTGCCCCTCGCAACAGGGGCTGCAGTGTATGGCAAAGGCTTCATACCCAGCACTGCCCAGGTCACAGAGTTTTTAACCCACGATCACAGGCAGCCCCACAGCACATGGGAATGCTGGAGGGCAGCAGGCACATCCCCATAATGACAGCCCTGACAGGGAGCCCAGCGAGATCTCACTGTCCTCACAGGTAGCACTGTGACAACAGGGAGGGGACCACGGCTGGGCCAAGGCTATGGAGGAGAGCGAAGGGCGGCTGCTGCCTGTTTGCTCCCCAAGCCATAAACCCTGCCAAAGTGCAACCCAGGGCCATAAACCTGCCTTCCCCAGAGCTGGGTGACCCTGCTTGTCCCCAGGGTGATGAGATCTCCACCTCCCAGGGCTCAGCACCCTCAGGTTTGGTGACACAGAGCCCATAGAGCTGGCACAAACCCCCCCACCTACCTGTGAGATGCTCTTCCGAGGGCACCACCTTGCACTTCTTGAAGAACTCATCGGTGAGGACATCCACCACCAGCAGCCTGGTCTCATCGCCGCTCGCCTTGATGGCTGCCACCACGTCAGCGTGCTGCTTGCCCTCCATGCACACCCCATTCACCTGTGGGCACAGCACCGCATCACTGCTGGAGCCCCAGGACATCCATCCCTCTAGAACAGGTACCGGTCATGGTACCAGTCACAGCCCCCGCACAGCCACCCCACAGCCCCCACAGGTACCCGCAGCCTCACAGGGATTAGTGGTGAAGGCAGCAAAACCTCATTAAAAGCAGATTTTCCTCTGAGTGATTAGCATGGGATCACGCAGGCAGGGAGCAGCCTGGCAGGGCATGGACCTGGGGCTGGTGCAGGAGATGGGCAGCACGAGCAAGGCACAAACCCCTTGTGCACAGGCCCCAGTGATCCTAAAGCTTTGTGCCAAGAGAGGCAGCAGCCCCACACCCTGGAGAGCAGCAGGGCTGGTTCTTGCCCTTGTGGGTCCCATCCCCATGCCGGTCACGGCCAGTGGCAGCGCTCGGGGCCATCGTACACCTTGTCCTCAGCCTGCCCCACCCCAGGGACACCCATGGGGTGCTCACGCTCCGGGCAGGCTGGATAATGAGCGCTCAGCCCCAGCCCTCTGCAGTGCTGCACCCCTGGGTGGGGACCGGCTGCGCCGTGAGTCACTGGGGTCACCTCCCGGCACAGGGATGCCAGGGAGCATCCCCCCCCCAACACCACTGTACCTCGATGATGCGGTCCTGGGGGGCCAGCCCTGCCGCCTCGGCTGGCGAGTCGGGGTCCACAGCGCGGATGTACTGCCCCGGGCGGGTCTTGTCGCTGTGCAGGTTGAAGCCGTAGCCATTGGGACCCTTCTTCATGTGGCACAGCCGGGGCCGCAGCTCCTCCTGCAATGACATGAGCCTGTGGGAAAGCTGCTCCCAGACCCCCCCCTCAACACCCGAGGGCCATCAGGTATCCGCTTGGGTGACATCCTTGCGGCTACCTGCACCCGCAGACACCTCAAGGTGGGACACAGGGTGCCAAAACACCCTATGAACCCAAGCTCTACTTACTTAGTTATGTGCAGGGCACACTAATTGCAGTGAAACGTTAAACAAATATGTTATGATGAGTGTTCCCAGACTACACTCCTCCTTTTGGGATCAGGATTGCAATCACCACATGAAGGAGGAAGAGGAAACACAGGCCAGGCTGCTGGGGAGCATCCTCCACCCACCCTACCTAGAAAGCTTTTGCTATAGGAGAAGTCTCAGCCACCAATGCAGGTCCTCCCCATAACCCCATTGGCAAGATGCAAACCCAACCATGGGACCACCCCAGACCACCCCGCAGCCATGGGAAGGGGCACATGGGGCTTGGACAGGCAGCTGGGATGCAGGCAGAGCAGCCCTGATGCTGATGCACCTCAAAGTCCCAGCAGGACCCTTTGGGATTGCAAAACAGAGAAACTAGCTCAACCGGGGCAGCAATCACCTGGGACAATCTGGGCCATCAGGACGGGACAATCACCTCCCCAGGAGACAACACCCAGCTCATCTGCACCCGGTTTCACCCTGACCTGTGGATCCACCAGCACCCAGAGCCAGGGAACCGAACTGGGGCAGTCACAGCCCTGCACCAGCTCCCCATGAGCACAGTTCTCCACACTGTGAGTAGAGGGGAGAAACAGGAGCATCCCCAGAAGCTGCCTTCACCCATCCGGGAGCAGGATGCAAGGAAGCATCAGAGGAACCAGGCAACACAAACACCAGCACCCAAGCACCACTTCTACATAATTATATACAATATGGTTTGATCCTGCCTTGGCCACCACCTCCAGAGCTTTGTTACGGCTCTCCCAGCAGCCAAGCCTGAAATGCTCCTCACCACGGAGGGATGGTGAATGCTTATTCTTTCTTCTGAGATGGTTTTTCTCCTTTGGTACCCATAGCATCGCTGGGGGACACAAACTGCATGAATTCCCCCTGCCATACCCATCCTGTGCTGCTCTTTACTCCCTGTACAGGATTCTCGCTTCTTGCCATGAAATCCCCTTTGCTCCCTGATGGAAAACCTGGTCCTTGGGGTGCTGGCACCCCACATCTGGCAGCACTACAGTTGCACAGGCTCCCACATGGTCCAGGGTGATGCATTTGCAATCACTATGCCCGGTGCCATGACAAAACCCCATCCAGGCTGCTATGACTGCACCCTCCATCCACCCAGGCAGTGATCCCTAGTGAGGGACAGGGAAAACCCAAATCAAGGCCGAAAAGCAGGAGCCTGGAGGAAGGGGGCTCAGGCTCTGTGAGCACCCCTGCTCCCGGTGCCCTTGGCAGCACCACGGGGCTGCTCCATGCTGATAGCTCGGGACAAAGACAGAGGGAGCACCCGGCAAGCAGCGCTGGCACCGCTCCCGGGAGAGGAGGAGGAGGAGGGAGGACTTCGCTCCCATCCACACCAACAAAGCCCTAGCAGCCCGGGCTCCCCGAGACACTGGAGCCATGCATCTGGGGGGGATCCCTGCAGGATGGATGGACAGGGGGTCACAGCAGAGAGGGAAGATCAAGCCCTCAAAGGCCACTGGTGAAGACAGAAGCACTTCGGTGCCAGGGACTGCCCGGCCGCGCCATGACCCGGCCCCCACAGCATCCCCTTGCCAGGGGCTGGCAGCTCCTCCAGCACAGCGTGCCAGGCTGCCCTCACCCTTCCCAAACCCCTTGTACCAGCAGAAACCCTGTGACAGCCACCATTCCTGATGGAAAACTATAAATGCACCCAATCTTCCACGGGAAAAACACCCTGCGGTAGGGCATCCGCATCCCTTCAGCCTCAAGGTCTCCCTGGCCAGGGGGGTCCCAAGGGACATGCAAAAAGCTGTGGGGCTGGGAGCTGAACAGCAGGAAAACGGAAATGCCCCTAATTTCTATAAGCTTTTGCATCCTCTCCTCCATCACCAGCAGTGCGTGGTGCTGGGGCACGGATTAGCCAGCAGAGCCTGTTACAAGCAATTACAACCTCCGGTGGGGAGGGTAGCGGGGGGGTGCCGGACTCAGCCCCCAGCACGGACATCCTGTGCCACTCCTTCAGGTGCACCACGGGTGGCAGAGGGACATCTGCCCATAGAGGTGTCCATGTGGAATGGGGAACTCAGCAGCATCACATCCTGCCATAGAACAGGACCTGGGTACTTCTCCCTCCAGGAGCATGTCAGACCATCCCTCCCCATCACCTTTGTCCACTGAGGGACTTGGGGAGCCCCTGTGTGTGTGTGCCAGGACCTGGCTCCCCATCTCCCAGCCCCACAACAACAACTTCAGGGCAGCTTTTGAAAGCCCAAGCGGCAGGAAACTCCCTGCAGCCCTACAAGCAGCAACAAGCCCGTCAGCAGCAGCGTTCCCAAAGAGAAACACAACAGCTCCAAGGATGCCTGGGCCAGCAAATTCACACGGGTCCCGAAATCTGGCGCGCGCATTCGGGCTTCATACAAAGGGGATGCAAAGCAGCCTCCTCGCAGCATCCTCGTCACGTCCCGTTTGACTGGAGCTGCTTTTCATGCAGCTGCCTCGAGAGGAAATTTAATTCATTTCCTAATTAGACACCGGCTATTCCCAGTGCAACGCTCCCAAATGGAAGTGTTGGGGGGGGGGGGGGGGAATCTGCTTCTTGTTATACTCCAAAACCCAACCCTGGGAGGGTTTTACAAGGATGGATGAGCATTGCTGGAAGAGAGGGCTCTGGTTTAGCACTGGATTTGCTATAGGGAACCCTGGGGCTGGTAGCTAAAGCCTTGCCCTGGTAAGCACAGCCCCAGCCGGTGCTCTGATAACACCCTGTGGTTTGCATGAAGCTGTCTCAAGACACTCGTGGTGAGCAGTTGAAGGCTCCGGAAACACAGGCAAGGGGAGGAGGAGCCATCACGGGGCGCTGGGGACAGTCCCTGTGCTGCGAGGCTGGCCTTGGGGGCTGTGGAAGCATCACCTCACCGGCTCAGCGCTGCAGGAGGGGTGTAAGGGGCGCTTAACACCTCCACCCGGCACCAGGGAACCTGCAAACCCATAGGAATGGGGAGGGATGCCCCAAAACCTGCTCAGCAATGGGACCCATGGGGGTCTCCAAGCCCCCCGCACCAGGGGGGATCCAACTATGCAGGACCCAGGAGGGTTTGGAGAGCAGATGGATCCTGCCTGGAGGTGGGATGTGTTCACTCCTCACACAGCCCTGGGTGCGGGTGCTGCTGCTGCTCTCCCAGCACCCGGTGTCTCCAAGCTCCTTAAGTAAATAAAGGCAAGTCCAGCCCAATAAAGCAAACAGAACTCTGACACAGGCAGAACTACCGCTCCCCACCACGGCGATCCCAGGGGAATCCCACTAACCCAATGGGCTGGGGCTCATGGGGGCTGCAGGCACCGGGTGCCTGCCAGTTGCCGGAGAACAAGCACACCAGTGTGTTCCCTGCTCACCATAGAGAAATCCCTTTCTGCGCGCTCCAGCTTGGCTCGCCATCCCGCCTGGCATCTTCCCACCCTGCCGGGGCGATGCCTCCAAACCTGCTCGCTTTTACACCCCTGCCCCGGCCACAAGATTTCCTGATACCTGTTAAGAAACCATCCGGGGCTGTGTGGCAATGGCACCCCACGGCACCCACTTCCTGCTCCCAAGCCGAGGGAAACCACTGCAGTAACTGCCCTAAGCCTGTCACCTGAGCTTGTGGGGCATCCACAGCTGGGGCTCCCCCCTCAAAACTTCCTCAAAGGGCTTCCCATGCCCTTGGCATTGCCCCAGCACAGCCTCTGCGAGCAGGCAGCCACCATGCAGCATGTCAGGGTCTCCCTTTGTCTCCCTTGCGAGTTAAACATTCTCAGCCCCCCAAGCCCAAGCTGCTTTAACTGCATCCCTTTTACTTTTCCCAGCCCATGGAGAGATCTGGGAGCAGAAAGCACAGCACAGACGGTGTCACCAGCCCCGAGGGAGCGCTGGCACTGTGATACAGGACAGCAGGCACGCTCCTCCTGCGTGGGGCAACACTGCAGAGCCCTGTATGGAGCCAGACCTGAGGGACCAGGGGGACAGGGAGCAAGCAGGGCGGTGACAGTGACAGAACCTGGTTGATCCCACTTTAACAAGGCCCTCAAGGAGATGCTGGGGCAATGCTTTAGCCAGGCAGGGGTGAGACCGGTGCCCTGCAGTGGATCAGCCCAATCAGGGGCAATGGGCAGCTGGCAAGAGGCTAAAGTCTAACAGGAGACAGCTAATAAAAATCACCTGATTCTCAGCAAAACCCTGCGTGATACCAGCTCAGGAGGCACCAAAGTCTGCCTGGAGCTCAACACCGGCACTGGAAAGGCCCCACAGCACCAACCCTTCACAGAACATGCTTGGTAACACATCACAGGAGCACCCCTTAATGTCCCTCAAGCTCCAGGGACAGCAGGAGCTTGCTTCCTGGGAAGCCCATCCATGTCTCCGTTGCAACAACAAACGTTATGTTTTTGCTGGGTAAACAGAAAGCAGTGTTGTCTGCAGCAGCCCAGCGCGTCTCTTAGGAACGGCTCCGGGCAGGAAAGGTCAGCTATTTCTCAATTCCTCACCTTTCTGCATCACTTTATTTATGCCACCGCTACTCCCACGTACCCCTTACAGCCAACATTCCTACGTTAGTAGGTGTCTGTACATGGGGACCAACGACAGGATCAGCCCCTTCAGACTTGGAAAAGGCTCTGCCATCTCTACTCCATAGCAGAGACTGGTTACGCTCCGGGCATGAGTGATGCCACCAACACCTACAGACAGCCACAGCCCCCCCAGATACCCTGTACAGCTTTTGCTATTGTATTTTGGAGTGGGTTAAACCCAGACACCCTTAACCCAGCCCTGGGCTGGGGCTCACCCGCCACTGCCCTGGCTCCCTGTTGCTTTCCCCCCCCTGGTTTTACCGGCCCTGCAGCACAAGGACGGGCCCGAGAGCTCCGGGACACGACGGGCTGCTCGGTTACGGGTCTGCCCCCGCTCGCCACCCAGCGCGGCTGGTAAGGAGCATTAACATAGGAACTGCATCAATAAACCGAAGGAGCCGGGGCGGGGCGCTCCCGGGGAGCCGCGCTTCAAGTAAAGCGAAAAAGAAAGAACCGAGTGCGAAACCACGCCGGGCGCCCGGGGGAGGCCGGCGCCGACACGGCGGCTGCCAAGCCTGCTCGTTCGGCTGCGAGGCGACAACGGGGGCCGGTCCCGACCCCCTCCCCCGGACATCACCCGCATCTCCCCCAAACTTCGCAGCGCTCTGCCCCCGATCCCCCGTTTACCCGCTGCCCGCCGCTGGGCTCCCTCGCCGCGGGCTCCGCCGGCTCCGGGGCCGCCTGCCCGGCGCCCACGGAGGGCTCGGTGACCGCCCCGCCGTGCTTCTGCTCGTCGGCCACCGAGTCCACGACGAGCAGGCTGACGGCACCGGCGGCGGCGCGGATGCGCTCCACCACCTGCTGATGGCTCTCCCGTTCCACGTTCTCGCCATCCACCTCCAGCAGCCGGTCCCCGGCGCGCAGCCCCGAGCGCTCGGCCGGTGAGCCCGGCTCCACCAGCCGGATGAACTGGCCCGGCTTGCCCTTCTCGCCGTGCAGGTGGAAGCCGTACCCGTCCGGCCCCCGCTCCAGGCGGCAGAGCCGCGCCGCGGGGACCGCGCTGCTGCTCATGGCGGGACCGAGCCTCCCGCCACCGCCCGCCCCGTCCCGCCGAGCGCTCTGCGCTGCCGCCCCTCCCGTCGGCCGCTCTTACAGCGAGGGGCGGGGCGAGGGGTGATCGGCCACCAATAGGAGAGCGGGGCGGGGCGAGGGCAACCACACAAGGAAACGATAGGCGTGGTTATGCAAATCAGATGAGGGTCGGAGGGGGGATGTAAATATGGTCTCTCGTCATGACCGCAGGGTCCTAGCGCCGACAGCGGGGTTTTCACCAGTCCCCGGGGCCACCTCCGCTGGGTCCCGGTAGCCAGCCGGGCCAGCCTCCTCTCACCGCTGACCCCTCACACTCCTTAGCCGCGGGCTGGCTCTTTCTCCCCATGGGGTCACCGCAAACAGCCCCGACGGGGCACAGCCAGGAAAGGTGGCACGCAGCAGCCTCTCGGAGCCGGTCCCTCCTGTCCCCTTGCCCGGTCCTCCAAGGCCGGTTCGACGGGGAGGGCTGGAAGGTGCTCGGTGCTTCGAAAGTGAAGTAAAAACCCCAAAGTGAAACTGCGTGGGAAAGCAGCGCCGGAGGCCGCACTCACCGGTAACCCACTGTGAGGCAGAAACCGGAGAGCAACCCCCGGTCTCTCGAGCAGCACCGGGTCCCACTCGGCACCCTGGAGCTGGGAGTCCTGAGGAAGGGAGGTGAAGGAAACCCTGGGAGGGAATTGCTCGGCCCCTGCCCTGGACCCGTGTGCTCTGTGGCAGCTTGAGAAACAGAAATGGCTGCAGGGGGGGTTGTAAGAGTGAGATCCTGGTGTCTCCAGTGAGCCAGGGCAGAGCAAGGCAGCAGCGAGCCTGGACTCACTCTGGCCCCTGTCTCCCAGCGTTGTCCTGTGGAGGGTGGCACGGGGGTACCACTGATGAGTCTCACTGCTGGGCTTCAGGCCCGGCTGAAGTTCAGGCTGGCCAAAGGTCCTCACGACACCCAGGATCATGTTAACCATGCTGCAGGCAGGTGAGCAAGGAGGTGACAGCAGTGCAGGACGTGTCCCTCCATGGCTCTGCACCAAGGCCCGGCTGCAGGGACCCCGGTGGTCGAGACACCCCCTGTGTGCTGGGGGTGGCCATGCTCCAGCTCCATGGGGCCGGGCTGCGAGCAGAGGGTGGGCTCATTTGTTTCCTCCACTTGGCTGAGCATTCGCTCAGCCCTGAGAAAGGCAGCGGAGAGGAATCCCACGGCAGCGGCAGCAGATGCCTGCGGAGAGGAAAACAGGGACAAGAGTGTCACAGTACAGCTCCAGGACAGGGGTTCCGTTGCACAGCCCTCCCCTTGGCAAGGGGGGAGTGTGTGGCACAGCTCCACAGCCATGGGTGTTCAGGGCTGAGACAGAGTGGGATGCTCTTTGGGGATGCTGCTCCAAGTCAGGAAACCAAACTCAGCCCCAAGAGGGCTGTTTTGAGTATGGGACCATGATAAGAGAGAAAAGCGGCAGCGCAGGAAACAGCCGGAGCTGCTTTTGGGTCCATGGTACTCCAGAGCACCCATGAAATGGCAGGGCACGGGCAGCACCGGCGCTGCCTCCTCCTACCAGGGCCTTTGTGGCTCCCTGTGACGTTAAGGGAGCTCGGGCTGGAGGGGGGAAAGCAGAAAAGAGCCAAAGTCTGTTTGTGTTGAAGCCATCCAGCATTTTTTTGCAGACATCAGCCAAGCGGCTGCAGCCGTGCCATTGGTGGGAAGACAGAGTTATTTGGGGAATGCTGGACTCCGCACCATGAGAACAGCAGGGGAGGAGGTTGGTTTTAATTTAACAGGTCATGTTTGCTCTTCCCTCCTCACCTTTGGACTGTCTGAAGCGTACAACGAAAGCCTCAGTGGGGAGGAAGGGGCCACGGGTGCTTCTCCCGCCCCACGGCTGCTCTGGGGGGCCCCGCAGCCCCATTGCTCTGCAGTGCTTGGCTGCAGCAGCCTCCCACGGTGCAGAGCCGGGGCAGGGATTTCTCACGCCATAAAACACCCAGGAGGAGGCAAAGCTTGGAAATACCCGGCTTTAATGTGAAAACTTGCAAAGAGAAACCCGGGAGCAGGGAAGCAGCAAAGGAGGCACCGGGGCAAGTAAAGAGATGGGCAGCTGGGGAGCAGAGAGAGGGGAACCACTGGTGGGGACGGATGTGCTGGGCACTGCCCGACTCCTACATGCGGCTGTGCCGTGCCCTCTGCTGCTGCCCTTCGCTTCAGGTCTTCAGCTAAATACCAAATACCCACTGCCCTGGGTAGTGCCGGGGGGACCAGCAGCGTGATGGAGGGGTTGATGCGGCACTGGGGATGTGCAGTGATGCAGGGACAGAGCCTTGCACCCCGGTGCCCCGTGTAGCAGCGTTTGCTGGCTGAAGCATCTCAGGCATCTTCTCTTCAGAGAGTGGGTTTCAGCTGCTGTTTGCCAGCAGCAGGAAGAAAAGGGCTGTATTCCATGTGCAGCGATGGGAGCCGGCAAGAGCAGCAGCCCCAGGCCAACCGGGCACCTCCACCCCACCAGCTCCACCGCGAGGCCGGAGGTGGTTTTGTCTGGAGGGATTGGAAAGAAAAAGGCTTCTCTCGTTAATAAAAATAAAATCTCTTAATTCCTGTGACTGCACGAGAAGGGAAATAAAGGTTTCTCCATATTGCTGTGTGCACTAGAAATGCCCCAAGTGCATTGGGGTGCTCCCAAGGGAGTCTCATTTCTCATGTCAGCTGCATGGGCAAGGAACAGGCTTGGCTGGATGCTTCCTCATCCCAGTCCCTCCCTCCAACAAGACCGGGACACAGCAGGGACATCTCTGCGCTCATGGTGGCAGGAGGATAAAGCAGCAACCACAGCAGTGAGGAGCCCCGGCTGAGCACTGGGATGCAGGGGCTGGATCAGGCCCTTCCAGCTGGATGAAAGCAGTGCCAAGAGCAGGGATTGCTTCAGAGGAGGAGAGGGCCACAGGCTGCATGAAGGCTTGTCCATGGCACACATCCAACCCCTCCAGGCACTCCAAGGGGCCTTTAGTGAGGTGTGGAGCCACATCCTGCATCCTGCTCGGCTGATGGAGGCATCACCGTGGCTCCCTGCTGGGCTGGCAGCCATCGCACCATGGTTATTCCCAAGCATTGTCCCACAGGGCGGCAGGATCTGGCCCCTGGATCCTGGTGCTGGGATGATGTTTCTCCTCACTCCGCTGTATTGTCCTGTCCACACTTGGCTGGTCAGAGGCTGGTTCCCGCAGGCTCTCGAGGGCAGGATCGGGCCCCCGCTGTGCCCCCCGCCTGCCTCCCCCCGGCTCCCCCTTTGCTCTCAGACGAAGGCACAGCAGCTGGATTTCCTCTGCTGCGACTCGATGTAGTCGTGGATCTGGAAGCGGGGCTCATCCTGCGGCTGCACCGCGCGCTGCTTCAGCTCCCTGCGGCCATGGGACTGCATTAACCTCACCTGAGCCGGTGGTGCTGTAGGAGACACCTCCCATGCCCAGCCCTGTGACCCCCTGGTACTCACTTGGCAATGGCCAGGAATGCCAGCTCCACGTTCATGCCCGTCTTGGCACTTGTCTCCATGAAAGGCACCCCGTACTCCTGCAAGGGCAGCACGGCCCCATCACCCAGAGACCCAAGCCCTCCCCTTGCCCTTGTTGCCTGGCTGATGCTTGGGGACAAGGTGCCATCCCCTCCCTGCCTTGCCCCAGGTTTTATGTGCCACGCTGCCTGTGCTAGAGCCAGGTCTGGGCACCCATCAGAGGGGATGGCACGGCTGTGTGGGGACCATGCACAACGTGCAGTCATCGGGGGGGGCTGCAGCGGGGTTAGACCCCAGCATGGCTCACCCTGGCCAGCGATGCTCCGTCCTCTGTCCTCACAGCCCTCTCGCTGCTCACATCCGCCTGCCAAGGGAAGGGAGGTGTCACCACATACCAGGGCTGGCTGGCACCCTGAGGGGTCTGGCAAGCACTGTGGGGTGTAGAGGGGGCTGCCAGGAACTGCAGGAATCGGGGACTGGAGAATATCCAGTGCCCAGGGAATCCAGGACCTGTTGAGCATCTGAGACCTGAGGGCATTGAGGATGCAGGGGGGAATCTGTGACCTGGGGACACTGGGGACCTAGGGCAGCATCTGGTACTTGGACCCAGAAGGGGCCTTCTGGAACCCTGCTGGGCATCAGGTACCCAACATCATCCAGGAGCTAAAGGGAATCCAGTCCCAGGGGAAAATTCATAACCCACTCGGGCACTGGAAAACTGGAACTTCCAGAGAACATGGGACCCAGTTGGCCTTCTGGAGCTTGGAGCTACCTGAGATCTAGGGGTGCATCCAGGATCTGGGTGGGCATCCCATACCCTGCAGCATCCCATATCCAGCAGCACCCGGTACCGAGCAGCATCCCATACTGGGAGCCTCAGCCTGGTGCTGCCCTCCACTGGCTGCCGGGAGCACTGGTCCCCTCACACCTTCCTGACCCCCCAGATCTCTGGGGTCACCTCCGGGCCTGGATGAGCCCAGAAAGCACCAGAGCCCAGCAGAGGGTGCAGGCAGGATGCACCCACCGAGCCCCATCCCTCCATAGGCATGGGGACGGCAAGGGCTGGGCTGGCACAGCAGAGCACAGCAAACCACGGGGTGAAAGGACATCCTGCACGCACCTTGTTGCCCAGCAGCATGATGACCACGTCCTTCTGGGCGTACTCATGGATCTCCGTCAGCCAGGCCTGTGGGGCAGCAGGGCTGTGTTGGGGTGAGCGGTGCACCCATCCCTCCCCTCCCAGCCCTCACCCACTGCTGTGAGATAGGGGAAAGTGACTTTAACATGGGAACCATTCCAGCATCACAGCTGAACAGTCCCCAGAGCACCCCATCTCCTGGCTGCAGCCCAAGTCTATGCATAGTTCATCTCATCCCAAACCACGTTTTCTCCCTCTAGCACCCAGCCATGCAGCATCCAGCCAAGCATCCCAGGAAATAGCTCCTGGCTGGCTGGGTCTGGCCACAACAGAGAGCTCTTACATGTCAGCCAGGCTTCAAACTGCCCCAAACACCCAGCAACCCAAACAGGGCACCCACGAACCCCATCCCTGGGGAAAAACATGCTCCCGACCCGTGGAAGGGACTCACACGGATGTTGTCAAAGGACATCTTGCTGGTGATATCATAGAGCAGGAGCAGGGCTGGAAGGGAAGAGGCAGAGGCATTGCCCTGCTGCAGGGATGCACTCCGGCCGGTTCCCCCCATCCCTGCTGGACACCAAACCCACCTTGGGCATCCCTGTAGTAGGCATGGGTGACGCTGCGGAAGCGCTCCTGTCCTGCTGTGTCCCAGATCTGCTGAGAAGCCACCCCGGTGAGAGCAGGGAGAGGAACCCCCTGAGATGGGGATGCCCCAATGGCTCCAAGGGGACACCACGCTCAGCCTGGGGAGGGTGTTCCAGCAATCCTTATGGGAATTGCTCATCCCCTCCCAAAGCTCACCTGCAACTTCACCTTCACACCATCCACAGACACCACTTTGTTCTGCAGAAGAGAAGGAGAACACATCCATCAGTGTTGGTGCGGATGCCATCCAGCCCCAGTATGGAGCATCTACGCCCCATCCCCTCTACTGCTTGCCCCTGGCTGGTGGGATGAAGCCAGGCTGCCCATGGAGCTGGACATTGAGGCCTCATTGCTACAAACCACAGTCCTGCTGTGGGGCTGCAGCTACGGGCACATCCCAGAGCAGCATCCCCTTGTGCCAGGGTGGAAAAGAGCATATTCAGGCTCTTTTGGACAGGACAAGATCCCAGCCTGCTTTGGATCCGGTGCCTCACTCATCTCCTATAGCCAGCACCCCCTGTGGCTCCTAAATTGCTGGTTAATGATGCAGAGGGGTGCAGGTAGAACATGGCTTTATCCAGCACAGCAGGAGGAAATCTCCCTGTTAGGGTGGTTTGAGGCTGGGCTGGGTCTGAGAAAGGAAGACACGTTTGCAAGTGAGCAGGGGAGGCAGTTATCAGAGCGTAAGCAACCACTGTGTTCAGCTTGGAAGTGCAGGGACTTCTCTCTAGAGGCCAGAAGAAAGCAAAGCAGGAGTTACTGCAGGGCTATTGTAAGGCTCTTGAAGAATCGGGGTTGGAGGGATGAGTCTGGAAAGAGAGGAGCCCTATAAATAATTTGGTTGCCTGGAATTGTTTGAAATGGAAATTCAACCTATGTGGAGATGAAAAAAACCTGAGCGAATGGGCTGAAGGGAACAAAACCGTGCCCTGGGAGACTGGAAATGACCTACAGCAGGAAGCTGGGAGATGCTGCAGGGAATGCTCGCACAAGGCACCTATGAGCTGGTAACACCCCAGCAGCCGGATGTGGCATTTTCCTTCT
The DNA here is from genome assembly GCF_028554395.1 of Pezoporus wallicus. Classification (NCBI taxonomy): domain Eukaryota; kingdom Metazoa; phylum Chordata; class Aves; order Psittaciformes; family Psittacidae; genus Pezoporus; species Pezoporus wallicus. The sequence goes on from NW_026640315.1 coordinate 276,394, forward strand.
CTCATGGCTTTGGTGGTAGAAGAGGCCACAAGACCCCCCCAAAGCAAACCCCAGCCCCTGCTCCTCGCCCCCTGCAAGCCAAGAGCAGCCCAAAGGCAGCAGAGAACCGGAGCAACTGCAGCTGCGGAGGCAGAGGAAGCGCCAGCCACACTCGACACGTGCCTGCAGCCACAGCAGAGCCCTGCCCGGGGCACCCCCTTCACTTCCATCCTGCTCAAAGCCCGTGCTGCAAACACAGCCAGCCCCTGCATCCCCTGCAGCTGGGACTGGTGAGCAGAGAGCAACGGGGAGGGTTTGAAAGGGATCCTGTGGCCATAACGACTCCTCAGCAGCCAATTTCAGCCCTTTTAAAGCATAAAACTACCCCAAAGCAGTGTTTGTCCCCACCAGGAGCTGGCCGGTGGAGTGTGCTGGTAACCCACTGCACACCGCAGCCCATGCACCCACCAGACAGGCTAAACCAAGGCTGTTTGCTGATGTAAAGGCAAGATGTGATGCTTCCAGCAGGCTCCTGTGTCTGTTACCGCTCTCCCAGGGAGAGGTGGAAGGGTTTCAGGTGGTGCCTGCTGCTGGTTGGGGTGCAGAGGCTGGAAACCTCTCCTGGGCTCCATCCTGGCTGAGGTGTAAGTGAGGGGAGGTGAGGGGCCGGCAGCCATGCGGGTCTCACCCGGAAATCTATGCCCACGGTGGCTATGAACATCCCGGAGAGAAAGGCCCCGTCTTTGAACTGGAGCAGGAAGCAGGTTTTCCCCACGCCCGAGTCTCCAAGCAACATCACCTGCAGGATGTGTGCAGGGAGAGGTGTCAGCGGGGCAGGGATGCAGCAGCATCCCTGGGGTGATGCTGACCCCCCCTTCCTGGTCCCTTCTGTCCCTCTGTTCCTTTCCCCAGGGCTGGTTCTGATGGGTTTGGGGAGCCCCATGAGAACTAGGGATGGGATGGGACCCCCGGGGGTGCAGCCAAGGGGTTGGAACTGGATGATTTCAAGGTCCTTTCCAACCCTATTGTATGATTCTGTGATGCATGGCTTGGGCAAGCCCCGCCGTGTCTGGGACTCTCACCCTGTTGGTGCAGACACCAAAGCAAACACAGAGCCTTTTCCCCTCCTGCTAAGCAAACAGGCTCAGCCTGGGCTCCCCAGCACTGACGGAGCTGGGCGGGCAGCACCCCGGACCGGTGCTGGTCTCCATAACCACATCCTTATCCAACACCCCGATGCCGTGCCCTCCTTCCTGCTTGCAGGCAGCAGCCCTTTCCTGCCCAGCAATAATTAACCTGATGGTGACTTTATCTGCTCCCTGCCTAAAAACAGGAGTGTGCAGGACTCCATCAAGAAGGTCCATCCCCACAAGCCCACCCTGTGGAGACACTGGAGCCTGCTAAGAGAACTCACACAGCTCCACTGCCCCCATTGAACACCCTGAGCCATGGCCACCCTCCTGGACCAGCACAGCCAGAGCTGGGGGCTGGACAAGCCCTGCCTCCTGCCAATTCACTTTGCTGATCAAATCCTGCCCCGGGACGCCCTGACCCAGCCCAGGTGGCTGGGAACACCGCTCGGTTCTGCCTCCACCTCACCCAGGTCAAGCTGGCGATTGAATTCCTCCCTCTGACACAAAAATTGCCCTCCACTGAGAGGAGGCAGAGCGGGGAGGATAAAGGCAAAGGAATAAAAGTGGTTTAGGGGCTGGCTCGGCACCGGGGCATGCACACTTGCCTCTCTCCCCACTGCCTTTGGGATGCTGCAATGGGCCGGATGGGGTCCTGCATCCCTGCCCTGTATGATGGGGGCACCACTGCCTAGCTGGCCGGAGCCCCCTTGCCCGGAGAAGGACAGGAACGGCTTTCAGAGACCTCCCCGGGGCAGGCACCCCCTGTCTCCACCTCCCGGGGGGCAGTCGGGGCCCTCATCCCCACACCTGGGCTCCCCCAAGGGCAGGGGCGGGCAGCGCTGGGGGTGGCTCGGCTGGGACCGCCGCTTTCTTCCCCTTCTCTCTCCCGTTCCCCTTCCCCGGTCCGCAGCCGCTTCCTGGGCGCGATTACGGCAGCGGAGGAAGCGGGCGGCCCCCGGGACCCCCATCCCGGCCTCCCACCCCCCCCCCCCCCAGACCCCTCAACCTCCACCCCGATAGGGCTTGGGGGTTCCGTTCCTGCCCCCCTCGCACCCCGCGCCGCCTCCCACCTTGCCGGACAGCTCGTAGTCCCGGGGCAGCGCCGGGGGGGTCCCGCTCCCCTCCGGAAGGTCCCCACTGTCTGCCGGGGGGGTCCCGGTCTCTGCCTCCCCGTTGGGGCCGCTCATGGTGATCCCGAGGGGAGCCGCCGAGTCCCTACGCGGCGGGGCCAGAGGGAGCCGCGGACCCCACCCGCCTTCCTCCTCCTCTTCCTCCTCCTCCCCAAGCAGTGCCACCCCCGAGGCTGCGCTCCGGCCGCCTCCCTGCCCAGCCCGGCCACGGGATGAGGAAGAGAAGGCTCAAGGCTGGAAACTTGCTCCCTGCACCAGGGACCCCAGGATGCTTGGGTCTGCCGGGGGCTCGGTGGCACCAGACAGCAGGCACAGCCCTAGTGCATCCCTCTGGGTACACAGATGGGGAGAGGAGGAGCTGCTCACTCTACAAGTAAACAGCCTCTTGTCCCCCATTTGGGGATGGAGACCCCAAATCACCCCTGCCACACCAGATCAGTGGGGATCCCTCCAGCTCACCCCAGGGTGAGGTTTTGCCCCGGGTTAGCATCAAGGCGCGGTGAAACCAGGAGGGAAGTGAAGCAGCACCCATCAGCCGGAAGCCAAGCGCTGCGGGAAGCCTGTGCCGGGATGGCTGCCGTGGCTCCTGTGTCCCCAAGCTGCTCAGAGCCCTCAGCATCCTGCACCAGGCACTGGGGCACGGCTTCTGTGCTCTTCATGTGGGAAAAGCCCAAGGGTGGGAATAAGGGAGAAGTCCCAGGGATGTGTTACCCAAAACCTCACTCCACAAAACCCCATCCAGATCCATGCTCTGTGTGTCTCCAGGCTGACAGGCGCCGCTCCACAGACAGGAGCCTTCAGCCCCCTCTGATTTATTCTCCATGGGATACACAGCCCGTCTCCCCCGTGCCAGGCCTGATCTCAATGCAACCCCACATCCCTCCTCACACTGATGGGGTTCAGGTGTGTGTGGCTCCCGTGCAGAGCCCCTCACCACTCTCAGGGTGAGGGCCATGGCAGAGATGCCCTCTGTGGCAGCACCCACCCCTGCCACCAGCTCCTGCTCCAGCCAAGCCTTCCTCTGCCCCTCGGGAAAGGGAACCTGTATTTCCAGTCCTGTAGCTCGAACCAGACCAGATTTATAGTTTATACACACTCTTTGGCCACAAAGTGCCCAGAGCTGAAGGCTGGAGGCACTTGGAGTTCCTGGAAGTGGCTGAGCTCCCCTGCAGCTCTCTGGGGAGGGAGGCTGGAAGGATAGGGCAAGCCACACGGGTGCTCATAGAGCTGTGTAGGCAGGAAGAGCGCCTGGCTGAGCATCACCTCCACAGGTGGCATGGAGAAACATCCCATTTACAGCTGGGAGCTGGCAGAGGTCAGCAACGTGCCTGAGCCTCCTCTGCCTGCCCAGGGCTCGGCACTGCATGGGCACCCTGTGCTGCAGCCCTCATGCTGGTACCACGTTTCTCTGCTTCCTTGGCCTCGACCAGAGGCAAAACCCATGTAGGTAACAGCCTCTTCATGGGCAACAGGCATCCTGTGGGCAAAAGCCTCATCACGGATGCTGGAGGGATGCTGGTCTTGCTGTGCAGGGAGGTCCCAAGTGGTCTCTGTTGCAGGCTCTCCCAAGAGAGGGGACACACGCATCAGAGCCACTCTGGTCCTGTGGCAGCTTGCAAATAGCACTGGATAGTGGCCAACTGCTTTTCCCAGGCACTGCTGCCATCGGCCTCACTATTCCCTGCCTGGGCTGCACCGACAGGACACACACCCAGGCACAGCTTCACAGAGGGTATTGGGATGTGAAGCCTCATCAGTCCTCCATCCTTGCCAGCAGCCCCAGCAAGCAGACAGCCAAACCAGCCCCTCACCCAGCAGCACCAAAGCAAATTACCTCAAATCTTTGTGCTTAGCACTACTTAAAGCACCATGGATTGTGATTACCCAAATAAAACAGCTTTCCCAAGGGTGAGTGAGGTCGCACAGCACAGGGAACAGGGGCTGGGCTCTTACCGTAAACCCAATGCCCACGGTAGCAGAGAAGGAGCCAGGGATGAACTTGCCCTGGTCAAACTGAACCAGCAGAGATGTCTTCCCCACGCCGCTGTCTCCGACCAGGATTGTCTGCAAGGAGCAGGTAAAGAGGCATCAGCACAGGGAGCAGGCAGGGCCCGAGCTGGCAGGCATGCTGTGCAGGCAGAGGCAGCCTTGGCTTGCACAGGCCTGGTGGAAAACCTCTCTGGGAGGACTCTGGCAGCGCCGGATTGGGTCCAGATTGGTTTAGTAAAGACAGCATCTCCCGCAGCGGCTGCACGCAGCCATTGCCACAGCCACGCAGCCTCTCGGGGCACTGGGCTGTTTTCATGCTGCATTAACACAGTGCTTCCCTCTGGATTTGAGGTCATGGAGCCCCTCTGCCTCTCCAGCCCTGCATGGGCTCTCCCATAGGGAGCAAAGCTTGCTCGTCCCCTGGCAGAAGGAGCTGTGCAGGTGTCAGAGATGGGACATTGCCATCACCTCTGGAGCAGCTCCCAGGCTGCCAACCCATATCTCTGGTACCCACACCGCATCCCTGGGGAGCCCATCCTCCCTTCTGCTCCTGCCAGGGTTCCTTCAAATCCCCAGCCTAAGGGACACCAACAGCGCAAGCACAAACCCCTCCCTCCCTCTCTGCCAGTATCTGGGTTTTGTTTGCAGAGTCACCGGCACAAACATCCCCATCCTCTCAGGAAACTGATGCACTTTCAACCCTTTTATAGGGACACAAGTGAAAACAAACACTCTGATAACTGGCTTCTTGCTCTGAAGTTGTTTTGGCAACACACGGTGCCTTTCAGGACAATGGTGTTCCTGTAGCTGCAGCCCTGGCAAGCACTGAGACATCCCAGTGTCCCCCTGTCCCCTGCCACCCCTGTAGCTGCTGGTGCTGGGGCTGAACCTCCCCACTCTGTGCTGCACTTCTCTGTATCTGTTGTTTCTCCCTTTGATTTATGCTTAGTCTGATGCAACTCCATCAGCCCTGCTCCATCCCGGGACACCTTGGCCATTCGTCCCCTCCCTCTGTGACATTGTGAGGGTCACTCTTCACCTTCAAGGTGCAGGAGCATCTTCCCGATGCACAGGGGAGCCTCTATGCGTAGTCAGTCCCAGCCCTCCATCACCTTCCTGCACCCAGGGCAGGATGAAACCCAGGCTGGCACCACTCGAGGCAGTGCACACATCCCCTTGTGAAGTGCAGTGTGAAGGAACACGTTTGATCAAGTGCCCGAATATCCCCAGCACATCAAACCTTGATGTCATGCCCCAGGAGGCCACTGCCACATGCCACAATGCCCAACACTATGGTTCCTGCCACCCCACAGGAACCCAAAGGAGTGGGAAGAAACCAAAACCCAAAGAGCTTGAAGACTATAAACAGGAACATGGGCTGGCAGGAGACCAGCATCCTGCCTTGCACGAATCACTGCACCACAACCCGCCTGGAGCCTGTTAACCCGATTCACTGGCTCACGCTCCAGTGAAAGGCTCGCCCCGGTGAATCAGCGGTTTCCCTTGGAAAGAAACATCCCAAACCTCTCCTGGGAAAAGCCTGACCTGCCGGGTGGAGCTGCTGGCAAGAGGCAGCCCTGCACCCCTATCAGATGCATGCTGCTGCATAGACCTGGGTGCTGAGAGGCAGCAACCCATGGCCACAGATTTCTCCCTAAGTCGACATGAGGCTGTTTGCGGGTCACTTGTGCATTCAGAGCAGCCTCATGGCCTGGGAGCTTGCACAGGAGCTGGAGGGATGTTGTGAGGCAGAAACCTCCAAGTGAAGCCCTTGAACATGGGCCAAAGGAGCTGGGTCAGCCCTTGCACATGGGGGAATCTCCCTGCCCAAGCCCCCCTTTAGCTTTTCCCTGGGGTCCAGACACAAACCCTGTGCAAAGAGCAGGATCTGAGGAAGCCACATAGAAAAACACCCGAAGAATTCATTACCATGGGGCTCTTGCACCCCAGCGCTGCATTGGTTGGTGCTACACCCTTTTCCCAGTAAAATACTGGTGCTGGGAGGGGTAACAGAACCAGCTGCACCCTGCAGCGCTGTCTTTGGGAGCAGTTAATGCAGGGAACAGCATTAATTATGGAGGGAGGAGAGCTGGCTGGAATGAGCACCAGGAAGCCTCCAGAGCCCAGGATTTACAGAGAGCACGTACAACAAGCAGACTCTCATAACAATTTAATTGGGCTTTATAATGGAGGCAACTCATGAATTGCTTCATGACTATTAGTAGTAATACTGTTAGTAATAATAGTAAAAGTTGGCCTGAATCAGCCAAGAGTCTTTCCTAACAACTTCAGGACAAGCTGATGGGCTCTGTGGAGATACAGCACAGTGGAAACCACTGTGGCCTTCCTGCCTATGAAATGAGCATAGAGGAAGAGCAAAACCCCTCTGTGGAATAGATGTGGCTAACCAGCCATCAAAACCTCGGGCTCAACCTGCTCAAATCACGATAGCAAGCAGCCTTACAGTGACAAAGCTCCATACCCACCCTGCCTCTTGCCAGCATCTTCAGCCATAACCCGGCCTCCCCTTCATCCCATCAGCTTTTCCCAGGGCTTTCTTAGTGCCTGGAAAACTCTGGTAGAAAATGGCAAGACTCCCTTTGGTGCTGCAGCTCCTCTCTGGATGCTGGCGTGAGGATGGAGCAGTGCTTTGCTGGGGGGCACACACAAACAGGCACAGAGACCTGGCCAAGACCTGGAGAGCCACTTGGTGACAGTCCCAACGCACAGCTTGTAGCACACCCCGAGAGGACCTGTTTGCCAGCTCTACCTTAGGGAAAGAGCAAATATATCCCTCCCCAGATTAGTAGCTTTGAGGCTCATTCAGACCTAAATGAATCACCTCCCTTCAAAACACTGCTGGCTCAGTGTGGGCTGCAGGGACAAGGCAAAACAATGGAGCGGTGAGGGCAACCCCACTCCCATCTCCTCTACCTGCCCTGGCAGCCAGCAAGCAAAGGAGGTGTTTTGGTCTAACATACCTAGGGAAGTGTGGCTTTGCATAGGGAGGCAATTGCTGCATTTCTAGTGCCAGTCAAGCAGGAGGAAATCTGGGATAACACGTGTGGGTTGGGGTTATCTTCCCAGTTCACTTTTAAGCTCTAGCACGCAAGAGCTGCACCTGAGCTAAATGTAGCCAGGAGCCTGACAGGGTAAAACCCCAGTCCTGGGGGATGCAAGGAGGAGAGAGGTGCAGAATGGGGCACCAGGAGAGGTCTGGGAGTGAAGCTGTGGCTGCTCTTGGCCCCTCACCACCTCACCCTCACTGCCTCTCAGGGTACATTAATGAGACTTAGTTTTACCTGCTCTATATACGGCATTGAACTACCTCTGCCCTGCTCCAGGCAGTGCTCCAGGGCAACCTGGATGCTGCTGGATGCTGCCTCAGGCTGCCCTGTGCCACAGGGACACCTCAGGGCTGTTCCCACCCTCCCCAGGCACTGTTTAACGTTGCCTTGATCCCAGAGCTCTCTGCCAGCCCCACTGGCCCTTGCCCTGGCTGAGGCAGTATTTCAGCCCTGTAGACATGAGCTCTAGCGCAGCACATCAAACAAGCTGGCTCACATCATGCAGGCAATCCCTGTAAATGCCCAACTAACACCCCGGATCAACCACAGCCCAAGGGCACGTCCCTCTCCCTCTGGCACTTGTTCCAGCTAAATGGATCCAAGCACCCCATGGGAGGAAGAACGATTTGGCAATGGGTCAAATCACCCGAAAGCAGAATCTGTCATGGTGTGCCAAGTGAAACTTTTCTGGAACAGCCCCGAACAAACCTCTGCTTGTTCCTGCTTTGATTTGCTCCCAGCCCCTTTCCTCCCCAGGCCTGGGTTTAGCCACCAAGCAGTAATCACTTAACCTTTGCCTTCAGAGAGCAAAGCTCTCTCGGGGTTTCTCAGCACATCTGAAATGTGATTCCTTGCTCAGAAACCAGAGCTAGTGAGGTATTTGCTGTCTCCCATCCCTGCAGCGAGAGCAGGCTTGGTTTTGCAAGACAAGCAACCTGCCAGGAGCAGCAGCAAAATACCAAGGGAAAGAGCAGAGATCGTGGAACCAGGATGGGTATTTGCCTGGGCAGCTTTTCTGCCCTGAGTCTGATTTCCACCAATGTCATTCCTTAACTGCAGCAGCTCATTGCTGGAGAAGAGGGAGTTAAGGCTTTGCAAAGAGTCAAAGTTTCTCGAGTCATCCCTGGAGGCATGTCCCATGTACTCGATGTGCAACAGAAATGAGAGCTGCTAGTAACTGATATTTTTCTGCTAATCAAGGGCTGGGCAAATTGCCCTGAGTTGAATAGAGCAGGATATAAACTAGACTGAGATTTGTGAAGATGGATCGACGCAGCTCCAGCCCTTTCCACTACCTTTCCCCTGCTTTTCCCCAGCTCCCCAGGGGTGTCTGGCCCTGCACAGTCACTGGGGACTGCAGCAAAGCAGCGTGAGGACAGCAAGGAGGAGGGATGGGTGGATCTGGCAGAGATCAGTCTCCTCCATGTCTCCTGAAGTTGCAGGGCAGTGTCTGACTGCAGGGAGCAGAGCCTGAGCCACCCAGGTCTTGCAGGGACAACAGCAGCACCGAAAACCCTCCATGCAGTGTGGAGTTACAAAGCATGGTCCCAGGGACCCCGCAGAAGAGAAAGCTTTCAAAGCAAGGAGGGCAGGGATGGACATCCCTTAGGACACCGCTATTTCATGGCAGGGAAGTCCCGGCTCTTTAGACTGTCTCTGGCAAAGAGAGCCCCAGGGTGAAGCTCCCCCCGACCCGACCTCCCGGAGCACGCACAGGACAGCGGGAGCGGCTGAGTGCCTGCTGCTGGCTGTGCCGCGGGGCTGGCCCGTTTCCAGCGCTCCTGCCCGTTTCGCTTTCCAAACGCTCCTGTTCCTGCCACCCCCATCCCTGCTGTTCATCACCGGGGACGTGCCGGGAACCAGGACAGAGCCCTGCGGGTTGCCCAGCCTCGGGAATAGCTGCAGCCGCATCCCCCCCCAACCGGGATGGGGTTGGTGGAGGAAAAAGCGAGGAGGGGAGAGGGACAGAGTTTCCCGACGAAGTCCAAGCAGGCGCCCTGCTGCGGTGATCCCTTCCCCGTGCACTTCGCAGCCCCCTCCCCGAGCACCACCGTGCCCCAGCCCTACCTTGTGCAGCAGGGCCTCGTTGTAACCGGCCCCCCCCGAGCCGGCGGCGCGGGCCTCCATAGCCGGGGTGCATGGAACGGCTCCGGCCGCGGGCCGCTCCTGCAGCACCGCGGACAGCGCCCGCCCCGCCTTCAGCACCGCGGACAGCGCTCGGCTCCGCCCGGCTCGGTCTGGCACGGCCCGGTTCGGCTGCGCAGGGGCCGAGGGTCGGCACGGCCCGGCCCGGCCCGGTTGGGCACAGCAGGGCTGGGTTCGACCCCGTTCAGTTCAGCGCAGCACGGCTCGGCTCGGCTCGGCCCCCCTCAGGACAGTGGAGCGGTGCCCGGTTCCTGCCGCTGCAGAAGAGGGAGCGGGGGGGGGGAATGGTGAGGCCGGTCCCGCCCGGGGGCGGGGAGGCCGTGGAGCTCCCCTCCACGCAGGCAGTTTCCACCCTGGTCTCTCTGCACTCCACCATCTCCATGCGCTGTGATAAAGGTGCCCCTGGCTCTGCAAGGAGCCCGGTACCGGGGCTCCTCTGCTGACACCCCTACAGCCATCATCAGCTCATGCTGCCGTTGGGCATCCAGGGGCAGTGGCAAAGCACAGACCTGTGAGATCACTAGGGTTAGCAATGTCACCCCAACCAGGGACAGTGGCTTGTGTTTCTTCATGAAACTGGTACTAGCCCGAGACTGCTACCCCAGCAGCTCCCCTTTGGAAATTTACATTTACAGAGCTCAGTTAGGAGCCTTCTTGCAGAAAAAGAACCCCAAATTGTATTTAGAAACGGGAGGAAACTGTGCCTAAACCTGGAGGTGACAGTCAAGATCTTATTGAGAGCCTTTATTTACAACTCCCTCTAGAGCAATCTGGTGTTGTCGATTAAACTCAGAAGAAATTACTGAGGAGTTTATTTAAGAGACTCGATTCAATCTCCAGCTCCCTCCCTCCAGATCAGCAGACGGCCCCAAGGCAGAGGAACAGACTATGCTTCCGAGAGCCATCTGCACCCATCCGATTGCTGTTTGACTGGGTCTGACATGGCTAATTATATCTGCCCTTTGTTTCCTCTGACGGAAGAGATGGTTCTTTCAGGTCAGATGATCAGTCTGGGCAACAACAGCCAGCAAAGATGAAAAACAGCCTAGAGGGATAAGGGGGTTTCAGGCTTGCCCGTGGCCAAGAAGCTAAACTCAGGCAAGCCTGCAGCCAGACTACCCGGTGGTTCAAGCACTGAAAGATAATCAACAGCACAAAAATGAGCAATACTGGGAGCCACTGGTGTCTGGATGGGATGATTTACAAGTAGCCCAGCCAGCACTGTGGTTCAGCATAGTGAATGTACTCCACCAAATAGGGCCAGGAAGACAAGAGAAACAAACCTTGGGGACAGAGAGCCAGGGCAGCTTTCTGCCCTGTTAAGTACACCAGGCATTTGTCAAAACCGCCATAGGCTTCCCAGTGCTGTAATGCCCCATTGACAGTGGGGACTTCGTGTTAATGTGTCTCAAGCACACTCTTAGCCTTCTCCTACCCCAAAGCTTGCACAAAGCAGGGTATGGCCCTGACCTGAGCTGCCTGCTAGGTCACATGTACCGGAGACCCAGATTTGCTGCAGGCACTGTGTGACTGCCCTGGGGACCCAAGCTGTGCTGGTGCTCAAACCTCTTCTGGAGGGGGGGGATGAATTTAACAGCAGTGAAGAGGACAGGAAGCCCCCAGGGCACCATAGGTCTGAGATTTCAGTTCTGCTTATCTCTAGAGGGGGATTCCCAGCACATACCTGATGCAGAAGAGGTCCTAGGGCTTGAAGAGCATCCTCTGACCCATCTCAGCTCCAGCAATACTTGTATCCCTTTTGAGTCCTGCAGGAGGACAGCAAGGAACTGGGCAAGAAGAGCCTCATAAAGCCTAGTTCTCCCTTCCTCCTGCAGTCCCTAGCATTACAGCAGACCCATTTAGTCCCGCATGTTTAACCGCACTCAGGAGGAAGGCACTTTTCCTATCTGCCATGATATCGTCAAGTGCAATGCAGCCTGCAGAAACAGCGCAGATTGCTGGTAAAAGACAGGCACCAGCACAACCTGGCGCAGCTCCAAGGGCTTTATGGCTCTGAGGGGCCTGACCCATGGCAGATGAGTGCTACCAGCAAAGCCCAGCAGCCAATACACATCATTCTCCTCCCCTCACACACCAGTAAAATGCCCTTCCCCACCATCCAAACGCAAAACACTCTCCGAGTCCTTCCCGGACCCCAGTAGAGGTTTCTGGGAGCCAGCGAGCGGCTTATAGCCCCGAGCAAGCGCTAAGCAGCTGAAATCAGTGCAGAGCAGTGAAACGAAAGGAAATGACCTGCAAACGGCAGGAGTGATTTCAAATGAACACGTAAATTAGCTCCATTGTTCGGTCATTTGCCGGCAGATTGTATCTCTGATAGCTTGACTCCTTGTTTGTTTGCCTCATGAAGTACAGCTGTAACAGCGGAAGATTTAAATCCAGCTCAGGAGTTGCTGCTTTACTGTCTCCTCACTCCTGCTCCTTCTACCAACCCATTAACCTGCGGTAGTGTCTCTCTGGACTGCCCATACTACACTCTTTGGAGGAGATCTGAGCCCTACCGAAGTCATTCCTTCCCCACGAGCTGGGGAGAATTTAATCCTCTGGATCTGCTGGATTTCGCTTCAGTTCCGCTGCAATAACTAACCCCTGTCTCAGCCCTTTCTGCGCTAGGAATCCAGCCGAAGGCACAGCCGGGACTAAACCCTCCACCACCGCCACAGTCTCCAAGTGTTTCTCTCTTTTAGTAGCTTTGATAAATCAGGGGATCTAGGAATGATCTGGGTTTATCCTGGTTATCTGAGATGGCAGCGGAAGGGAGAGATCAGACAGCTCCTGCTCAATCAGCCAGCACCACAGGAGCTGCATTAGCGACCATTATATTCAGCCTTATCTCAGGACCATTTCACCAAAGTTGCCGAATCTGCCCCTGAAAGAGGGTCTGAAACACCTGGATTAAATAACAGAGCCGGGCATTGTAAATGTCATTGAAGGCCACGGCAGAGGAGGACTTTGGAGAGGCTCAGCTGTGGTGATGGGATAGGAGCAGGGGAAGATCTTGCACTCACTGATTGATTCAATTACCGCCTGTTTGCTTCGGGTTCAGATGAATCCAATAAATTCCTCTGCAGGGGGTAATCTAATGAACTGCCGTATTGTTGCTATTCCCTTTGTAGGGGGACTCTGGGGCATCCCGTATTGTCGGGGCTATGTCAGGAGGGGGCAATAGGACACTCAAAGGAAGGAACATGAGAGCGGCTGGGGAGCAGCTGAAGCCCGGCCTTTCCATGAAGGTTCATCACCAGAAATCAAGTTTCAGCCTCCAACCACTTCTTGATTTTAGCTCTTGTTGCTTCCTGCAGCGACTCAGCCCAGTTGGTTTTCTAGGAGTGGAGGAGTTAGTTCATAGTCAGCAGGAAACCTCAGAGCTTCCTCTTGGCATGGCGGAGCACAGGGAGTGAAGGGGATGGTGGGGAAGAAGCTGCTTGGTCTCTGGCAGGGCTGGGGAGTTGTGCCCTCTGCCCTTTCCAAGGAGCATAGAGGAAGAAAGCCCTCGGCAAGACTTTGTCACCCAAAACCCACAGCTGTGCCCCAAAAAAGGCAATTCTTGGGGGAGAAATGAGATGTTTCTGCTTGAGAAACAAACAAAACCACCCCAGCTCGCATTGGCGGCCAGCTCTGGTGCTGAGGAGCAGCGGGGAGGGCTGAACATCATTTCAGTCCATCATCCCTTCCCGTCATTCCAGTCCACCACGACTGGGAGAGCATCCCAACTGGTCCATCTGCATGGGCTGACTTGCACTTGCTCTGTCCTGGTTCCTGGACCCTGCTTTGGCCTGGACTCCCTGCAAAGACCCCTGAAGCTGTTTGGGCTCTGTGCATGGAGAAGGGGCTGCTTTCACCACGGGGACGCGCATCATCTAGGAGGAACCTGCTGTATTTTGGGAGTTTTGGTGGGACCCAGCCCTGTTTCATAGGAAAACCAGAGATTCTTTCTCATGAGACACTCCCAGGGTGAGTCATGGTCCCCGGGTGAAGATGAGGAAGCAACTGCCTTGTTTAAAAACAAGGGTCTGCTCTGCTGGTAAACATTGCCCATGGAAGCAACGGGAGAAGGAGGCTTGGGAAACTCGTGGGATGTGAAAGGGCTCCATCCCACAGGGTGCTTTGTGAACAGCCACAGGGGAAAATCTGCATCAGGAGCAAGAGGGTGGAAAATGTGGATTTTCCTGCTTTGGATCCTTTTCCCAGGTGAGATGTGGGAGCACAGGTCAGGTGTTTCCTATCCCATGGAGAGGCTGGGACTGAGCCAGCCCGGGAAGCCAATCATGGACACAGCAAGAGCTCAGTTGATACTGTCCTTGTAGCTAATGGATGGCTACAGGAGATGATCTTTGAGATATGCTGTTGGATAAGCCCTGGTAATAAGGCTTTTCGTCTAATAACACACACATCTGATGGGGGCTCTTTAATGACCGGGGACATCTCATCTCACCATTGCATAGTGGGCACATGGATACAGCATTCCTTGGGATGGCATATCCCAGAGCTCAGATCCCTCCTGATCCTCTGAGACAATGCCCGTAAGGGCTCCCATCTTCTCTTCTTGTCCCCTGTAGGTGGCTGGGCAGTGACAGGTCCTACACAGGTGATGGTGAACCAGGGCAGCTCAGTGGCAGTGTCCTGCAGCTATGAGCCAGGCTATGAGCTCTACTCCAAGTTCTGGTGCCAGAGGGGCTTCCTCGGTCTTTGCACCTGCGTCATCCAAACCAATGGCTCGGAGGTGACAGTGACACAGGACAGGGTGTCCATCAAGGATAACCATGCATCACACTCGTTCACGGTGACTCTGGACCATGTCACGCTGGAGGATGCAGGCTGGTACTCCTGCGGGGTGAAAAGGAAGATCTTCAGCCTGAAGCACAGCACCAAGGTGATCGTCTCCAAAGGTAAAGCCAGCCTAGGAGCTAAGCAGGGGTGTGTGATGGAGCCCATCACCTGGGAGAGGGGATCCCAGCGGGGGGTCATGGGGGTTGTCAAAGTGGGAGCAAGCACCTTGCAGGCACTGAGATGTGCTGGAGGCTGCCCCAGTGCAGGTTTGGATGAGGGATGGAGGAGGCTGCACAGAGCAGAGCCTCTCCCTTGCTCCCTTCAGCGTCTCTGCTTCCATGAGCCCCTTGGGCTTTCCAGTCCCTCCCAGTAACCCCCCTCCTTTCTCCTCCTCCTCCTCCTCAGTGCCCAGTGCATTGCCTGGAGACCCCCATCTCCCCCTCCTGCAGCTCTATGGCTGCAGTCTCAGGGCAGAGGCCCTGGGGTGCAGGGGGGGTCTCTGCTTTGCTCTCTCTTTTGTTTCACATCTGTTTCATCCACAGCCAAAGGCAGTGATGTGAGCCCGCTGGTCACCACGGCCTTTGGGGACCCTCCAGTGCTGTAAGTCAAGCTTCAAGCCCCCAGTAGCATCCCCTGCCCTAAGACACCTCTTTCCCTCAGCCCTGGATCAGTTGCAGCAGCTCAAAGGAGCATCCCAGGGGATGCAGGGCAGACATGCAAGTGTCCCAGTCCCCATCCCCATTGCCCAGACTCAAGCTCCAGCACCATCTCCTTTCTCTTACCCAGGTCCCAGCTCAGCATCACCTACCTGCTGCTCATCCTCTGCATAAAGGTGCCCATGGTGCTGCTCCTGGTGTGTGTGGCTGTCTGGGGAAGGAGCCAATGCAGGAGCCGTGGCCAGGAGATCCTGCAGCTCCGAGGCAGCTGGTACCAGGGCACCGGGATGCCCAAAACCACCACAGAGGCACCCTCCTGCCCCTTTACCCACCACTGTGCTGGGGTTGTGCTGCCCATCACTACCACCCTGCACCAGGATGTGCTCGGCTCCATGGACTTCTCCCCCTGTGAAGCTTTGGCCCCTCCTGGCAGTCCCTGAACTGGAAAGAGGAAGGTTTGGGGCATGAAGAGCCTGAGTCTGCTGTGCTGGAGCGGGCAATAAAGGTCTGCAATGAAGCCTGGGTGTCCTGCAGGTACCTGTCTGTCTGTGTGCCTGTCAGCACTGCCCGGGGTGCTGGTGGATGCTGATGGTGCTCACATTGGGCTCCTTTTCTCATCGCTCCCATTGTTTTCCAGGTTCTGTGCCTCCAAAAAGCAGGCACTTGAATAGTGCTGAAATCCCACAGAAACCCTGCTCCTCTCATGTTCTCGTGTCCCATGGGGTGGCTGACATCCACAGCCACATCAGGGAGAGCAGTGTGGCCACCTCCATCCTCCTCAGGGTTAGGCCATGTCCCACTTTTCATGGCACAACCGGCTTTGCCAACATCCCTCCATGAAGCTTTAGGGAAGAGTTGCTTCTCTTCAGCTGTCTGGGGAACCAAAATGAGGAGCAAGGAGCAGGCATGGACCAGGAGCTCACCGCCTGATTCAACCTCATATGGTAAAACCTCCAGTGCAGACTCAGCCAAACTGATGGGAGGGAATTGAGTTTGGGGTCCCTGCATCCACTCTTCCTGCTGGGACCACAGGGGCCAGGGCTGAGCTTCCACCCACTGCGGTCCCTCCTTGTTTATTGTCTGCTCCTGGTGGGTTTGAAGGGTGAAACCCCCATCCAGGGCACTGTCAAATGGGGACAGCGGGGACAGTCCTGCCCTAGAGCCACCACGTGTGTGGAGGGGACGGAGGTGGCAGCTCCAAGGCAGAGCCATGGGGAACCACAGCGCTTATTCCCTGATGGGGAGCAACTGCTCAGGGACCCCTGACAGCCCAGAGCCAGCCTGGGTGATGCTCAGGGCAGGGAGCCATCATTAGGGGCCAGGCATGAGGCAGGGACAGGGGCAGCTCAGTTGTGTCTCCACCAAGGAACATGCTTGGCTCTGCTAAACTGGAACCAACTGTTGCTGGTAAAGATGTCTCATTGCTTGTGCTAAGGCCAGAGCTGCGATGGTACCAGCAGTGGGTAAAAGCCAGTGGCTGTAGGAGACAGATCCTGTGACACCCAGCATGGGTCTGGTTTCTGGCTGTGGGCTCTGTCTGTCCTTCCTGCCTTTGCCTGTCCCCAACCTCACCTCTAGGATCTTCTTCCAAAGGGTTTGCCCAATGCAGCACACAACCAACAAGTCACATATGGGTGGAAGGGAAGACACTGGGGTGGACTGGTTCTTTCAGGGGATAAGGGATGGAGGCACAGGGGGACTACTGGGAGACCTGGCTTGGGAATAGGGCTACCAAGCCATGGAGGATCTGTGCTGGGGATGACAGCGTAGGGTGATGCTCTGGCCAGGGCAGTGGGGATGGGTGTCCATGTCAGGGACAGGAGGCCCATGCAGCACTGCCCCCAGGCTGGCGGCATGTTTGGGGCTCATGGGGTCCCTATGCAGCACTGAGCCACCCCTTGAGGTAGATCTCACACTGGGGGCCCTGCCTTGTCAGAGAGGATGGGGAGAGGCAGGACTGCACCTCATTGTGGGGGCCATGGTGATGGCTAAAAGGGGAGCCCCTGGGGCAGGGGAAGGAAGGCGGACAGGAGCAGGGACAGTGCATGGCAGAGCTCTGGGTGACAGCAGGGCAGGAAGTCAGCTGAGAGCAGTGGATAAAAGAAAGCCCACGCTCCAGCTAAGAGCTTGTGGTACCCCCTGTAGAAGAGGAAGCAAAGCTCCAGAGACACAAGGAGGAAGGAGCAGGAAAGGCAGGGCTGCCCTGATGCACTGCCCAGGCCAGCCTGCCATGCGTCTCCTGCTGCTGCCTGCCTGCATGGTGCTGCCAGGTAGGGCTGAGGGAGTCCTTGGGGCTCAAGCCCACACTTGGAGCCGCCCGATGGGGCAGGAGGTGTCTGTGTAGCCGCAGCACTCCCGGGCTCTGTGTGTCTCCGCAGGCTGCTGGGCGGTGACGGGGCCCGGCGCCGTGCAGGGGTTCGTGGGGGGGTCCCTCTCGGTGACCTGCGCGTACGAGCCCGGCTATGAGGAGATGCCGAAGTTCTGGTGCTATCAGGGAAGCGTTTTCACCTGTGGTACTGACATCGTTCTCACCTCGGAGCTGAGCGCCGTGGTGCGGCGAGGCCGGGTCACCATCGAGGACTATCAAAGAAGACGGGTGTTCACGGTGACCATTAAAGACCTGGTTGCGGAGGACGCCGGCTCCTACCGCTGCGGCGTGCGAACGGGCAAACTCAAGCGGGATAAGAGCGCTGATGTGCGGGTGATCGTGTCCCCAGGTGAGTCCCTGCACATCCCTCTCCCCAGCACCAGTGACCGTCACGTCTGGGGGCCGGGGCTGGGCTGCGGGAGGAGGTGGGATGCTGCGGGTGGAGGGATGGAGAGGGACAAGGGCTGGTCAGAGCCCGGCAGCACCCGCTGCATCTGTTCCCTCTTCGAATCTGCAGCCCCGTGGCTCGGACCGAAACCAACAGTTCCGCCGAACGCCCCCCGGCCTCCCGCGGCAGGAACGGACCCTCCACCGGGGAACCCCGGCCCCTTCCGCTACTTCCCGGTGCTGGCCGGGCTGCAAGTGCTGGCGCTGCTCGCCATGAGCGGAGCCGTGCTCTGGGTCAGCCTGCGCTGCGCATGAACCGCAGCCAGGACCGCTCCGCCCCGGCCCCGACGGCGCGGGCAGGGGGCAGCGCCGGGACCCCGCCGGTCCCTTCCTGCCGCCGCCGGCGGCTGCAATAAAGCTTCTCCGACCTCGCTCCGCGCCTCCGCCTCTTCTCTGCGGCGCCTCCCGTGGTCAGGCAGCCCCGGGGGTCCCTGCGCTCCGCCCCGACAGGGTGGCCCCGGGGGCGGGCCGGGCCCAACGGAGAGGAACCGGGTGCTGCCGGACGCCGAGCGCCGCCGTCCCGGAGCGGCCATGCGGCTGCTGCCTCTTCTCGCCTGGGCGCTGCTGCCAGGTAAGGCCGGGCCGGACCCCCTGCGCCCCGCAGCAGCCCCGTCGGGCGGGGCGGAGAGCGGCGGGAGCACTCCCGGGCTCTGTGTGTCTCCGCAGGCTGCTGGGCGGTGACGGGGCCCGGCACTGTGCGGGGGTTCGTGGGGGGGTCCCTCTCGGTGACCTGCGCGTACGAGCCCGGCTATGAGGAGATGCCGAAGTTCTGGTGCTATCAGGGAAGCGTTTTCACCTGCGGTACTGACATCGTTCTCACCTCGGAGCTGAGCCCCGTGGTGCGGCGAGGCCGGGTCACCATCGAGGACTATCAAAGAAGACGGGTGTTCACGGTGACCGTTAAAGACCTGGTTGCGGAGGACTCCGGCTCCTACCGCTGTGGGGTGCGAACGGGAAAACTCAAGCGGGATAAGAGCGCTGATGTGCGGGTGATCGTGTCCCCAGGTGAGTCCCCAGTATTGCTTTGTCCCACTCCGTGTGCTGGGATCGGAGGCTGCAGTGGGGGGGCAGCCAGGAGCAGGGGGTGCCCGCATTGCCTGGGGCAGCCCCAGCCTGTGTCACCCGGTCTCGGCAGGCTGCTGCTGTGGCAGATGCCACCTCCACTGGTTCTCTATGCCCAGGTCTTGGCATGGCCTCGTCTCGGCACCCCAGGGTCAGCCACCCCCAACACTGGGGTGCTCCAGACCTTCAGATCCTGCTGGCCCTGTCTGTGCTCTACTTGCCTTACTTTATAACACTAAGAGATCTCCTCACCCCCTTGTGTCCCCTCATTACCCACTGTGGGGCAGCCGGTGCCTGTGCACTCTAAGCTTAGGGAATGTCGCTCTCTGTCCCCTTGCCAAGGGTGTTATAGCACCGGGAATGGGGTGCCCAGGCCCCCTTCCTGCAGGGTGGGCTCTGTTGCATGCGTGTTTGGGGTGGGGGGGATTGAGACCATGAAAAGCCTCCTGAGCAGGGGATTACAGTCCTCTCACCTGAAGGAGCATGCTCTGGATGTGGCAGAGGGGACCCAGCTTCTCCTCCTGTGACAGTAAGTGGGTCACTTCTGATTCACTGCAAACCCTACATCATTTTTCCGCTGCAGAGGCAGGGCGCCTGACCAGCCCTCTCCTCTTTTTGTTACAGCTCCTTCCTCCTCCTTCCCGGCATCACCCTATGGCTCCACCACTGCGCACCCTGATCTCACCAGCTCTCTATCAGTCTCCACACAGGCAAATCCCCAGGGGGAAGCCCTAAAACCAGGATCAAATCTCTCCCACCACAAAGGCTCCAGCCTTCCACAGTGAGTACCAGCTCCTGCCCACAGCGGCCACCTTCCTCCATGAGGTCTCTGGTGTAGCTGGAGCCCTACAACCTTCCAGGCTCTTCACACCTCCCTTAAGGATGCAGACCCTTTGTGTTTGGGACCAGTGTTCCATCCTCTCACCCAGCCACTCCTCATGGAAAGTAATCCCAGCATCCCTGGTCAGTTGGCCCTGGCAAAGCTCTGCTTGCCCCATGTCCATCTTGCAGCTTAAGCAAGGCGTGGGTTATCACCGTGTAAGAACTGGTTCCTTGCTGCAGCACTGACCCCATTTCCTTCCCCAAACCTCACTGTTTGCTTGTGGGAAACCAAGTGCTGAGCTGGATCCCTTTTGGCTCTGTAGTCATGTGCAGCCCATCAGAGAGAGTTGAGAAAGCGTGAGACCGGAGCTTTGTTCCTCCTTTCCTGCCTCTTGGACGTGATGCCAGCAGCAGGCAAAGCTGAGGCTTCCCATCCACATGCTCAAGGGGCTGCTGGCACACTTCACCTCGCTGTCCATTATAAGTTCAACAAACAGTGGAGCTAAACCAGAGCTAAATCAGGTGCAGGAGCTGATCCTTACAGCAGTGAAGATGCAGCAGCTCTCAGACCCGAGCTCCTGTTTGCTTCTGCATGATCCAGTGTGCTTTGCTCTGTGCCCAGCCTTCAGCTGCCCCCCCAGGCCCCATCACCCTCAGCCTCTCCCTGTGTCTGCCCCACATGGGCTCCTCTCCCATCTGATTCTGAGAAGTATGACAGCAGGAACTCTCTTTTTGTGTTGCAGCTTGGATGTGGTTGAGCACATCCTCACTCCAGGCATCGTCGTGGTTCTTCTTTTGCTCGCAGCTGCTGTTGGTGTTCTGGTAGTACTGACTAGGAAGAGGAAGAAGGGTAAGTGAAGCTGTCACCTCTGCACACACTGTTTCTGCACCAGGGGCTGTCTTCTCATATATTTGTTTTTTTTTTTCCCTCTATATTTCTTTTTTCTCCCCCATTCCCTCCCTGATCCATCCGGTTCCTGGGTCCATCACTGACACCTCCACCAATGTGGTCTCCTTCCCCTGAAGGAGCAGTGGGACCATCCCATGGGTCTCATCCCGGTGGGAGCAGGGAATGACAGCTCTTGGGATGGGTACTGCTCAGTATGGCACCCACTTGAGTTTGCCTGGGCACTGTCAGCTTGGAGAAGCTCAGTTGCATGCTCAGAGCTTACACTAGTCTTGGTGCAGGGTTTAATGCCAGTGTGATGGATAGGGAGGGATAAGAGGGAATGTCACCAGCTGGCAGGGGGTTATGGTTTTGTTTGGAGAACTCCACTTTGGATGGTTGATGGGGCAATAGATTCTGCTTTATGGTGAATGCCATAGTGAAGGATTTTAATACATTTCATTTCCTCTGGTTTCACTCATATCTGACCACATCCATGCTTCAACAGCCCCCTCCGGAACAGCTGTGGAGATGGACAGGACGGGCAGCGTGTCCCATACAGTAAGACAAACCCCATTGTGCTCAGAGCTCGCTTGGAGAGGGGAAATAGGCTGCCAGAGCCCTTTGCTTTCAGCCTCATTCACGGCCCTATAGGCTGGGAGGGATCCATTGGGCTCCGTTTGCCAACAGAAAGGCTCAAGCATGGGTTCAGTGCAGAGTGTTCCTGTGAAGGGAATTGCGGATTGAGCCGAGGCTGTGGGCACGGAGCAGCAGGAGGGGAAGGGCTCATCCTTGTCCCCGTGTCAGGGAGCAGATGCCTTGAACTACGCCGACATCAACCACGGCGCGAGCACAGCCGAGAGCCGGCTGTACGGCAACACCGAGGCGCTGCGCTGCTCGGCAGGCACCGCGACGGAGTACATGGAGGTCAAGCAGAGGGACAAGGTGGGAGCGTGCAGAGCGGTGCCAAGCTCGGGGTGATGGGTGGAAGCTGGAGCGGATGGGAGACGGTGTGGGCAATGGGATGTGTTGGGTGGGCAGGGAGGGAGCCGCAAAGGGATGCGCCACACTGGTGTGGAAAGGCACTGGATAATGTGGGTGGCCTCTCTGGTCCCCAAGCTGCTCCTGGGTGCTTAAAGCAGCTGAGAGAGGCTCCAGCAGCGGGTGTTGTCCTGGAGCATCCCCGTCACGGATGTGTTTTGGTTCTTCCCTGCTTTCCCAGCATTTGGAAGAGAAGAAAGAGCCCACATATGCCACCGTGCGCAGGTCCCTGCCGGAGCAGCAGGAGATCTATGCCAACGTGCCGTCAGCTCCACAGCCCAGGGGAGAGCCCCAGAGCGCAGTGCAGAGGGAGTGAGCCAGCCCCTGGTCCATGGGCTGCTCCTACTGCCTGCAGTGCCAGCGGGACTTGCATGGGATGCACACGGAGGGCAGTGGGCTGGCTTTCTGTTCATGCAGGAGCCGGCTGGACAGCAGAGCTGCTGCTCTTGTAGGCTTGGATGTTTCCTTGGAGCAGCCTCGAGGCGGCTGAGGATGAGCAGGAGGCACAGGGCGGGATGAGGATGGAGTCATCCTTCTGCATTTGGAGACCTCACCCGCACAGCAGTGATGCTGCGAATAAATGGACTGGCCAGGCAGTGGTGGAAGAGCCCAGCAGGCTCTGCCTGGCTCCCTGCATCCAGCACCCATCCTGCTTGCCCCTTTGGCTGTTATTCACAGGCACTGAAGCTCCCAAATCCATTGGTCACCTCAGATTGGCTTTTCTCATGTTGATGGCAGGCAGAGCTGGCAGCAGGAAGCAGGATAGCAAGACGTGCTATATCCAAATGCATTTGTTATATCCAGATACCAGGGGCTTGGGGTAGGGTAGGGTATCGATGCAAAAGATATGGAGAGGAGCTCCTGTTCCTCCTGCACAGCAGCTTGGAAGTGTCTCCCCTGACCCCTGGTCTCACATCCCCATTGAGGTTTGCTCCTGCTCTCTCTGCTCCACCATTCCCAAGGAACTCCAGGCTGGGAGCACACGGATAAGCTGTAACCATGATCCTGCTCTTCTCTGCTTTCTTGATAACTTATTTCATGGCACCCACTCAATACATCTGTTTGTGAGGCTGAGATAAATGTATTTCAGGGGTTCATTTGGAGAGGATCTGTTAACGTCAACTGCTGCAAAGCTTTGGTTCAGTATTGATATAACTATCTTGTTCGAGAAGCCACATGGAGCATCCCTGCTCTGGCAAAGCCAAAGACTGCTGGAAGTGCGTGCCTATGGTACAGAAGCTGTGGTTATTCCTGTAGGTTATTCCTATATAAGCTTATATTCTTCTATAAGCAAAATTCCCCCTCTGTTTGGTCAGGAGGTGGGATCCCTCTTTCCTACCCTGCCTGAGGCTGGGCTCCAGAGGAGCAAACAGCGATGGCACAGACAAGCATCATTGCTGTGGCTTGTAATGAAATGAGCATCCAGCCAGATTCCAGCCATTGCAGGGAAAAAAGGGAAAGCAAACCCACTTATTGCTCCTCCTGCTGCCCCCTGTATTACTGGAGACAACAACGCCCCTTCTCTGAAGGAGCTGGGAGGAGGAATCAGTTGGATTTTTTAGGTACTTGGGTCCATAGCTGAGGGTAGGTTTTGTGCTTTAGGACAAGAACAGGGAGAAAGACAAACTCCCAACAGGACAGAGCAGGGAGAGCCCCCCCTGTCTGGCGCCTTCATGGATTGCTGCTGCCTGCAACCCCAGTTAACACATAAGGATTGATGGAGCAGAGGCTGATCTAGGCAGGGAAGGGGCTTTTCTCCTATTCCTGCCACCCCTACAGCTCTTGGCTTTCATGGGCATAGACCATGGAAGCTGCCCTGGAGCTCAGAGGGCTCCACATGGGCCCAGAGCCCTTTGGGTATGTGTCCGAGAAGGAGTTTTGCATCTCCTCAGGTTCCACTGCAGCAGCAGAGGGGTGTTTCACCTCCCCTTGAAGCAAGCTCGGCTGCAGGACGGGTTTGTGCCCACACCTTGTGCAGGGGTCTCCAGCTCTCACTGTGACAGCACGATGGCTCTGTGTGTACACATGTGCCCACAGTACACACCTGCACGTGCATCCATGCATCCCGAGGCACACCAGCACATCCCAGCACA